>NC_091209.1:19597728-19647728 GCF_040958095.1 Procambarus clarkii
TCACAGTGTGTATATAGAAGTGATTTAGTCCTGGACGATATTCAAGACAATGTATACACATTTTGGTTGGTCGGTAAGCTATTATTGGTGGCTTTGATAACCCCTATGGAGTTAATAGATCTAATTAAGGTCAATAGATCTTAAATCTGAACACCAAACCAGGAAGCTCATGTTTGCCATTGTGGATAATCTGTTGGTGGCTTGTTAGCGCAGGTCAGGAACAAGTTATTCTTCAATGACTACAAGTCACTACAAGTTACTACAAGTTACTACAAGTCACTACAAGTCACTACACGTCACTACAAGTTACTACAAGTTACTACAAGTCACTACAAGTCACTACACGTCACTACAAGTTACTACAAGTTACTACAAGTTACTACAAGTCACTATATTACTCCGACTGATTCTTTTAATTGGTATATCATGGCATTGAATTATTTTTGTCTTTTATTATTTGTAATAGTAATAATATTATTATTTATATTTGTTGTTAGTTATATAGTTATATGTGTTTTTGTTAGAGGGGATTGTAACTGAAAGTCAGACTCTCTCTCTCTCTCTCTCTCTCTCTCTCTCTCTCTCTCTCTCTCTCTCTCTCTCTCTCTCTCTCTCTCTCTCTCTCTCTCTCTCTCTCTCTCTCTCTCGTCACACATTTTTTAGCGTTTTATATTTTAATCAGCCTGTGTGAGGTGAGTTTGTCACCCCTGTATCCTGTATCCTTGTGGGTGCCTCGCTCTTGTGGCCTTGATTATAACCTCACGTTTGTCAAGGTTAAAGGTCAGTGTGTTTACTATTTGTGTCTGCAGAATCGAGGTTTTAGCTCTTGGACCCCGCCTTTCTAACCAATCTATTTTTCCTCTTATATTTACTTTATATATTTCTCTCTAACACATACACACATATATAGACATCCAGGAAGCAGCCTGTAGCAGCTGTTTAACTACCAGGTACTAATTTACTGCTAGGTGAACAGGAGTATCAGGGGGTGAAAGAAACTCTACCCATTTGTTTCCGCCTCCGCCGGGAATTGAACCTGGGCCATTAGGACTACGACTCCCAAGCGCTGTCCACTCAGCTATGAGGCCCCCAAATGCTGCTTAAAGAATGTAAAGAACTTATTGAACCCTTGATTGCATATATAATAACTCATTAGTCAGGCCGATTAACAAAGTCTTGGATTAGTCTTGGAAGATTGCTAATATGTTGCCATTATTTAAGACGGGAGATCAATCTCTTGCATCGAACTATTGACCTATTCTAACGTCTGTTGCAAGTTGTTTGAATCGAGACTTGCAAAAACATTTCGTATACATCTTGAAGAACACACATTAATGAACACACAATCGACTTGAGAATGGTCCAGGACGGACCGAGACGTCGTCGTCCCTTCACCTTCTAGTGTGTGGTCTGGTCGACATACATCAGCCACGTTATTGTGACTCATCACCTGCTCACATTAATGAAGAATTCCCAGCATAGTTTTACAAAGGGATGATTTTGTTTAATTTATTCTCATTCGTTTACAATATATTTCAAGCAGGTCATGACGATAAGGATTGCGACATTTTATCTCATGACTTTAGCAGGTCTTTGATAGTGCGCCACACGAGACTAATTACAAAAGTTAGTGTCATGGTATTGTGGTTATCGTAAGTGGAATTACAACTTTTAGGTCATCTTGCGCTCTTAACTAATGATTTTAAAGTCTTTAAAAAGTTTTTTAATGATTTTAAGTTAATGAGTTTAAAGTTTTCAAGACGAGTTACTGTGTCATTGCCTCTTATCAGAATCATCCAGATGTATTAAAAAGTTAAAACAATTCAAAGAGTAAATGAAACCTGATGGGCAGTACCCGTAGAGTTCATCACGTAGCTAGCTTTTTGACCTCTGTATGACTAACCATCCTGTGTGATGGGGTTTTTATAGCATCACGTAGCTAGTTTTTTGACACACTGTACTCCCCTTCATATAGTCTAGGGTAGCTGCACAAATGCAGATGTACCTCATGTATTAATAACAACAAATGGGGGATGGTGGTAATTAATCTAGAGAAATAGCATCGCTAACCTTGCTCTTGAGAGAAACTATGTAATCCTTCATATATTGTAGGGTAGATCCATAAAATACATTGTGCCTATTTTACTTACTACAAAAAACAAATACAATCTATTTTGTTCCCTAAGTAGAGTAGCAACAGGGGCCAACACGTCACCTCTTGTATGATCAATGACAGAGTAAAATTGTCTACAATCTCATCAAACTGAACATACCTTCTGAATGTGATCTACCTGTCATTGATGTTCGTGTTCATCTGTACTCCACCATCCACTTGAAATAATTGCCTCCTCTATTAAAAAAACACACGCTCAAAGGCCCTGACGAGCACTGTGTCTACACCGACGGCTCGGTCCAATCACCAACAGGACTGACTGCAGCAGATTGTGTTCACTGTGAGTGAGGGTATAGCGAGGTTCACCTCTAGGGAGTGCACCTCACGGCTTAAAAGAGTGATAGGAGAGCATCTATTGCTCACAAGACTGTGAAGGCACTGTGTGCAGGCGATGAGTCACAATAACGTGGCTGAAGTATGTTGACCAGACCACACACTAGAAGTTGAAGGGACGACGACGTTTCGGTCCGTCCTGGACCATTCTCAATCGACTTGAGAATGGTCCAGGACGGACCGAAACGTCGTCGTCCCTTCAACTTCTAGTGTGTGGTCTGGTCAACAAAGCACTGTGTGTTCAACATTTGTCATCCTGGACCAGGATTCGTCACGCTTTTAAGGGTCCATTTACGAAACATGTACATCTTTCGTCCATCTGGCGTTTTAGTCTGTAATTATTATACATTCTTCAAGCTTGGATACTCTGCGAGGTGGCTATCGACCTAAGGTTATTATTGCTGTATACAAACTCTTGGCGCTTCTGAGCTCATCAGCTGTATAACATACACAAAGGAAGCCGCCAAGATTGAGGAAAGATATACAGGTTTCGTAAGTAAACCCATAAATGCCTCATGAATCCTGGTAAGGTGATGGGTTTCAGTAGACACGCAAGAGTGTCCGGCACCTCTGCTATGGACACTTGACCTGAAGCACATTAGGACCAATTTCGGTACCACCGGATGATTTTTGACCCTCAATGATTTTTTTTTTGAGATATATACAAGAGTTGTTACATTCTTGTACAGCCACTAGTACGCGTAGCATTTCGGGCAAGTCCTTAGTCCTACGGTCCCTGGAATACGATCCCCTGCCGCGAAGAACCGTTTTTTCATCCAAGTACACATTTTACTGTTGCGTTAAACAGAGGCTACAGTTAAGGAATTGCGCCCAGTAAATCCTCCCCGGCCAGGATACGAACCCATGACATAGCGCTCGCGGAACGCCAGGCGAGTGTCTTACCACTACACCACGGAGATTGCTGTTTGGTCTCGGATTCACAACAAACTTTTTGTTGTCTGTGCGGGTCCTCCTACAGTTTGGACAAACAGCAAAAAAATCTCCGTGTTCTGTTATGATCAAATTTCCCGATGAAATTACTTACTATAAAACTTCAAATATGTGAAATCGTCTTTAATTACATTAAAACAAAACACTTAAGGACTATATTTTAAGTATTAGGCTTATTTGTGTCAAACCGGAAGTCAGTTTGGGTAAAATGCCGAAAATGTCAGTTTTTCCTGATATCTTTCCTGATATTTCTTGAAGGAGAAAATATTTCTTCTTCATATTTCCTTATGCCGTTCACATAAGGACGTGAACGGCATTACCCGGAGGAAAGTGTGTGTGTGTGTGTGTGTGTGTGTGTGTGTGTGTGTGTGTGTGTGTGTGTGTGTGTGTGTGTGTAGTGTGTGTAGTTTGTGTAGTGTGTGTGTGTGTGTGTGTGTGTGTGTGTGTGTGTGTGTGTGTGTGTGTGTGTGTGTGTATGTGTATGTGTGTGTGTGTATGTGTATGTAGGCCTTCTGTAATATCTTGGTCTAGGAGACCTCTCGATAGGCCTAACAAGCCTCCTGTACACGACAATGCGAAATGAAACCAAGTGACGGAGAGGGGGGGGGGGAGTGGAGTGATGGTTGGGGGGGGATGGAGAGAGGGGAATGTGGTGGGGGAATGGAGAGGGGGGAAATTAGTGAACGAGGTGAGTGAGGGGAAAATAGTAGGGTGATGGTGGGGAATTGAGGGACAGAGAGGGGGGGGGGAGGGGCGATGAAGGATGATGATGGTGGTGGTGATGGGGAGAGTGGCAGGGGACGGGGGGGACAGGCAGACTGGGGTGTGAGGGAGAGGAGGGGTAGTGTTGACAGTGTGCTGGGGGGGAGGGGGGGTAGGGGCACCAGCACAGTTGGGGACACACGTGAATATTTCAACACAAGAGAACGGAAGACCGTGTTAGAATGGGCTCCTCCCCCCCTTTTCAGACCCCCTCCTGCCCCCCCCCCCCTTTCCGCCCCCCCTGCCCCCCCTCTCCCCCTCCCCCCCCCTCCTCACCACACGAATAATTGTGAGGACGTTATTTTCACCAGGCGGGGATATAGAAACTTGAAACTTTGAACCTTTGAAACCAGCCTTGAACTTTGACCTTAAACTGTGACATTTGCTATATGATCTTAAACTCTCACTTTTGTGGCAACTATTCACTGTTAGGTTCTATATAAAACATAGATATATTCTCTACGGGATATAGACGCGTACGGCATTAAATTCACGGTTGAGCCGTTATCTAGAAGTAACCACCCCATACGTGGACAAGTATAATATTACACTGAACACTTATTAAACACATCAAACCACTAAAACACATTTAATTTATATTAACCACTATCAGAGCGCTCGTCTGCTCACTGCTATTCATTATCCTCATCTTTTGCAAGCTCAAGCACCAACATATTTTTGGGTCCTCAGACCAGATGCTAATAAAAAATCCCCACAATTATGGGCTGCAAATGTTAATTGTCACCTTGACCTTTGTATATGTATATGTATGTGTATATGTATATGTATATGTATGTGTGTGTGTCTACACAGGTCACCTCACAATGGTGACCTGTGTTGACACACAGGTCACCATTGGGGGGGTGACCCCAAAGGGGGGGTGACCTCCCCCCCCTTTGGTCATCTGCATATGCAACTCTACAAAAATTCCAATTTGAATAATTATTGCTTGTGTGTTGGAGCCTCTTAGGGGAGCGTGAGGCCTCGCCACGTTTGTTCAACTCAGAGAATTTATTAAAGTTTCTTAAAATACTTCTTAAAATATTACCTCCTAACTTGGTAGTTAAGAGACAAGCTCAGCCTCAAGTCACAGTCTTACATTGGAGGAAAACGATAATTTATAATCTCTAGTTTTTTTTTAATTGACTTGTGTACATCAACACCTATTTTTCACTCTATCTTCTCTCTCTCTCTCTCTCTCTCTCTCTCTCTCTCTCTCTCTCTCTCTCTCTCTCTCTCTCTCTCTCTCTCTCTCTCTCTCTCTCTCTCTCTCTCTCTCTCTCTCTCTCTCTCTTTCTCTCTCTCTCTCTCTCTCTCTCTCTCTCTCTCTCTCTCTCTCTCTCTCTCTCTCTCTCTCTCTCTCTCTCTCTCTCTCTCTCTCTCTCTCTCTCTCTCTCCCCATTCCTTACCTTGTATATCTGAGCCAACCTGAGCTGGGAATTTCTCCTCGTCAGCCCTAAGTGTTAGGGACAATTGAAATGGTTCGCATTGTATAGGACCAGGTGTCTTTTCTTGGTTCATTGTATAGGACCAGGTGTATTTTCTTGGTTCATTGTATAAGGACCAGGTGTTTTTTCTAGGTTCATTGTATAAGGACCAGGTGTATTTTCCCTGGTTCATTGTATAGGACAAGGCGATAATTGGAATTATACACTTTATATTATCGCCACGTGAGGTCTTGTATATCAGGGAAGTTGACAAATGCTATATAATTACTACTACAATAATTCCCACAGTCAAAACCTATAATAATTATAGTGTATTTCTTGAATTATTTTTTTGACAAGGATTTTCACGTCCCAGTTCATTTTTCCATGTCGCTATTTTTGTCAATTGGGCGTTTTCATGATTGATGTCGTTATGTGTCGTGGCCTCGTAACTGGCTGTGTTCACGCGTATGTAACATGTTGTGTAAGTTGTTTATGTCGTGGGGGGTCGGGGGGGGGGGAGGTGAGTGGGGGGAGAGGGAATAGGGGGGTTGGGGGGATGGGGGGATGGAGTTATTTTTGGGTATTAAAGGGGGAGGGTATGTGTGAAATTGCTAACATCATTAATGTTATCAAATATATAAATATATTTATATTTATGATATATATTTAATATATTTCTATATTATTTAGGAATTCTAGATTCCTTGTGGTTTCAACATTATCTATATGCTGAGTAAATGATTATTATGTGTTCTATGATAAGAGATAAATTACTAGGTACACAGAGAGAGTAATCACACTAACTTGATGAATCAATGACAAGATCCATAGGGGCTGTAATGAGGACTCGAACCTATGTGCCTGGGTGTTCCCATGCGCACACCTCAAACAACCACGCCACGACATGGTCAAAAGAATTGCAACCTGGGGTTCAACTGACTATTTCGCCTAACCTGAATCACAGGTACCCAGGTAACCTAATATCGAGGCTGCTGCATACGAAACATCTATGTTACGGTACTTTAATTGGTATTTATCAGCCCCATTTTTAACAAAATGGTCGAGGGCAGGAAATTCTCATAAAGTTTCAAAACGTTATGAAAAACGTTAATGGAAAGAATCCTCTTCTAAGCTGGCCGAGTAAGCCGGACGACTCAAACAGAAAACGGGACAGTACGTCACTTTTGTGAGTCGATTTCATTTCACATTACGTCCAAATTTGGCCATAGCGCCGCGCATACGAGCCAAAAGTGACGTTATTTTTAAGAGGACGGGTTGTTATGGTAGTTGTGTTGTCTGGGGCGCGTTGTGTGTGGTTGTTCCAGGTTGTACAAGGCGTGTTGAGGGGGGGGGGGGGTTGTGATATACATCCACAGAAAGGAAAACACGTTTAGAACCAGTTGTTAGAGGGAGAAATTAATTTGTTGTAATATCAGGGATGTTATATCTTCAGCTGCTGCCTCCACTTCGCCCCCCCCCCTTGTCCAACCACTTGGGCTGGACGGTAGAGCGACGGTCTCGCTTCATGCAGGTCGGTGTTCAATCCCCGACCGTCCAAGTGGTAGGGCGCCATTCCTTCCCTCCCCCTTCCCATCCCAAACCATTATCCTGACCCCTTCCCAGTGCTATATAGTCGTGATGGCTTGGTGCTTTCCCGACAATTCCCTTCCCTTCCCCCCCCCCCTTTCCCCTCCTCCCCTTCTCTCCTCCTCCTCTTCCATCTTTAATCCTCTTACTAATTTGTGGCTTTCTATCTCTTCTATCTGGCCCTTCCCTGTACTTCCTCCCCTTCTATCCCCTCTCTCTCCTCTCCCCCTTAATATATTTTTTACTCTTTGCTCCTCTCATCTTATCCCCCTACTGGAGGGGGGGGGGAGAGGAAGGAGTAAAGAAGATGGTAACTGGAGGAAAACTTTAGTAATGGGGAATATTAGATGAGCTAGGAAAGCAGACTGACTGTCCGCCTTGCTGACACGATACGTGTGTGTGTGTACTCACCTAATCTAGTTGTGTTTTTGCGGGGGTTGAGCTTTGCTCTTTCGGCCCGCCTCTCAACTGTCAATCAACTGTCAACTACTTTTTTTTTTTTTTTTCTCCCCACACCACACACACACACACACACCCCAGGAAGCAGCCCGTGACAGCTGACTAACTCCCAGGTACCTATTTACTGCTAGGTAACAGGGGCACTTAGGGTGAAAGAAACTTTGCCCATTTGTTTCTGCCTCGTGCGGGAATCGAACCCGCGCCACAGAATTACGAGTCCTGCGCGCTATCCACCAGGCTACGAGGCCCCCTGTGTGTGTGCGTGTGTGTGTGTGTGTGTGTGTGTGTGTGTGTGTGTGTGTGTGTGTGTGTGTGTGTGTGTGTGTGTGTGGGTGTGTGTGTGTGTGTGTGTTTGGTAGATAAGCTAAGCTTGCTCACTCTTATCAGGGAGCTGTGAGAGAGCGTGTGTGCGATGCTCTTCACACGCATGTCAACATATATGGGTGTCTATAGATGATGAATACTATGTAGCATTCACATGTACACCCGTATGCTACGTCGGGATCATTTCTCCTCACTCTGAGACCCCTACTTCCCTCTCCCCTTCAGCTTGACACGACTCCATCCCGTCCCCTCTACACCTGTTCCAGCCCCTCTCCACTCTCCCCCCCCCTCACCACCCCCCACCAGCCGTGCAAATCAGCTGTGTCAACAAGTTCCAAGAGTGGAGCAGTTTGCTCACAGGGTTGAGGCCTCCCTATATGGGTCTTGTTGATCTAAGTTGTCGTTGTGTTGTCCCGGAGGGCGTTGTGTGTGCTGAGGCAGGGAGGGAGGCTGGTAGGTAGGGAGAGAGGCAGGTAGGGAGGGAAGGAGGCAGGTAGGTAGGGAAGGAGGCAGGTAGGGAGGGAGGGAGAGAGGTAGAGAAGTAGGGATGAAGGCAGAAAGGTAGGGAGGGGGAGGGAACTATTTATCATAACATTCATAAAAATCACGTGATGTATATATTCATCATTTGCATTTTATTGAAAATTTTCCCAAATATCAAAATCACAGGCCCCCTCACTCTTCCCCCATCTCTCTCTCTCTCTCTCTCTCTCTCTCTCTCTCTCTCTCTCTCTCTCTCTCTCTCTCTCTCTCTCTCTCTCTCTCTCTCTCTCTCTCTCTCTCTCTCTCTCTCTCTCTCTCTCTCTCTCTCTCTCTCTCTCTCTCTCTCTCTCTCTCTCTCTCTCTCTCTCTCTCTCTCTCTCTCTCTCTCTAACCCTCGCTTCTCCCTCACTCTTCCCCATCTGTTAATCCTCTCACACACCCTTCGAAGCACCCCATTCTGTACCTCTTCCCCTAACTACCCTACGCCTAATTCCCTTCATTTTACTGTCGTCTCTTATCACCTCCCTAAACCCCTCTCCCTCCCTCTCCCTTACCTCCCTCCATTTCCCCCTTCCCTAACCTCCCTCCCTTAACCCCCCTCCCCACTTTCCTTACCCTTCTACCTTGGTTGTATATGCAACAATTTTGCGTGCATGGCATCTCGTTTCACACAATTCTTCTCTGACCGTTGTGAATGTCGCCAGGATCACATACAGTAAAGCGGAATGGACACTTTCCTCACAGTACTGGTAGGGGGATGGTGTGGGGTGCCTCCACCCCTCACAGTACTGGTAGGGGTACGGTGTGGGGTGCCTCCACCCCTCACAGTACTGGTAGGGGGATGGTGTGGGGTGCCTCCACCCCTCACAGTACTGGTAGGGGGATGGTGTGGGGTGCCTCCACCCCTCACAGTACTGGTAGGGGTACGGTGTGGGGTGCCTCCACCCCTCACAGTACTGGTAGGGGGATGGTGTGGGGTGCCTCCACCCCTCACAGTACTGGTAGGGGTACGGTGTGGGGTGCCTCCACCCCTCACAGTACTGGTAGGGGTACGGTGTGGGGTGCCTCCACCCCTCACAGTACTGGTAGGGGGATGGTGTGGGGTGCCTCCACCCCTCACAGTACTGGTAGGGGGATGGTGTGGGGTGCCTCCACCCCTCACAGTACTGGTAGGGGTACGGTGTGGGGTGCCTCCACCCCTCACAGTACTGGTAGGGGGATGGTGTGGGGTGCCTCCACCTCTCACAGTACTGGTAGGGGGATGGTGTGGGGTGCCTCCACCCCTCACAGTACTGGTAGGGGTACGGTGTAGGGGGCCTCCACCCCTCACAGTACTGGTAGGGGGATGGTGTGGGGTGCCTCCACCCCTCACAGTACTGGTAGGGGTTGTCTGGGGGGGGAACAGTCTCCACCCCAGACATAAAGATCCTGGTCATCAACAGGTCAACACCGGTTGAATTAATTAAGAACACTTCAAACCGGTTGAACAATGATCTCCTACAGCTTCTAATGCCAAAATGTTCCGTCATTTCATTCTTGGGAGGCTGGGCCACCCAGAGCTCCTTGCTCTAATATATATATATATATATTAGTAAACGGATCTCTCTTCAAACAGAAAGACGTTTCCATATATATATATATATATATATATATATATATATATATATATATATATATATATATATATATATATATATATATATATATATATATATATATATATATATATATATATATATTATACTAGGAAGGTACCCGGCAGTGCCCGGGGTAGTTCGTCTCTCCCTTCCCTCCATCTCTCTTCAAACAGAAAGACGTTTCCATTTATATATATAGAAGGTTTATCCGGCTTCCTCCTCCTCCTCTACTTCCTCCCTCTCTCCTCCCTCCTGCTCCTCACAGTGAGAGAGGAGAGGTGAGGTAAAAGATGGCAGCAAGGCTCATGTTTACACACCAACACAGACAAAATGTGTACCCCAGGCTAACTATTTATCTGGGGAAACAGCGGCTGCCTTCCGCTGTTCCTCCCGCCCTCCATAAAACCCTTCACAAGTGACGTTGCTGCTTAAAAGACTTAACCAAACTACATTTATCACGACATTAAAAAAAAACTAACATTTCCAAGTTATCCAATTGGTTGATCAATATTTTTAATGTTAACGGATCTTGATATCTTCTTGAGGTTATCTTGAGATGATTTCGGGGCTTTTTAGTGTCCCCGCGGCCCGGTCCTCGACCAGGCCTCCACCCCCAGGAAGCAGCCCGTGACAGCTGACTAACACCCAGGTACCTATTTTACTGCTAGGTAACAGGGGGCATAGGGTGAAAGAAACTCTGCGTATTGTTTCTCGCCGGCGCCTGGGATAAAGCCAAATCAAATGGTATTATTAAGTTTCATTTCAACCTCCTCCCAATTCTCCAGTTCCTGATTTGAAAAACACAAAACACACACACCAAAAAAGTTCTTTTAAAACACGTTGCTTGACGTAGGGAGCCGGTCGGCCGAGCGGACAGCACGCTGGACTTGTGATCCTGTGGTCCTGGGTTCGATCCCAGGCGCCGGCGAGAAACAATGGGCAGAGTTTCTTTCACCTTATGCCCCTGTTACCTAGCAGTAAAATAGGTACCTGGGTGTTAGTCAGCTGTCACGGGCTGCTTCCTGGGGGTGGAGGCCTGGTCGCGGACCGGGCCGCGGGGACACTAAAAAGCCCCGAAATAATCTCAAGATAACCTCAAGATAAGATTGACTCCAAACTCGACGGCGACGATGACATAAAAATTATGAAACTTCAGATGTTTTATTTTATATTCTGTTGATGTATATTTCTTGCTGCATTTCACTCCAGATTTTGTTTAGTTTGTGATAAAG
The DNA here is from genome assembly GCF_040958095.1 of Procambarus clarkii. Lineage (NCBI taxonomy): Eukaryota > Metazoa > Arthropoda > Malacostraca > Decapoda > Cambaridae > Procambarus > Procambarus clarkii. Next base: position 19,609,100 of record NC_091209.1, read on the forward strand.
CGACCATGACACCGCCCGCCGTCTCGCCAGACGTCTCAACGATTGTGGCGTAGAAACAGAAAACTCGCGACTGAGAAGATTAGAGATTGCGATAGAGAGATGGCTGATATAAATTGCGATTGAGTAAACAAATCGTCATATGCTCATTTCGTTGTCATTAGGAGTAAGGGGGGAAATGGACTAAATAGAATCGGATAATGTAGGTTATTAATACCATGTTTTGAACACGCTATGGCATCGTTTTATAAACACTAGCCATGATTGTAGCTAGTACAGGCATCGTTTTATAAACACTAGCCATGATTGTAGCTAGTACAGGCATCGTTTTATAAACACTAGCCATGATTGTAGTTAGTACAGGCATCGTTTTATAAACACTAGCCATGATTGTAGTTAGTACAGGCATCGTTTTATAAACACTAGCCATGATTGTAGTTAGTACAGGCATCGTTTTATAAACACTAGCCATGATTGTAGTTAGTACAGGCATCGTTTTATAAACACTAGCCATGATTGTAGTTAGTACAGGCATCGTTTTATAAACACTAGCCATGATTGTAGCTAGTACAGGCATCGTTTTATAAACACTAGCCATGATTGTAGCTAGTACAGGCATCGTTTTATAAACACTAGCCATGATTGTAGTTAGTACAGGCATCGTTTTATAAACACTAGCCATGATTGTAGTTAGTACAGGCATCGTTTTATAAACAATAGCCATGATTGTAGTTAGTACAGGCATCGTTTTATAAACAATAGCCATGATTGTAGTTAGTACAGACATCGTTTTACGATACCTGAACTCTTTAGGAAGTCCTTAACAAGTCAGGACACCAGGCTATAGGTACATCAGAGTCCCTAACATCATGACAGACGAGAACATTGTTTATGTCAGTCAGTCTAACCTTATAGTGCTGAGTCCGTCATTAAGGAGGAGGGCCAGTTGCACCACAGTATTGGAGTGGACAAGAGACGCTGGCAATTGAATAAGCACCAGTAACATTGGAAGCAGGCAAGGTTGGCTTATTTATTTAAATTAGTTTGGCGTCGTTTGAATGTTGTTCTGCACTCGTGTAATAGATTCTAAACAAATTAATGATTTGTTTTATGAGATTTTGAAATAAATTCGAGATTTTTACCTAAAAAATATGTAAACAATATATATATATAAATATATATGTAAATATGTATATTTGTAGTGTAAGAGAATGTCTGTTTAAGATTGAAGGCCAGATGGTTGGGGCTAGCCTCACCCAACTTTGCAGGGGGAATGGTATGGGGTACAGGACGGACATAAGCTTATCCCAACCAGCCTAAGTTAAATGCCTCAAAAATATTAGCACTTTTAGACACCCCCCCCCAAGACGTGTTATAAAGCGCCTTTTAATCTCATCACTAAACGACTGAGAAGTCGAGGAGACATGATTTCGACATTCAAAATTCTGAGGGGGGGATTCTAACCATTATCTGTTGGCAACAGACGCTACGGAATCAGTCTTTTTTAACAGAAGATAGTGTAAGTACTATAACAGTCAGCCCATCAGATCTTGTAGTCAAGCACTCGGCCACAGAGTTTCTCTAATAGAATACTTAAGCATACAGATCTTGTCTTGGAGCACCTTAGAGCACTCAAGTGTGATGTGTACCGCTGTTGAACACTCAAGTGTTCTAAGTGTACCTCTGTTGAGCACTCAAGTGTTCTAAGTGTACCTCTGTTGAACACTCAAGTGCTCTTAGTGTACCTCTGTTGAGCACTCAAGTGCTCTTAGTGTACCGCTGTCGAGCACTCAAGTGTTCTAAGTGTACCTCTGTTGAACACTCAAGTGCTCTTAGTGTACCTCTGTTGAACACTCAAGTGCTCTTAGTGTACCTCTGTTGAGCACTCAAGTGTTCTAAGTGTACCTCTGTTGAACACTCAAGTGCTCTTAGTGTACCTCTGTTGAGCACTCAAGTGCTCTTAGTGTATCGCTGTTGAGCACTCAAGTGCTCTTAGTGTACCGCTGTTGAGCACTCAAGTGCTCTTAGTGTACCGCTGTTGAGCACTCAAGTGCTCTTAGTGTACCGCTGGTGAGCACTCAAGTGCTCTTAGTGTACCGCTGTTGAGCACTCAAGTGCTCTTAGTGCACCTCTGTTGAGCACTCAAGTGCTCTAAGTGTACCTCTGTTGAACACTCAAGTGCTCTAAGTGCACCTCTGTTGAACACTCAAGTGCTCTTAGTGCACCTCTGTTGAGCACTCAAGTGCTCTTAGTGCACCTCTGTTGAGCACTGACGAGTAATGTGTACCGTTACTGAGCACTGTGCGGGGTGTGAGCCGTCAGCAGCTGCCGTAAAGGGGGGCAGGAGTATCGTAAGACAATGCTAAAGCCACAATGTTGGGAAGACAGAGAGTGCTTTCAGTATATGGGCGATTAGCAGCGGACGTTGGAACACCAGCACCAGTGTCGTAAAGTTGCGACAATATGGCGGCTCCATAATCTGTATAGTGAGGATATGCAAGGAGGGATTGGGGGGGGAATGGGAGGGATTGGGGGGGGGGAATGGGAGGGATTGGGGGGGGGAGGGAGAGGGATGCTGGGTTTGTATAATGTGTTGGAGATAATTTAAGCATCAAGTGAGTTTCTGGGCAGTCGAAATGTCATGAGAATTCTTCGAGGAAGTGTGTATGTGTGTGTGTGTGTGTGTATGTGTGTGTGTGTGTGTGTGTGTGTGTGTGTGTGTGTGTGTGTGTGTGTGTTGATAGACGAAACATAATTCGCTATTCAGGACATCCGAGGGTTAGTTAGGTGGGGCCCAAGAGTTAACAAGTCGGCCCTGCAGGCACAAGTAATAAGACATGCAGAGAGAGAGAGAGAGAGAGAGAGAGAGAGAGAGAGAGAGAGAGAGAGAGAGAGGTGTTGACTGAACACATTAAGAGAGCTTGCTGGGATCAGTGATTGCAACTGCAGAATCGTCATGCAAACATTTTTTGAGGAATTTTGTTTTTAAATAAACGAATAAAATGTGTGAATAAGTCAGAAGGGAAATCTCTCTCTCTCTCTCTCTCTCTCTCTCTCTCTCTCTCTCTCTCTCTCTCTCTCTCTCTCTCTCTCTCTCTCTCTCTCTCTCTCTCTCTCTCTCTCTCTCTCTCTCTATCTCTCTCTAAAATCACAGATGTATATAAAGTTTCAATCTCACCCTGTGTAGAATGTAAGTAACTGACAGCTGACTTACAGTAGACTATCTTAGCAACAAATGCTGTATTTTACCCCATATTGTAGGAATTCTATTGTAGAAAAAAAAGAATTCATTGATGAATTATTTCCCAACCAGTTTAGCTTGCTTCTGATCTCACCAATGTTTAATAAAGACGAACACTTCCTTGTGATTCAGTCCAGGTTTAAAGGGTTTTCTGAGAGCAGTAGGACAACACTAAAGAGATTTACGAGAGGATTTTGCTTCACTCTGAGCTGCGGTATCTGAAAATCCTCCCCGGCCAGGATACGAACCCATGACAGCGCTCGCGGAACGCCAGGCGAGTGTCTTACCACTACACCACGGAGACTGTCAAAGAGAGACTTCTCTCTCTCTCTCTCTCTCTCTCTCTCTCTCTCTCTCTCTCTCTCTCTCTCTCTCTCTCTCTCTCTCTCTCTCTCTCTCTCTCTCTCTCTCTCTCTCTTTCTCTCTCTCTCTTTCTCTCTCTCTCTCTCTCTCTCTCTCTCTCTCTCTCTCTCTCTCTCTAGAGTGATGCTTAGAAACCCATCACTCAACAACTTGCCAGCACTCTGGCATGTATTTATGTGATGTCTGACTCGTGGTTTGCTCGAGCTGAAGCTCAATATAAGATTGTGATGATTGTGAGTATTATTGGATTGAAGACCATCCATGAGGCCCCAAGTGTGTGATGATTGCGCCCTCTGAAGAGGCTGGGTGAGGGAGATTTGAGATAGTGAAGATCGAGACGCACTTTACTTGATTGATTGATGAAGATTAAACAGCCCAAGAGGTGGCACGGGCATGAATAACCCGTAAACACACTACCTTCCTCAGCGCAAGATTCCCGTCTTTTGTCCCAATGTTATCTTACGACCTCGATGTTACCACGACGTTCACGTTACGAAGTTACGACCACGACGTTAAGTTACGACCTCGATGTTCCACAAGTTGGTACATCGTAACTTGCCTATCTGGGGGTGCATAACTTGATATCATAGGAGTCGTAACTTACGGTACATGGGAGTCGTAACTTAACAAAGGAAGTCGTAAGTCACCAGCAGAAGAAAATGTGCATGTTAAGAATATCCAGCATATCGTTTATGTCAGGAGACTAAAGCCTTTAATCTGCAACAATAACAAACACCAAAATTACACATAATTACTCTGGTCGTGGCTCGTGGAATACAGCTTTTGCACTCTGCAACACTGACATAACATTTTATTACATTATTAACCACTAATTTTACATGTGTACACATTGTTATACATATATATATATTTATATGCATTATACATATGTATATGTACATCACTACATACACATACACACAATGTCTAACACTGTTATATTCATTTGTCAAAAAATTCTTACCAAATTGCTTGGTATTGAGATCAAATACAATTTGCAAAATCATTTTAAATAGAAATATTATTGAATCTACTTTAATACAAATTACAAAGTCTTATAACATGAATATTAGTAATGGCTTATACACTTTGAATCCATTTGTTTTTGGATCTGCTTTAAAAACGACCATTGTATTATTTAGAGCATTAGTAGATGACATCATTTTGCTCTATATATATATATATATATATATATATATATATATATATATATATATATATATATATATATATATATATATATATATATATATATATATATATATTAGTATATTTTGGTAGCAGTCTTTCCTGTAGACATATATTATTAAATATGACCGAAAAAGTAAGATTAATAATTCTAACACGAATTTTCTCAATCTTTCGTACATTACGCTTCACTGTACAAACTGTAGGCTTTCTACAAACACTTCTATTCAATACCCATTGTTTTCTGTTCTGTCTTGTGTTGATACTTTTAATACCCTATTAATATCCCCTGTTCTGTCTTGTGTTAATGCCACATCATCCTTCCCACCTCACTCAAATGTAGATATAATATCAGAGAGACGTAAGTTCTAATCAGTTGTGTATTTGTGAAGTCTTTGAAAATGTAATAAGTTTTACGAAACGCGCCCGTGTCGCGTCAGACTAGAAATAAAAATGAATTTTGGAGAAGTGATTTTTGATTTACCTCCAACAGTGAAGCGTAATGTACGAAAGATTGAGAAAATTCGTGTTAGAATTATTAATCTTACTTTTTCGGTCATATTTAATATATATATATATATATATATATATATATATATATATATATATATATATATATATATATATATATATATATATATATATATATATATGAATGAAAACTCACACCCCAGAAGTGACTCGAACCCATACTCCCAGGAGCAACGCAACTGGTAACTACAGGGCGCCTTAATCCACTTGACCATCACGGCCGTCAAAATGAAGTGATAGCCGAGGCTATTTGAGCCACTTCCCCGACGGCAACTCGGATGGTAATCTTGGGCATAGCATTTCACCAAATCACCTCATTCTTTGGGGCACACGTGAGGAACACAAATGCGAACAAGCCTGAATGGTCCCCAGGACTATATGCGACTCACCTGTGTCTCATCACCTTAAACAATATTTCAATAGTCATTGTTTCGGAAAGTTTATCATTTAAATAACATGTTATTTCTCGAAGGGATTGTCTTGGTTCTTAAGAAGCAGGGTAAGCCTTACCATGAGCTATGGGAAGGGAAAGCTCTCGGCCTGGTAACAGGAGTCAGCAGTCCTCTCTTCCTGTACCCTCCTGTCTAACGAAACAAAAGATTTTTCTGGAGGAAAAGAGAAAATCAATGACGAGAGGAGGAAGAAGGAAGAAAGAAGCAAAGACAGGCGGAGAAAGAAGGAACAAGCAACCACAGGAGGAGGAGGAGGAATGAAAGAGAAGAGAGATAAAGCAGGTCCAAAATAAAGTCTGCTTTCATGCCAGACAACGAAGAATGGGAGAGACACGAGAAGGAAGGAAGGAAGAGAGGGGGAAGGCAGGAAGAAAGAAGAAGGAGAAGAAGGAAGAGGAGGAGACAGAGGAGGCGGAAAAAACGCGACATAAGAGGTTATTAGTGTACCCAGCAAATTATAGCTAAAGAGTAGGAATACAAGCTAAATAATATTACCACAACTGCTACTGTTCCTGCTATCGTAACTACCATCCTACTACTATCGACGCTATCACTACTACTAGTACTAGTACCAACACTACCACCACCACTACCACCACTACTAATGTACTACAGGTAAAACCATGTACATTTATGATGCTTCAACACACACAGTTTGGTTAAGATAGGGTTATCTTGAGGTTATCTTGAGATGATTTCGGGGCTTTTTAGTGTCCCCGCGGCCCGGTCCTCGACCAGGCCTCCACCCCCAGGAAGCAGCCCGTGACAGCTGACTAACACCCAGGTACCTATTTTACTGCTAGGTAACAGGGGCATAGGGTGAAAGAAACTCTGCCCATTGTTTCTCGCCGGCGCCTGGGATCGAACCCAGGACCACAGGATCACAAGTCCAGCGTGCTGTCCGCTCGGCCGACCGGCTCCCTAAGGTAGGCTAAGGTTAGGTTAAATACACATGTACCCAATCACTAGTTCACACGGGGACCAAAGAGCTGGAGCTCAACCCCCGGCAAGCACAATTAGGTGAGTACATCCACCGCACAATCACTAGAATAGCAAACACCCGCGAACACCCATCACACAATCAGTATAAGACACCCACACAATCAATAGAACACTCACTACACAATCGCTAGAACATACCTACCACACAATCACTAAACCCCACTCAACACAATCATTAGAACATACCCAACATACAATCGCTATAACTCACCTCCACACAATCACTACAACACGTCCTACATATACAAACAGCTAAAACACGCTTACCACACAACCCCCAGAAACCCCCTCCCCCACCCCCCCCTACACAATCATTAGAGCACCCCATCACACAATCACAAGAGCACATAGAGCTCAACCCCTAGCAAGCACAACTAGGGGAATATACACTGTGTTCGCATATAGTCCTGGGGACCATTCAGGCTTGTTCGCATCGGATATATATATATATATATATATATATATATATATATATATATATATATATATATATATATATATATATATATATATATATATATATATTTATATATTTATATATATAAAACATTTCCCCAGCCCACAGGGAGGCCACAGAGATGTAGTATAGCTAGTCCCGAGCATGATAGAGCTTGATAGAGCATGATAGAGCGCGGCTCTAAGCCCCCCCCCCACTTCACATCAAGAGGAGTGGGGCTCTGGTGCTCTCTGTGCTAGTAAGCATGTGAGTGTATATTCCCCTAGTTGTGCTTGCTGGGGGTTGAGCTCTATGTGCTCTTGTGATTGTGTGATGGGGTGCTCTAATGATTGTGTAGGGGGGGGTGGGGGAGGGGGTTTCTGGGGGTTGTGTGGTAAGCGTGTTTTAGCTGTTTGTATATGTAGGACGTGTTCTAGTGATTGTGTGGAGGTGAGTTATAGCGATTGTATGTTGGGTATGTTCTAATGATTGTGTTGAGTGGGGTTTAGTGATTGTGTGGTAGGTATGTTCTAGCGATTGTGTAGTGAGTGTTCTATTGATTGTGTGGGTGTCTTATACTGATTGTGTGATGGGTGTTCGCGGGTGTTTGCTATTCTAGTGATTGTGCGGTGGATGTACTCACCTAATTGTGCTTGCCGGGGGTTGAGCTCCAGCTCTTTGGTCCCCGTGTGAACTAGTGATTGGGTACATGTGTATTTAACCTAACCTTAGCCTACCTTAGGGAGCCGGTCGGCCGAGCGGACAGCACGCTGGACTTGTGATCCTGTAGTCCTGGGTTCGATCCCAGGCGCCGGCGAGAAACAATGGGCAGAGTTTCTTTCACCCTATGCCCCTGTTACCTAGCAGTAAAATAGGTACCTGGGTGTTAGTCAGCTGTCACGGGCTGCTTCCTGGGGGTGGAGGCCTGGTCGAGGACCGGGCCGCGGGGACACTAAAAAGCCCCGAAATCATCTCAAGATAACCTCAAGATAACCCTATCTTAACCAAACTGTGTGTGTTGAAGCATCATAAATGTACATGATTTTACCTGTAGTACATTAGTAGTGGTGGAAGTGGTGGTGGTAGTGTTGGTACTAGTACTAGTAGTAGTGATAGCGTCGATAGTAGTAGGATGGTAGTTACGATAGCAGGAACAGTAGCAGTTGTGGTAATATTATTTAGCTTGTATTCATACTCTTTAGCTATAATTTGCTGGGTACACTAATAACCTCTTATGTCGCGTTTTTTCCGCCTCCTCTGTCTCCTCCTCTTCCTTCTTCTCCTTCTTCTTTCTTCCTGCCTTCCCCCTCTCTTCCTTCCTTCCTTCTCGTCTCTCTCCCATTCTTCGTTGTCTGGCATGAAAGCAGACTTTATTTTGGACCTGCTTTATCTCTCTTCTCTTTCATCCCTCCTCCTCCTCCTGTGGTTGCTTGTTCCTTCTTTCTCCGCCTGTCTTTGCTTCTTTCTTCCTTATTCCTCCTCTTGTCATTGATTTTCTCTTTTCCTCCAGAAAAATCTTTTGTTTTGTTAGACAGGAGGGTACAGGAAGAGAGGACTGCTGACTCCTGTTAACAGGCTGAGAGCTTTCCCTTCCCATAGCTCATGGTAAGTCTTACCCTGCTTCTTCCCCCCCCCCCCCCCGGGGCGGGGGAAGAACCAAGACAATCCCTTCGAGAAATAACATGTTATTTTAAATGATAAACTTTGCGAAACAATGACTATTGAAATATTGTTTAAGGTGATGAGACACAGTTGTCATGGAAACAACAATAATTTATACGAGCAACTCAGTTCTGTACCGTTTAATGTTATGCTGTTATACAAGGGAACTTTAATTACCGTTAATGACGCCTCTGCAATATTGCCATATTCATTATTAAACATCACACTCTGCTCTAATTAGAACCTGTTGTGCTCGCTACCACTCTCACAGGTCCTTCCTAGGTCCTCCCCTAGGTTTTCCCCAGATCCTCCCCTGGGTTTTCCCCAGATCCTCCCCTAGGTTTTCCCCAGATCCTCCCCTAGGTTTTCCCCAGATCCTCCCCTAGGTTTTCCCCAGATCCTCCCCTAGGTTTTCCCCAGATCCTCCCCTAGGTTTTCCCCAGATCCTCCCCTAGGTTTTCCCCAGATCCTCCCCTAGGTTTTCCCCAGATCCTCCCCTAGGTTTTCCCCAGATCCTCCCCTAGGTTTTCCCTAGGTCCTATACCTAGGTCCTTCAAATTCACTCAAGTTCTATAATATTATAGACCCATTTGTCTGTTTTTTGAAAACAAGATCGTGGTATTGCCCACAAGCTTCCTCCAAGTTCACATAGTGTTCGGAATTGTAAATTTTCTCCAAACTCCCATAAACGTTTTCAGATTTCTTCAGTCGTCCATTCAATTATTTTTACAAGCTCAAGAAAGCGCCAGAGGGCGTGTCCGCCAAATTTTGTTTCCAGATATTCTGAAAATCTTCTCGCAGATTTTCACTATCATGCCCCATATTTTCTCAGAGATCTCACCCAGACTTCCAAGAATGTCTCCATATTCAGTTTTTTTTTTTTCATTCGCTTCCTCCAAGTTAACAAAAGCTTCTAATTCTTTCCCTTAACTTCCTTCCTTCCTCCTAATCTTCCTAGACTCTTACGAAACATGTACATCCTGCAAAGAAATTACACGCTCCAAAAAAAAAAAATCACAACCAAAGGGGCCAGATTCACAGAGCAGTTACGAACGTGTACATCTTTTCTCAATCTTTGACGGCTTTGGTTACATTTATTAAACAGTTTACAAGCGTGAAAACTTCCCAAATCAACTGTTGTTATTGTTATAAACAGCCTCCTGGTGCTTCCGAGCTCATTAACTGTTTAAAAATTGTAAACAAAGCCGCCAAAGATTGAGAAAAGATGTACAGGTTCGTAAGTGCTTGCGTAACTGCTTCGCGAATCTGTCCCCAAGTTAATATTGTTATAAATAACCTCGCATATGGGGCTCTGGAGCTCAAAAGCAGTTTAACATGTAAACAAACTTGTTTACATTTGATTATTGAAAGATGTTCAAGCTTCGTAAATAAATTGTTGATAAATTCTGACGCCTAATCCACAAGAGCGCCTAATCCTGAAGCGTGAAATGTGCTCTATATTACCCATTTTTAAATTCCTTTCCTTCATATATACCTCTATATCATTTTTAACTCCCCCCCCCCCTAAAAAGGAACCCAATGGTAGTAGGAGAGAATAAAGCGATGATGAGGAAGATGATAACACACAATGTTTAGAAAGAAATGAAAGATGAAATGAGTGGGTGGAGGCATGGGGTGAATAAACACAAGTTGAAAAGGATGAACAATAGGAACAAGAAGAAACGAGAGAGAGTGGAGGAAGGAGAATGACAGGACGCAGGAGGACGGGGGAGATGGTTCATAAATGATAAAGAATAATAAGGGAGAAAAGACGATAAATAACCAGAGACAGAGTAACGGAGGGAAGGTGGGGGGAGGATTAAATAATAATAATAATAATAAAAGATTGAAGGGAGAAGATACCATTCAAACATTAAACATCAGTAGAATGATTGAAAGAGGAGAATGAATGCAAGAGACGACTTCAAGAATGAAAAAAATAGACACATAACTAGATGCGTAGACAACACTGCTACCAACCCCCCCCCCCACCCCACCCCCCCCTCCCCAAGCCTGAACACGTAAGATCACGTAACTACCTAACCCATCAAACCCCACCAATAAGAACCTTGTAATGTGATCCATAACGACTAAACCCCACCGAGCGTGTCACCTATAATGGCTGTCGTTTAATGATCGTCTGGCAATAGAGGAAATCCGATCATATTGCCTTGGAGAGGGGGAAGAACGGGGGGTTCCCCCACCTTCCACGGGGGGGGGTGTCTGGGGAGGTGGTGCGCATGCGCAGTAGCCGAGACCTTCAGCTAGGGGGGGTGGGAGCAGGTTGGCCCGAGTGAGTGGTGGCAGTGGTGGCCCGCTGGTGGCACGGGGAAGGTGTGTCTGTGTCGCTCTCTCTCGGGTCCTCTTGTAGCGTTCCTCTGCGATTTTATCTCCTACACAGCTAAAAAAAAAACTTCAATGCTTCTTCTTATTCTTTAAAGATGTGAGACTTTTCAAGTGATGTTTGGTAAGATAAAGAGGAAGTTTGTGTGTGTAGATATGAAGACAGCGTGGTATGTGGACTATTGACATCTGACCTGACGCTGTCTGTCTGTCTGTCACAAGTGAGTCGCTGTCACTCTATGTCACAACTGTATCACCAATTACAAGGCAACACGGAATACATAACAACAACACCATAAATAAGGCAATGCACATCAGCTAATTCAAAACAAACTCTTAGAGAAGAATTAGTTGCTGTCATCGCTACTGTCTTGCTTCATGGACTACAATACCCTAATGTAGTTTCACTTATACAGTAGTAATACAGTACTAATGTAGTTTCACCAACGTAGTTCACATTGCTCTACATTTCCACTGATCTAGAGTGTAATTTATACACTATTTATAATTTATATATTATATTTATAATTTATACACCCCCCCAAAAAAATCTATATATACATACTTAAAGTTCACAATGTAGTATCTAAGTAGATAAAGTGTTGGTATTTGCCACTTGTAAAGTGTTATTGGTCATGTACTTAGTCTGTGAAATCCCTGGCAAGTGATGCCAGGGATAAGAGACAGACTAAGAGTGAATATGCATACTGGCTTAGCGCTTTATCCTGTGTGTGTGCCCACAGCGGCTCCTGTCTCACCCTGTAAATGAATTCTTATTGTTAATTTACATGTAAATAACTCTTCCGATAATGCCTTCAACTTTATATATATATATATATATATATATATATATATATATATATATATATATATATATATATATATATATATATATATATATATGAATATATATATATATATATATATATATATATATATATATATATATATATATATATATATATATATATATATATATATATATAGTGTGAGGGTGGGTGTCTGTGAGGGAGGGAGTGTGTGAGGGTGACTGTCTGTGAGGGAGTGTGTGAGGGTGACTGTCTGTGAGGAAGGGAGTGTGAGGGCGGCTGTCTGTGAGGAAGGGAGTGTAAGGGCGACTGTCTGTGAGGGAGGGTGAGTGTGAGGGTGGCTGTCTGTGAGGGTGGGAGTGTGAGGGTGGCTGTCTGTGAGGCAGAGGGTGGGGGGGGGGTTATGAGGGTGGCGGATGGACTCTGAAAAAACATTTAAGATAAAATAATTAACCTTCACTCATAAATATGAGGTTTCTTGAAACCATTCAAATATTTTCTTCTATAACACTGCCAATTTTCCTATGAAATTATGTACTAGTTTGCATTATTACAGTTATATTACAGAATACATAAAAAATAGGTATTACGTCTCCAATTTCAATTCCACACACAAATCTTTCTTCCGCGATCAGAATGAAGCATAAATTTCCCCCTCACTGTATCGTGACACTCAGATCCTGAGACAGGAAATTATCAGTCAGGGTCTGAGTGATATATGTGAGAGCGCTCATTCAGGTGGAGTTCGAACCCAGGTTCAGCAATATCTGGCTGCCTTACAAAGCCTCGCCTCCACCGCCCCACCAATTCATCACTCGCAAGAGCTTGCTGTCAGTGATTCCTCATTCATCACAGCGATCATTCCATTTGCAATGGACTTTTACTTTTTTCTTCAAAGATGGTGTTAAATTTTTGACTTAGGAAGTCAGCTGTCAAATGCCACTGGTCTTTAAGATACGGTTGGGCAGTTAAAACAGCATAGGTGCATCTTGATTCTCGGTGTATATGCACTACTGAGAGATTACTGTACTCCAATGAACAAATCCACAAGGACCGTAACGAGGGTTCGAACCTACGTCCGAGAGGATCCCAGACGCTGCCTTAATCGACGTAGGTTCGAATCCTCGTCACACGGCCCTTGTGGATTTGTTCATTTGATGCATCACGCTATTGTGATTTCTGTGTGTAGTGTAGTCCAAATTCAAGACTGAAGTTAGTTGGCTGGCTGGTCTTTAAGCAAGTTCCGTGGCCTTAATAACCGTTGTTGTTTTGTTGTTAAGATTCGCTACCTGGAACAAAAAGTTCCAAGTAGCACGGGCTATGGAGAGCCCATTTCCTTAATAACCGTCATGAGGTTGTGACCCTCACGTCCAACACCAAGCCAAGTCAAGCATATAACGTGTGCTCCCTCACATATGTGACTCCTGTCTCAATCATGACGGCTCAGTCTACGGTTACTAAAGAGCTTACGAGCTCTGGTGGTCTATTTAGTCGTCCATAGCACTAATAAACTTGCATTGAAGGAGACCTCATAGCGCCTCGAACCTCGAGAGAGAGAGAAGATTAAGCCACCCAAAAGGTGGCTTGGGCATGAATAGCCCGTAAGTGGTGGCCCTTTTGAGCCATTACCAGTATCAATAGATGATACTGGAGATCTGTGGAGGTGCGACTGCACCCTGCGTGACGGGAGATGTCTCCCGTGGCCTCGAACCTCGTAAAGATTTCGTATATAATGCCTAAACCGCCATGCTCAAAGTAGCTCAGATATAATTAATGTTATATGAATATATTTATATATGTTATATCATATAGATATGTTAATTAGACTTGTAAGTGCTTGGAAATCTGCGTAGTTTAATACTAGCCTAACTTGATATCAGCGTTATCACTTCCAATCCTCGGATCAGTAGAATTGAAAAAACAATATCCTTCGTAGTCTCTAAGATTAGGGTTTTAGCTTAGAAAACGTTAAGTTTTCATACGACAGTGATATAGAATACTGTATATAGTGTAACTTCTTTTTTTAACGACCTAGCAAGAGGCTGAGTTAGTTTAGGCTACTTATTTTTGGTGCAAATACAAAATTTATCGCCAAACCTGATTGTACTTGCAGCAAGTATTTGGTAGAACATATGTTCTACATTTTGTTCTATTAATGTTCACATTTTGTACTATTAATTTGGTAAAGAACACGGAAGAAAGCTGAAATCCTAAGGCCTAGTATAGCACATATTTCTACTACATTAGGTCTAAGAAAGTTACATTATTAGGCCTAAGATTTCTTGCATGGTTAGGTTAGGTTCTTTAGCTACTTTTCCATTTTTTTTAGGATGCCATATTAATAATTTGATAGATAACACAGTATGAAATTTTTGGGGGGAGTTCAACAGTTAATTTTTGTGCTTTTGACTAAACAGTTTCTATAAGTACTATCATTACTGAAGGAGGGTGGAGGGGGGGGGCGATATATATATATATATATATATATATATATATATATATATATATATATATATATATATATATATATATATATATATATATATATATATATATATATAATTTTGTGTGTTTAAATTTAATATATATTTGTGTTCTGCTTAATGCATTAGTGAATTTCTCCATATTTTACCTAATTAATACATTTGTGTTCTTCTCAGCTCCGCAAATATACAGTGAAATATATAATCTAAAACAGACGATGAAACAGTGCTGGAATGAACAGATGAACAGTGAATGAACAGGCTCACCTCCCTTGAACAGTAAAGACACTTATCCTCCCCTACCTCTTGATAGACACTGAGGTAGAAAATAGACACTTTTCTCTACTCTGCGTCTCAATACCCCTCAGTTGAACGCCAGATACTGAACAGTGAACTTTGTGTTAAATACGTGGGTTCACTCTCTCACATTAATACAAAGTGAACATTATGCTCTCCACTTTAAGAGCATCGGCAGCTGAGAGGTAAATAGTGAACAAAGCTGAAAATGAACACTGATTTTTTTGTGAAAGTGAACTTAAACTTGTTCTCATTGTGTCGCGTGAACAACCATTATCTTTCAGTTGGGCAACCACTGATTGAATGACACTGTGAACTTTGACCTTGGTTTCTCTCACTGGCTGCCGATTTACAAGTTATTGCTGACCATTTTGAACCACTGATTGTTCTGTAGTGAACAATTGTGTAGAGCCTAGTTGGTAGCCACAAACAACAGTGAACAGTAAACTATTGCACAAATCGTTACTTGAAACTACGATTGAACAACCTCGTCATATAACAAGCGGTCAGTGAACAAAGTGGTTCCTCGTCGTTGGTCTCTCCAAGGACAACATCAGCAGTAAAGTAAGTAGGCAATGAACATTTTTGTTTATTATTTTAACTTTAGCCGACTTGACCCTAACCTAACCTAACTTGGCTTACTCTTAACATCCTAAGAGAACTTTAGCTAGCCTAACAACCTAACTTAAGTTGGTCTAACAACCTAACCTAACTTAAGCTGGTCTAACAACCTAACCTAACTTAAACTGGTCGAACAACCTAACCTAACTTAACCTTACCCGTCTTAACCTAAATCTTACCAAACCTCATCAGGGGAAAAAAAAGATGAATGTGCATTTCATCCTATTTATCAATAGACTTTCTGTTTGTATTACTCCAAGTATATTTTAGGCTACGTACGACTTGTAATAGATACGGAAATGTAGAACAGAACCATTAAAATCTAGAAAGAAAATGAACTTGTGATAGTTGAGATTATCATAACTATTCATTGATGTCCAGGAATCTAGGAACATCTGGTTATTTGATTGATTGACTTTGCAACTAGCGAACATTGTCGTCATTTTTCAAGGCAGTAACCCTGGAAACACAAACCGAAACTGTCTCTATTTTCCGCTTGTCACAACTTGTAATAAAGTTGTTACATT
The DNA here is from genome assembly GCF_040958095.1 of Procambarus clarkii. Lineage (NCBI taxonomy): Eukaryota > Metazoa > Arthropoda > Malacostraca > Decapoda > Cambaridae > Procambarus > Procambarus clarkii. Next base: position 19,625,052 of record NC_091209.1, read on the forward strand.
TTGGCTTTACGTGTTTATGACGTAATAGAACGTTGTTACAACTTGCTATATTGGTTGTTATAACTGGTTAGGAGGTGTTAAAACTTGTTCAAACGTTGTACCAACGTCGTAGTTTCGGTGTGTGTTTGGTGGGGTACGGCGATTGGTTGAGATAATTATGAACTAATCGTGGCGTCATTAGGCTAGGCAAGACTTGAGTGAGAGCTCGGGCGCTGGAATCATAGTTGTCCTCTAGTGATTATGGCGGAACGTTGGGATTCAAAAACCAATTAACGAGCCCTTGAAGCCCACAATAGGACTCCTGACGCGCCTAAGGTGACGACGGGCTAGTGGGTACAATATCCAAGAGTGGAGCGTTGGTTTGACCTTGAAGACGTTGGTTCGACGTTCAATTAACGTTGAAGACGTTGGTTCGACGTTGAATTAACGTTGAAGACGTAGGTTCGACGTTCAATTAACGTTGAAGACGTTGGTTCGACGTTAAATTAACGTTGAAGACGTTGGTTCGACGTTGAATTAACGTTGAAGACGTTGGTTCGACGTTGAAGACGTTGGTTCGACGTTGAAGACGTTGGTTCGACGTTGAAGACGTTGGTTCGACGTTGAAGACGTTGGTTCGACGTTGAATTAACGTTGAAGACGTTAGTTCGACGTTGAATTAACGTTGAAGACGTTGGTTCGACGTTGAATTAACGTTGAAGACGTTGGTTCGACGTTGAATTAACGTTGAAGACGTTAGTTCGACGTTGAATTAACGTTGAAGACGTTGGTTCGACGTTGAATTAACGTTGAAGACGTTGGTTCGACGTTGAATTAACGTTGAAGACGTTAGTTCGACGTTGAATTAACATTGAAAACGTAGGTTGGGGCGTTACCTACTTGGGGAGGAGGACTCTTAGCATAGCCTAACCCATAAAGAAAGCAAATTTTTCCACTAGACAACCTGTACACGATTCCTTGGTCGGTGGTCAAGTCATGGCATAATATAAGCCTTATACGTACCGCTAACTCGTATTAAATACTTATTTTACGAAAATATAAATAAATTAAACATAGCATGACGTTATGGGAATAATTATTAGGTAAATAGAAACTGCTATTTTAAAAAAAAACTAAGAGAAACAAATGATTGAAGTAGGATGTGCGGTTTCATAATACTGTATTATTTTGTACAATTAAATGTAGTTCACCCACAAAGTTGTCAATTAATTAAGAAATTATTGCCCACAGATTAAATTTATTCATGAAAAACAAATATTGAAGCCTAAGCCAAGGAATTTTAAGTATATATATATATATATATATATATATATATATATATATATATATATATATATATATATATATATATATATATATATATATATATATATATATATAATATTATATATTTATATATTTATATATATATCCTCACCTGATGTTGCGAAAATTTAATGATCCTTAAGAGGCCTGACAGCTGAATGGACAGCGCTTCGGATTCGTAGTCCTGAGGTTCCGGGTTCGATTCCCGGTGGAAGCGGAAACAAATGGGCAGAGTTTCTTTCACCCTGATACACCTGTTACCTAGCAGTAAATAGGTACCCGGGAGTTAGACAGCTGCTACGGGCTGCTTCCTGGGGGTGTGTGTAACAAAGAAGGCCTGGTCGGGGACCGGGCCGCGGGGACGTTAAGCCCCGAAATCATCTCAAGATAACCTCAAGATCATATGTAATTATGGTTGAGTTACAGAATCTTTAGAAATATTTTGAATGTGGTGAATCACTTGCTGTGTAAGGTGCATTTCTCTTTGCTTATTTTATATATTAAAAAAAATGTACCGTTTAAAAATAATAATTGAATTTGCAAATAGAATGCAGTGAGAAAACTCATGTAGGCAATTAATGGTAAACACTGATATTTGATTTATCTGTTAATTGTCGCTGAAAATCCTCTTTTATGTCCGAAATTAAACAATGATAATTCCTCTCATAAATGATTCAAATATTCGGAAGCCTAAGTTAGTTATTTGTTAATGAGATATAATTATTAAATATATTTGTAATTAAATAGCCTACGTCGTCTGCTGTTATGTAGTCATATACTGAGATACAAAACTACTTTTGTGTACTTGTTGGCACTTATAAATGTACATACATGTCTTAATAAAGTTATTGGCCAACAAAAGAAGGCCGATTTATTAATAACTCAATGTACAAATTATATTTTTAAAACAGTGACTTAGAGTTATATTATCTTATAGGCTTCTCTATTTTATCCAGTTTCCTCAAGACATAGACTAAGAATTTAAACAAGACATACATTTCTAACATTTTAACAAGTAACCAGCCAACACCCATCAACACCACGATCATTTCAACCACCAGCACAACCACGATGGCGTTGTGGTAGCAGTCTCACCCAAGCTCCGCCACCAATTTTGGACGGTTCGAGCAATGGACAGGAAAGGACGATTGGGCACCAATCCTTAATTTCGCTCCTGTTTGCTCATCAGCATCTGGGGTCCTGGTAGTAAATCGTTTGGCTTCTAGTGTTTCAGGGAAACTAGTATGGCAAGGCTTAAGATGAGCTATAGGAAGGGAAAGTGCCATGCTTGCTAACTACACAAATTAGGAAGAAATTGCCTATGTAAAAATAACTAGGTTCAGAAGTATTTACTATTTGTGCTTGCAGGCTGTTAGCTGTTAGCTCTTGGGCCCCACCGTTCTAACCTGCGGGTGTCTAATTTTCTCCTGCGGGTGTCTAATTTCCTCCTGCGGGTGTCTAGTTTTCTCCTGCGGTTGTCTAATTTCCTCCTGCGGTTGTCTAATTTTCTCCTGCGGTTGTCTAATTTTCTCCTGCGGTTGTCTAATTTTCTCCTGCGGTTGTCTAATTGTCTCCTGCGGTTGTCTAATTTCCTCCTGCGGTTGTCTAATTTCCTCCTGCGGATGTCTAATTGTCTTCTGCGGTTGTCTAATTGTCTTCTGCGGTTGTCTAATTGTCTTCTGCGGTTGTCTAATTTTCTCCTGCGGTTGTCTAATTGTCTTCTGCGGTTGTCTAATTTCCTCCTGCGGTTGTCTAATTTCCTCCTGCGGTTGTCTAATTTTCTCCTGCGGTTGTCTAATTTTCTCCTGCGGTTGTCTAATTTTCTCCTGCGGTTGTCTAATTTCCTCCTGCGGTTGTCTAATTTTCTCCTGCGGTTGTCTAATTTCCTCCTGCGGTTGTCTAATTTCCTCCTGCGGTTGTCTAATTTCCTCCTGCGGTTGTCTAATTTTCTCCTGCGGTTGTCTAATTTCCTCCTGCGGTTGTCTAATTTTCTCCTGCGGTTGTCTAATTTTCTCCTGCGGTTGTCTAATTTTCTCCTGCGGTTGTCTAATTTCCTCCTGCGGTTGTCTAATTTTTTCCTGCGGTTGTCTAATTTTCTCCTGCGGTTGTCTAATTTCCTCCTGCGGTTGTCTAATTTTCTCCTGCGGTTGTCTAATTTCCTCCTGCGGTTGTCTAATTTTCTCCTGCGGTTGTCTAATTTCCTCCTGCGGTTGTCTAATTTCCTCCTGCGGTTGTCGAATTTCCTCCTGCGGTTGTCTAATTTTCTCCTGCGGTTGTCTAATTTTCTCCTGCGGTTGTCTAATTTCCTCCTGCGGTTGTCTAATTTTCTCCTGCGGTTGTCTAATTTCCTCCTGCGGTTGTCTAATTTTCTCCTGCGGTTGTCTAATTTCCTCCTGCGGTTGTCTAATTTCCTCCTGCGGTTGTCTAATTTCCTCCTGCGGTTGTCTAATTTCCTCCTGCGGTTGTCTAATTTCCTCCTGCGGTTGTCTAATTTTTTCCTGCGGTTGTCTAATTTCCTCCTGATAGTTACCTAACTGTTACCTAACTAGGAACTAGAGCTTCCCCGGAGATTTCCTACCACATTATGTGGCCTCATAGACAACAAAACAGCGAAAATCAACATCGGTAGTTACTCGGGTGAAGCAATAGAGTTGAAAAGTGGAGTACCTCAGGGAAGCTGCCTTTCACCCACTCTTTTCAACAAACACTGATGACCTGTGTCCCCCCCCCCCTCGACATATTCAAATAATACACATTGCAAAACCAGAGCCCATTAAACGTGAACGTGAAATCCAGAGCCCATTATACTTGACAACCATTCAATCAGACGTAACAATGTAGGCAGAATCCTGGGGGTTAAGACCAATAGAAAAGGATTCAAAATTAATTTATACGACAGAATAAACAAAGCAAAAATAGCCTAAGACAAAGTGCGAAGATTCCGTAATCTTGGCGCGAATACACACTTAAACAAGGCTCTAGTCCGGCCGCTTCTCGAATATCCTCCAGTACCATGAAGAATACCAACATGCAAAAACTTAAAAAAAAAAAGCAAAACAAGGCACGAAGAGCAGGTAAACATCGTATACATTATATAACCAAACAATTCAGGAACTAACAGACCCACATAAACATCACAACATCAAACCACAAGAGAGTGGAACGCGATCGAAATGTTAGAAGACGTAAAGTTAGAAAGACTACAAGATGAGACGCCCCGCTCCCTGAACTAGTGACCCAAAAGCCTCATACTACTCCACGGAAACAAAGCCTCACGATACATAGTTCCAAGATAACTTTCATACCATCACTCCCCACCCAAAAATAAATGGATGCAGATATCTGAGTGTGTATATTTCATTGGTATTCAGCATTCATCCATAGACATTATACATGTTGAAATACATGAGACAAATCTTACAGTCACGACTCTGGCAAAAAGAGCAAACTTACCTACAAAACAAACAAACAAACAAACACGCACACATCGTGTCAGTTTGTCCGCCTTCTCTCATAACTCACAATATGTTCCATATTTCTCAAACCCTCTCCTTCACCTGCTCTCCTTCTCCTACAAATTATATAACTATAATTTCCAAGACTTACCGTAAACAGGAAATAAAAGACGAGCGGGAGGGAACACAAACACGGAACAAAATGATCACACGAGGCTTCGTCACGCGGAAATAATCGCCCGAAAGAAAGAAAATAATTACACAAACCTTCGTGAGTTAACACCGTTATCGTGTTAAGATATACACGAACGTTATCGTGTTAAGATATACACGAACGTTATCGTGTTAAGATATACACGAACGTTATCGTGTTAAGATATACACGAACGTTCTCGGAAGTTAGGCTTCTTTCTCACGTAGCCGTCTGGGCTTAAACAAATAAAAAGGTGGGTATATTGTATAAAGCTAACTGCAGGATCCCCAGACGCAGCAGAGGGCGCAGAGCAATAAATTATACAAGAGGTGTAGAGGACGCCTCGGGCCCAAATCCCGACACTCTGAGAAAAATATAAAATGAATTCGCCATTGATTTACGATGAGTCCGGCCGTAGTCCTGCGATCTGCAGCGGCTATAGTGGCGCGCTCTGGCCTGTGTGGCGTCGCTTGTTACCCCCCTTCTTCCCTGCTGCCACCACTGTGGCGCCCCCCTGCTGCCACCACTGTGGCGCCCCCCTGCTGCCACCACTGTGGTGCCCCCTGCTGCCACCACTGTGGCGCCCCCCTGCTGCCACCACTGTGGCGCCCCCCTGCTGCCACCACTGTGGCGCCCCCCTGCTGCCACCACTGTGGCGCCCCCCTGCTGCCACCACTGTGGCGCCCCCCTGCTGCCACCACTGTGGTGCCCCCTGCTGCCACCACTGTGGCGCCCCCCTGCTGCCACCACTGTGGCGCCCCCCTGCTGCCACCACTGTGGCGCCCCCCTGCTGCCACCACTGTGGCGCCCCCCTGCTGCCACCACTGTGGCGCCCCCTGCTGCCACCACTGTGGCGCCCCCCTGCTGCCACCACTGTGGCGCCCCCCTGCTGCCACCACTGTGGCGCCCCCTGCTGCCACCACTGTGGCGCCCCCTGCTGCCACCACTGTGGCGCCCCCTGCTGCCACCACTGTGGCGCCCCCTGCCACCACTACTGTCGCGCCCTCTGTAGGCTGACTTGAACTTACCTTGAGACAGTGTAGAGTATGCTGACCCCGTCCTGAGACAGTGTAGAGTATGCTGACCGTCTCCTCAGACAGTGTAGAGTATGCTGACCTCAACTCCCCCCCTCACCGTTCCTGGCAGCGAACCCGGGTCTAAAATGATACAGCTCCAGGTTACGAAAACTTAATTAATCAAAGTTTTGATTAAAAAGAAAAATCATACTTTCCTCCATCGACATTGTTTAATTAAGTCCTAATTAAGGTCAGGTAAGGTTTGCCTTACTCCCATCTGAACCTTGCTTAATCACCGGGGCTCTCTTGAGATGATTTCGGGGCTTTAGTGTCCCCGCGGCCCGGTCCTCGACCAGGCCTCCACCCCCAGGAAGCAGCCCGTGACAGCTGGCTAAACACCCAGGTACCTATTATACTGCTAGGTAACAGGGGCATAGGGTGAAAGAAACGCTGCCCATTGTTTCTCGCCGGCGCCTGGGATCGAACCCAGGATCACAAGTCCAGTGTGCTGTCCGCTCGGCCGACCGGCTCCCGGGGCTCTCAATGTTGTGAAATTGTAACATTCAGCGAACATTTGAACTTAAAATACATTCAGATTCAGCTACTCGGAACAAGTTCCAAGTAGCTCGGGCTATGGCGATCCCGTAGCTTACCAGGCACAGGAACGGGGCAACTTGTGACATTTCTCCAGTCCGATACATTGCCTCTGATCACAGCCCTCATTTTTCTATCAGTCAGAAAATTTTTCATCCATGTTAGAAGCGTACCTGTCACTCCTCCAATATTTTCCAGTTTCCAGAATAACCTCTTATGTGGAACTCTGTCGAAAGCCTTTTTTAGGTCCAGATAGATGCAGTCAACCCAACCATCTCTTTCCTGTAATATCTATGTGGCTCGATCATAGAAACTGAGTAAATTCGAGTGTGTGTGTGTGTGTGTGTAAGACAGCCGTGAAGGTGAATGACAGCACCACGACGCCATCTATTGCCCGGACGAGCAACTGTAAGACAGCCGTGGAGGTGAATAACAACACCACGACGCCATCTATTGCCCAGACGAGCAACTAGATGGTCAAGTAGCGTTGCCAGGCATCATATTATTTAGTCATGTTTACCTGCCTGAAGGAACGGTAGCAGCCTTGTGCTGTTTGCTCAGCCGTGGTGGGACAGGAGGTAGAGGGGGAGGGGGGAGAGTGGTGCTATTCCTTCTTCTCCCTTCCCCTTAGTTTCCAGGAAGTGGGAGAGGGGAAATGTTATGCTTCCCCTCAGGTAACCTTCCCTCCCTCCCTCAGTAAATGTCACAGGAGTTTCTGGTAAACATTGTCTGCAGTTCTTGTTTGACGCTAAGGGAGGACTCCCTCACAGATCAGCTTTGCTCTTGTGCCAGGTAAGTCCACTACGGGCTCACCATAGCCCGTGCTACTTACAGGGTTCAGTTCTTGCACCAGTGATGTTTATTGTCTACATAAATGATCTACCAGTTGGTATACAGAATTATATGAACATGTTTGCTGATGATGCTAAGATAATAGGAAGGATAAGAAACTTAGATGATTGTCATGCCCTTCAAGAAGACCTGGACAAAATAAGTACATGGAGCGCCACTTGGCAAATGGAATTTAATGTTAATAAATGTCATGTTATGGAATGTGGAATAGGAGAACATAGACCCCACACAACCTATATATTATGTGAGAAATCTTTAAAGAATTCTGATAAAGAAAGAGATCCAGGGGTGGTTCTAGATAGAAAACTATCACCTGAGGACCACATAAAGAATATTGTGCGAGGAGCCTATGCCACACTTTCTAACTTCAGAATTGCTTTTAAATACATGGATGGCGGTATACTAAAGAAATTGTTCACGACTTTTGTTAGGCCAAAGCTAGAATATGCAGCGGTTGTGTGGTGCCCATATCTTAAGAAGCACATCAACAAACTGGAAAAGGTGCAAAGACATGCTACTAAGTGGCTCCCAGAACTGAAGGGCAAGAGCTACGAAGAGAGGTTAGAGGCATTAAATATGCCAAAACTAGAAGACAGAAGAAAAAGAGGTGATATGATCACTACATACAAAATAGTAACAGGAATTGATAAAATCGATAGGGAAGATTTCTTGAGACCTGGAACGTTAAGAACAAGAGGTCATAGATATAAACTAGCTAAACACAGATGCCGAAGAAATATAAGAAAATTCACTTTCGCAAACAGAGTGGTAGACAGTTGGAACAAGTTAGGTGAGAAGGTGGTGGAGGCCAAGACCGTCAGTAGTTTCAAAGCGTTATATGACAGAGTGCTGGGAAGACGGGACACCACGAGCGTAGCTCTCATCCTGTAACTACACTTAGGTAATTACACTTAGGTAATTACACACACACACACACACACACACACACACACACACACACACACACACACACACACACACACACACACACACTCACACACACACACTCACACACACTCACCGGGTAGAGCCAGCATGCATTAGGTCGGTCAAGTGCACTCTTGAAGGCACTCTGCACTGTTTTCAAGTCCAACCACGTTCTTTCAAGTCCAACCACGTTCAAGTCCTTTCAAGTTCAAGTCCCCCACGATCTTTTTACATGTTAAGTTTTAATGAAAAACATCAGAAATGTGTTACAATAAAATTATCATAGCTCAGTTACTCGAGTAATTAACTGTTCGACAGCTGCTGTTAGGGGGCCACACGTAACTAGGGGCTGAGTGTTATATCTCACGTAACTGGTTGCGGGTGCCTGGCCTGCACCGGCCCGGTCTCTCTGACGCTAATTTAAGCAAATGCTGGGAAGTATATAACCTCGCTCAGACTCTTGGAGCCAGCAGCCACCAGGGCGGACTGGGGAGGGCTCTGTGGTCTGTCTCACTACGGTAGGAACTTTGTGTCTCAGTGTCTCACCACGGTAGGAACTTTCTGTCTCAATGTCTCACCACGGTAGGAACTTTCTGTCTCAATGTCTCACCACGGTAGGAACTTTCTGTCTCAATGTCTCAGCACGGTAGGAACTTTCTGTCTCAATGTCTCACCACGGTAGGAACTTTCTGTCTCAATGTCTCAGCACGATAGGAACTTTCTGTCTCAGTGTCTCATGACGGTAGGAACTTTCTGTCTCAGTGTCTCACTACGGTAGGAACTTTCTGTCTCAGTGTCTCACCACGGTAGGAACTTTCTGTCTCAGTGTCTCATGACGGTAGGAACTTTCTGTCTCAGTGTCTCACCACGGTAGGAACTTTCTGTCTCAGTGTCTCATGACGATAGGAACTTTCTGTCTCAGTGTCTCACCACGGTAGGAACTTTCTGTCTCAGTGTCTCACCACGGTAGGAACGTTCTGTCTCAATGTCTCACCACGGTAGGAATATTATGTCTCAGTGTCTCACCACGGTAGGAACATTATGTCTGTGTCTCACCATGGTAGGAACTTCCTGTCTTAGTGTCTCACCACAGTAGGAACATTATGTCTCAGTGTCTCACCATGGTAGGAACTTCCTGTCTTAGTGTCTCACCACAGTAGGAACGTTATGTCTCAGTGTCTCACCATGGTAGGAACTTCCTGTCTTAGTGTCTCACCACAGTAGGAACATTATGTCTCAGTGTCTCACCATGGTAGGAACTTTCTGTCTCAGTGTCTCACCACGGTAGGAACTTTCTGTCTCAGTGTCTCATGACGGTAGGAACTTTCTGTCTCAGTGTCTCACCACGGTAGGAACATTATGTCTCAGTGTCTCACGACGGGTCACAGTGCTGGAGTAGCACCAAAAGACACACATATAGGACACCAGACCACTATTCTCCTACTGGAGTAAAGTGATATAAATCCTGTCTCTCTCCCCCACACACACACTGACGTGCCAAGATCCCTGTGAGCACCCAGTCTCCACCACCAGCACCACCACCAGCCTTAATACCACCCTAATCCACCTTCCTTTGCGTGGGTGAGGTGGGTGGCTTGACTCTGTACCTTTCCTCTTGGGTTAGGCCACTGGAGTTTGTACGTAGTGGCAAAGAGGAACGGCCTGTTGACCAAGGTACTTTTTTGTCAACACACACATGGTGGTGGCGCTATGGTGGTAATAATAGTGGCGCTGGAAGTCATATATGGTGGCAGGGGGGTGTGTGTGGTGGCAGGGGTGTGTGTGTGGGGTGGCAGGGGTGTGTGTGGGGTGGCAGGGGTGTGTGTGGGGTGGCAGGGGTGTGTGTGGGGTGGCAGGGGTGTGTGTGGGGTGGCAGGGGTGTGTGTGGTGGCAGGGGGTGTGTGTGTGGTGGCAGGGGGTGTGTGTGGTGGCAGGGGTGTGTGTGGGGTGGCAGGGGTGTGTGTGGGGTGGCAGGGGTGTGTGTGGGGTGGCAGGGGTGTGTGTGGTGGCAGGGGTGTGTGTGGGGTGGCAGGGGTGTGTGTGTGGTGGCAGGGGTGTGTGTGTGGTGTGGCAGGGGTGTGTGTGGGGTGGCAGGGGTGTGTGTGGGGTGGCAGGGGTGTGTGTGGGGTGGCAGGGGTGTGTGTGGTGGCAGGGGGTGTGTGTGTGGTGGCAGGGGGTGTGTGTGGTGGCAGGGGTGTGTGTGGGGTGGCAGGGGTGTGTGTGGGGTGGCAGGGGTGTGTGTGGGGTGGCAGGGGTGTGTGTGGTGGCAGGGGTGTGTGTGTGGTGGCAGGGGGGTGTGTGTGGTGGCAGGGGTGTGTGTGGGGTGGCAGGGGGGTGTGTGTGGTGGCAGGGGTGTGTGTGTGGTGTCAGGGGTGTGTGTGTGGTGGCAGGGGTGTGTGTGTGTGGTGGCAGGGGTGTGTGTGGGGTGGCAGGGGTGTGTGTGTGGGGTGGCAGGGGGGTGTGTGTGGTGGCAGGGGTGTGTGTGTGGGGTGGCAGGGGGGTGTGTGTGGTGGCAGGGGTGTGTGTGTGGTGTCAGGGGTGTGTGTGGGGGGGTGGCAGGGGGGTGTGTGTGGTGGCAGGGGTGTGTGTGTGGTGGCAGGGGTGTGTGTGTGGTGGCAGGGGTGTGTGTGTGGTGGCAGGGGTGTGTGTGGGGTGGCAGGGGGGGTGGGGTGGCAAGGGTGTGTGTGGGGTGGCAGGGGGGTGTGTGTGGTGGCAGGGGTGTGTGTGTGGTGGCAGGGTTGTGTGTGGGGTGTCAGGGGTGTGTGTGGGGTGTCAGGGGGGTGTGGGGTGTCAGGGGTGTGTGTGGGGTGTCAGGGGTGTGTGTGTGGGGTGGCAGGGGTGTGTGTGGGGTGGCAGGGGGGGTGTGGGGTGTCAGGGGTGTGTGTGTGGTGTCAGGGGTGTGTGTGTGGTGGCTGGGGTGGAGGTATTGATGGTGATAGAGACCTCACCTGTGGGTACTCTGTCAGGTAAACTCACCCTAGGAGGGGAGATTATAGAGCTCAACGCTATGATTCATCGCCTCGCTGGCTCCCAGCTGTTCATATTCTGTACATTATCTATAAATATATCTTTACTGTCTAGGTGGGGTAGCTAGCTGTAACCCGGGTCGAGCCGGGCTGTCTCTATACCTCCCTGTCTCTTTGTATGTTTGGCTCACTGTCTTCTGTCTCTCTTGATATGTGTGTCTCTAAGTCTCTCTATCTCACTGTCTGTCTCTGCCCATTTCTCTCTCTCTCTCTCTCTCTCTCTCTCTCTCTCTCTCTCTCTCTCTCTCTCTCTCTCTCTCTCTCTCTCTCTCTCTCTTCCTCACCATCTCTCACTGGACATGACTGTCTCAACGTGTCCACGGAGAGATGAGAGACAGTATAATGTCCAGTAGAGGGAGACTCATTGTATGACATCATGAACAGTTGAACACAAAAATTGGCTTCTTATGTTCAAAATGTGATAAGTAGATTTGTTTTATATTTTCTATACATCAGTCCATAATGATTTTTAGTATATGGTAAGAAATTTCAGAAAGTTTTTAACGGTCCAGCTGTTGCCAGAATGGCCGGAAGGTTCACAGGAGTTCCTATGGCACTGTACCAAACTTTCCAAACTGGTGCCAAGCTCATCCCGACCATGTTGGGCACCTACCCCACCGAAATTACTGTGCAAAATTGGTTACTTGCTTGGGGCACATTTACGAGAGGACTCGCCGTGTGTGTGTGTGTGTGTGTGTGTGTGTGTGTGTGTGTGTGTGTGTGTGTGTGTGTGTGTGTGTGTGTGTGTGTGTTTGTGCTTACAGAGCTTTGCTGATTATGTTAAAAAAAAGACTTTTTAGTTTACGAGTCAGTTTTGTTCCTTTTCTTGCGGTCGCTAATGCCTCTCTCTCTCTCTCTCTCTCTCTCTCTCTCTCTCTCTCTCTCTCTCTCTCTCTCTCTCTCTCTCTCTCTCTCTCTCTCTCTCTCTCTCTCTCTCTCTCTCTCTCTCTCTCTCTCTCTCTCTCTCTCTCTCTCTCTCTCTCTCTCTCATTAGAGCTCTGAAACCTTTCAAAGTTTAAACAATAAGGCGCAGATTCGTGAGAGAACAATAACACGAAAAAAATCTTACCCAAATTCTAAACTGCAACAAATATTTTTTTTTCCTCCTGGGTAATAAGTTTAAGTTCCTGACTGTTTATGCCTTAAAAATATACAAAGAAATGGATATTACAGCCTTCAGACTTTGCTTTGTCCCTTGCCTCAGTGAAGACGACCTAGGGATGCTTTTGGACGAGACGAACTGAACGTCTGTGGGCAACGAGACGAACTGAACGTCTGCCAGCAAACACATTTGGGCCACACTGGTTAAACACATATTCTATTTCATTGTCAAGAGACAAGTGATTCAGTATTAATGGCATCGGGCAGTGAAATCAGTATTATTGATTATAATTCTGTAACTTTCAAACAATTATATATATATAATTATACACTTTTAGGTTTAGTTGAAGCAATGTTATATTTAAAATACTTTTTTCACATGGTTTAATTACCTAATCATCTGACAAATTGAAAGAACATAAGAACATAAGAACATAAGAACAAAGGTAACTGCAGAAGGCCTATTGGCCCATACGAGGCAGCTCCTATCTATAACCACCCAATCCCACTTATATACTTGTCCAACCCACGCTTGAAACAATCGAGGGACCCCACCTCCACCACGTTACGCGGTAATTGGTTCCACAAATCAAGAACCCTGTTACCGAACCAGTATTTACCTAAGTCTTTCCTAAATCTAAACTTATCCAATTTATAAGAGATTAAGTATTTGATTTAATTACCTAATCATCTGAATCAAATTGAATGAGATGTATTACACCTATTCTCAAGAACAAAGGTGTTCTCTTCCTAGGGTCATACTTGTGATAGTTGGAGCCCCTAAGGCAGTTCGTTGTTAACGTCGACCTCGTTCTGGCAGCTCCTGCGACGTTGCTGGAACCATGGACCTGCTGCATGGGTAACAGCTTCTCATCCATATCTACCTACCCAGGCTTTGTGCCCTGTCAGGGCGCAACTCCATAGTCTTCCGAGACTGAAGGATGCCTACTATGTACTACTACTTGTGATAGATGTCTTCCAAATGTCTTCCAAATGGTCATTAGTCAAACAGGAAAGTTGTTATTGTTCATATTCGTGCTAGATAAAGTTTGTTCACAAATATTGGTACTGACAACAATGCTGAGAGCTTACATTTGTAGATTTATAGGATCTTTGGAGTTTCCATTGGTCAGGGGCCAGCTTCACGAAGCAGTTACGCAAGTACTTACATCTTTCCGCAATCTTTGACGGCTTTGGTTACATTTATTATACAGTTTACAGGCATGAAAACTTGTCAATCAACTGTTGTTATTGTTATAAACAGCCTCCTGGTGCTTCGGAGCTCATTAAGTGTTTAATAATTGTAAACAAAGCCGCCAGAGATTGAGAAAAGATGGACAGGTTCGTAAATGCTTGCATAACTGCTTCGTGAATCTGGCCCCTGGCTTCTATATAATTCCTGCAGACAGCTTTCTTGGTCCATATTTCTGTATTCCTCACAAACACTGAAGATCAACGTCGTTCATCTCTACCTGGAATGACAGGTCTGCTGGATCCACTGAAAAGGGATCTTAAATCATCTTCAAATGTTTTCTTCTTTGGACAAAGTGATTCTTTGTCACATTCTTCCGTCACGTCGTAAATTTTTATGGCATATTTTTCTGCTAGCTGAGAGTGCCTGTGCTGAGGAATATGCTGCTCACGGGAATGGAAAGTCACACGTTTAACTGATCTCTAACCCTGTCTATGGAGGACAGAAGAAAATGTATATATGCTGGTTAGCATTGTAAATGTGTGGCCACGTTTGTGGTAGAAAATAATAATAATAAAAAAAACCAGTTCAACTTTCAACTTTGACCAGACCACACACACTAGAAGGTGAAGGGACGACGACGTTTCGGTCCGTCCTGGACCATTCTCAAGTCGATTCCAGGATTCCAGAATGGTCCAGGACGGACCGAAACGTCGTCGTCCCTTCACCTTCTAGTGTGTGGTCTGGTTAAACTACTTCAGCCTCGTTATTGTGACACATCGCCTGCAACTTTCAATTTCTAACGTATGAAAAGATTCATTTTTATTTTTAAAACCCTCCACTGCTGCGAAAAGTTGAAATATTAACTTATTTTTTACCCTGATGGTGAGTGTTGAGGTTGTTAAGATGAGCTGCAACCACACAAGAGAATATAATAGGAGTCCAGGACGCATCTTCAAGCTCGAGAAATTGATTTTTTTCTCGTTCTAAGAATCTGTCAACTTTTTCTTTTAAAACATTACAACCCTGGAAGGAGGGAATTATCAAGGGAAAACGCCAAAGCCATGACGACTATATAGCACTTGGAAGGGGTCAGGATAATGATTTGGGCTGGGACGGGAGGCAGGAATGGTGCCCCAACCACTTGGACGGTCGGGGATTGAACACCGACCTGCATGAAGCGAGACCGTCGCTCTACCGTCCACCTCCGCTTCCCAAGCACATGATTGATGAAGATTAATCCACTCAAGATGTTGTTGTTGTAAATTTAGGTACTCGGTACTAAAGATCCAAGTAGCACGGGCTATGGTGACCCCGTAAGTGGATTTACCTGGCACAGGAGCGGGGCTATTACTGTCTATCTGTTACGGGTTATTCATGCCCGTGCCACCCAAGCGGTGGCACGGGCATGAATAACCCGTAACCCCCCCCCCAACTATCTGACTTTGGAGTGGTGAAATAGGTCAGAGGCACCCGGCTCCTGCCTCTCATTGTTCGCGGAATAATTCACCTCAGGGCCATCGTTAGCCGTACAGTGAGTGTGGGATTGTTTTAATGCATTAACTGCGTACTCTTGCATATGTATACGCATACATACATTCATGCATAGATACGTTCATCCATGCATACGTACATACATACATTCGAAACACAGAGTTCTGAAATGTCTGTCCAAGGTGTGAACACACACACACACACACACACACACACACACACACACACACACACACACACACACACACACACACACACACACACACACACAAGGTGGTGGAGGCTGACTCCATACACAGTTTCAAGTGTAGATATGATAGAGCCCAATAGGCTCAGAAATCTGTACACCTGTTGATTGACGGTTGAGAGGCGGGACCAAAGAGCCAGAGCTCAACCCCCGCAAGCACAACTAGGTGAGTACAACTAGGTAAGTACACACACACACACACACACACACACACACACACACACACACACACACACACACACACACACACACACACACACACACACACTTGTGAGCGGGGTCGTACGTCCACAAACTGTGAGGTGTCCGGGGGGCTGAGTGGACAGCACGCTGGATACGAAGTCCTGTGGACCGGGATTCGATTCCCGGCACCGGCGGAAAAACAAGAGTGCAGAGTTTCCTTCACCCTGACGCCCCTGTTACCTAGCAGTAAATAGGTACCTGGGAGTTAGTCAGCTGTCACGGGCTGCTTCCTGGGTGTATATGTGTGTGGTAAAAGTATATTAATTCCTGGTAGTTGTGTAACACTTAGGCTTAACATATTGTACTTTTATCCGCGTGCCTGTAGCTCACGTCCAGGCAGAACTCCCTGCCCATCAGATCAGATCAGATCAGAGCCCATCAGATCTCCTACATCCTGTGTGTCTGTACCTGCCTTGAGGTTACCTTGAGGTGCTTCCGGGGCTTAGCGTCCCCGCGGCCCGGTCGTCGACCAGGCCTCCTGGTTGCCGGACTGATCAACCAGGCTGTTGGACGCGGCTGCTCGCAGCCTGACGTATGAGTCACAGCCTGGTTGATCAGGTATCCTTTGGAGGTGACGAAAACATAATGTCCCTGACGAAACATAATAAATAGCGCCTATACTTATAAGCTTAACGGGACTCCTCAGTACTTATTCTGACTTATAATCTGTCTTCCTGCTGCTGGCCACAACGATCTCCTATCTGGAGCACCAGGGGCCTGATTCACGAAGTAGTTACGCAAGTACTTACGAACGTGTGTGTCTTTCCTTAATCGTTGACGGTTTACAAGCATGAAAACTGGTCAATCAACTGTTGTTATTGTTATAAACAGCCTCCTGGTGCTTCGGAGCTCATTAACTGTTTTAATATTTGTAAACAAAGCCGCCAAAGATTGAGAAAAGATGGACAGGTTCATAAGTGCTTGCGTAACTCCTTCGTGAATCTGGCCCCTGGCACTTAACTGCGCTACGGTGCCCTCGGGTTATGGCAGGAATAAAGGAACGGAAAGTAATAATTTAAGAACTTGATATATGGAGGAAGGGAAGGGAAGGGAATTGTCAGGGGGAAAGCGCCAAGCCATTATGACTATATAGCACTTGGAACGGGTTAGGATAAGGATTTGGGATGGGACGGGGGAAAGGAATGGTGTCCACAACCACTTGAACGGTCGGGAATTGAACGCCGATCTGCATGAAACGAGACCGTCGATCTACCGTCCACGACGCCCAACAGATGGCAGTGGCGTCGCTTAAGGCGCCTATTACCCGGATCGTCGCCATACTGACGCACAGTGTTTGTCGTGTAAGAGGACCTAGTTGTTGGCTTTACTGCACCTGGCGGTTAAGAGAACCGGTTTTCGGCTCCAAGTTCCAGCAAAGCGAGCTTTTATCTGTCACGTAAATCCTCTTAAGTTGCTCTCATGATCCAAGGATGGCCTTGAGGGCCAGGTCTCCAAGGATGGTTTCAAGGGCCAGCTCCTCCAGGATGGCCTCGAGGGCCAGCTCTCCAAGGATGATCTCAAGGGCCAGTTGGACGGGGGTGTAGCTCCTGGGCCAGCCTTTCTTCCTCTCCCTCTTGGACATAGACGAGCGAAACATGCATCGCCGCCGCCGAAACATGGGCAAACAAAACATCGCCCAACATGAAACATACAAATATGTGTGAAACACATATTTTCTCTCGCAACAATTCACCGTAAATGAGGTTATGTATGTGTTTGACTTCAAGACATTCTTGGATGCTATAAGGCGCCACTGAGGACTCTTCCCCCCTTATGTTTCTGGAGTGATGTAGTCCCTCTGGTAATGGTATTCAGCAGGTGAGAGAGTGTTTTAACTCACCGAGAGTGCCCCTGAGTGCACCACACACCTCCCGTGTTGAGTGCAAGAATGTAGGATGTTTTGGGTGGAAGCACTCTACCCCGCCAGCCTCACAACCCACCCACTTTAGCTTGGGAATTTTTCTGGCCTGGGTATTTATCCCCAGAATATTTTAAAGTTAGGGGCGCCCCTCTCGTACGGTATTCTAGTTGCGCATGCGACGCTCTGCTGTTTTGCAGCGCAATATATATACCAGCTCGTTACTTTGGAAGGTGTGGGATCCCCCAAGGGGGGGGGGGGAGAGGGGGGGGCTTAATCAGGGTGATAGGGCATCCACTGACAACTTAATTAAGGATAACCTGGTCGAAAATGACCTTGAAAATACGTAACTTTTTTCCTTTTGGGATCCAAAAGTTGAACTTTCCCTGCCAACCCCTCCCCTACCCCTACCTTCAAATTTCCCCTCACAAACCCCCCCCCTACCCCTAGAACCCCCTCTCCTCCCCTCCCCTACTCCCCCGAACCCCCGCCCCCTACAAAGGTACTTACAGGCAGATATAACAATTGTATTTATTTAACTTTTTTCATTTGCTGCATTAGGCATTTCCAGTGGTGGCGTTGCCCATCATGCCTCAGGCAGGCATATATATATATATATATTGGGGGGTTCGAACCCTGGACATTATGACATGTAGCTTTATCATGCTAAACAATTTCTAGTTTCCCCCAACAAATGTGGGATGGTGTTGACATTTGGTCAAACTCTGTATAGCAACCATAATTTTATTTACTTTTTGAACGATTTGTTGAAGGGAAATTGTGCGCTCAGAGCCAGTGGAGCAGAGAGTGGTGTGGCTCTGTTGGTGTGGCTCTGTTGGTGTGGGTGGTGTGGGTGGTGTGGCTCTGTTGGTGTGTGGGTGGTGTGGCTCTGTTGGTGTGGCTCTCTTGGTGTGGGTGGTGTGGCTCTGTTGGTGTGTGGGTGGTGTGGCTCTGTTGGTGAGTGGTGGTGTGGCTCTGTTGGTGTGAGGGTGGTGTGGCTCTGTTGGTGAGTGGTGTGGCTCTGTTGGTGTGTGGTGTGGCTCTGTTGGTGTGTGGGTGGTGTGGCTCTGTTGGTGTGTGGGTGGTGTGGCTCTGTTGGTGTGTGGGTGGTGTGGCTCTGTTGGTGAGTGGTGGTGTGGCTCTGTTGGTGAGTGGTGGTGTGGCTCTGTTGGTGAGTGGTGGTGTGGCTCTGTTGGTGAGTGGTGGTGTGGCTCTGTTGGTGAGTGGTGGTGTGGCTCTGTTGGTGTGTGGGTGGTGTGGCTCTGTTGGTGTGAGGGTGGTGTGGCTCTGTTGGTGAGTGGTGGTGTGGCTCTGTTGGTGAGTGGTGGTGTGGCTCTGTTGGTGAGTGGTGGTGTGGCTCTGTTGATGTGAGAGTGATGTGGTTCTGTGATGTGAGAGTGATGTGGCTCTTGTGTCTATATCCACGCTCATCTTATGTTCCCTATGCAGCCTGGTCTCCTGAAATGCAGGAAGGAGAGCGTATTCCCCCTTGACAAGAGCTTACCATTGCTAAGTATATACAGAGTGCCACATTAAGGTCTTTACCAGTGCCGGCATCAGCCATTTGGGCGGCCCGAGGCACCGCAAGAACCACCCACAATTCCCCCTCACTCATCCCGTATCACCGTCAACATCACAGGCGACATTATCTAAAGGAACGTCAAAAGGTTTTATATAGAGACGCGACGGTGATGGGTCTCATCGTAGCTGAGACCACAGTTACTGTGTACATGGCTCTTCCCCTCACCATTGTGGCCCTTCTGTATCACTACTGTGGCCCTTCTCTATCACTACTGTGGCCCTTCTCTATCACTACTGTGGCTCTTCCTTCACTGTTGATCACTATCCCGTCAGCTGACACGGTTGCCTCCTACCACAGGACCCAATATTTTTCTAGTACGAACACACTCAAAAAATTCAAAGTGTCTCAAAACGAAAAACTATCATTTCAAGTTTCTAAACAAAAATAATAATAAAGTACACAGTTCTCCACTACATTACTTCTCTTCTTCGTCCTGGAAAGCTTCGGTCAGCCGCGAAAATGGTTAAATAAACTGTTGTGGGGGCTATTCCCTGATTCCTTTACACGCTGCTCGCCCCGCCATTGTTCGCGACCCACAATGCACCACGCTACACGCCTTTGTTTACATGTGACGTCACCACCCTGGAGTTGGTTCACGGTTGATTGACTATTAACTTTTTATTTCGTGTTTTGCCTGTAAAAGTGTGTTTGTTTCTGTATTCTGTTTTGGGGGAGATAATGGGGGGTTTTAAGTCACCTGTATGTGTTCATATGTATGTGCTCACCTGTATGTTGTCACCTGTATGTTGTCACCTGTATGTTGTCACCTGTATGTTGTCACCTGTATGTCACCTGTATGTTGTCACCTGTATGTTGTCACCTGTATGTTGTCACCTGTATGTGTTCACCTGTATGTTGTCACCTGTATGTCACCTGTATGTTGTCACCTGTATGTTGTCACCTGTATGTGTTCACCTGTATGTTGTCACCTGTATGTCACCTGTATGTTGTCACCTGTATGTTGTCACCTGTATGTTGTCACCTGTATGTTGTCACCTGTATGTGTTTGCAATGCATTATTGCGTTTAAATTCGTGGGTTGAGTTGACTTCAACAACCTTTTAAATACTACTTACTCTCTTTCACACTGAATAGTTACCCCTATACACTGAACAACCTCTCCTGAACACTGAACAACTTCCCCCTACACTAAACCATCTCCCCTACACAACATCGTTCCCTACCCTGAAGAACTACCCATACACACACACACACACACACACACTTCAACTGTTAACTATTTTCATACCACTATAAAAGATAATGTGTGAGGTTGGAGAACATACAGACAATTGTGGTTTGCCTCGGCTAACTACCTCGGTGTATTGTGATTGTACGGGCAGTGTGGTGGAGTGGGGGGGGTCGACCCCCCATACCCCTCCTTAAATATGAATGGTTCCTATTCCGACATCCAGTGACTTTTATGAAATCTGAAATGTGGGATTGATTGTCCATAGAGTGTTTACAAAAAAATTATTTGGGGAGAGTAAGGAGGGAGAATTGAAGAAAGAGGGAGGGAAAGACGGAAATGAAAGAGAATGTTTGTCTGTCGAAGGTAGGAAGTTCAAACGTATAGGGCTAGTCTCACGCAACTTTGCATGGTGACGGGTGATATGATGAGGAGTGTCATAGGGTGGTCAGGGTCAGCCCCCTCTCTGCCACCCTTGAAGGGGGCACTCTACTTCCGTCTGTGTTTCACGAGGGCGGTGGGTGTGACAATACCAGAAAGTATGCAGCAGTTTAGCTTATTTAATTAGTGTATTCAGAAATTAACATTATAAATTTAATGTAATACTCCGTGCTAATGCTACATGTAATCCCCCATGTTAATATTGCATGTAATCCCTCTTGTTAATACTACATGTAATCTCTTTTACTAATCCTGCATGAAATCTCCCTTGTTAATACGGCATGTAAGCCCTTGTTAATAGTGCATGCAATCCCACTTGCAACTACTACATGTATTCCCCCTTGTTAATACTACATGCCTCCCGCCCCCCCTTGTTAGTGCGGCATGCAATCCCTGTTGGGAAGTGAGTGTGTAATCCCATGCCAGGCCCCCCCCCCCCTCCATGCCTCGGGTCCTCTCCAACAAGCAATAAAGCGTAAGAGTCAGTTCAACTAACAAGGTAGTGATAATAAATTCGAAATGTGACATTTTTCTCCTCGAAAAAATCGACTTGAGAATGGTCCAGGACGGACCGAAACGTCGTCGTCCCTTCAACTTCTAGTGTGTGGTCTGGTCAACATATTTCAGCCACGTTATTGTGACTCATCGCCTGCATTTTTCTCCTCATTTCCCCCCCCCCTCATTTCCTCAATTCCTCAATTTTGGTAAGGCATCACGAGATGCCTTACCAAACTTTGCAGGGTGACTGGTGAGAGTGAAGGGATGTTCATAGGTCGAGGCTGACCTTTGTGAGACTAACTTCCATCCTCACTCAATAACCAGGTTACATCCTCACTAGGATTCATCCGGTATAATTATTTTCTACGTGACTAAAGGATAGTTTAGCCGTGTAGATGTTTGTATGAGGGAGTGGTTATAGTGAAGACGGTTGAGTATAGTGAATGTTGTGAGTGACAGTGAGGTGTGATAGTGATGATGATTAGTGACGGTGACCTGTCACCCAAGCAACGCCAGCTACTCGGGGCAGATATAGATATTAAACATTCTCCCGCTAACCCCACAGACAATATACGACCTACATAACGCTGCATTTAAGGTTGATCTGGCCAGCCAAGGTAGTAGAGATCATCGCCTCTACGTGTCCACTCACACCTGTTACTCATCCCATCGTCTAAGTTAACAATATTGAAGAACTTAGAGTTTCCTGGCGGCAACTTTACTCCACTTACCACTTATCGGCGACACTCACGCTCAGACTTTTATGGAACCTTTAATATTGCATCAGCCGAGCGCTCAAGTGCAGGTTATGAACAAGCGTCACCAGGCGCTGTAGGCATGAGGGAAATGAGATGTTATGATGTTATTTATGAGGGAGGCCTGGTCGACGACCGGGCCGCGGGGACGCTAAGCCCCGGAAGCACCTCAAGGTAACCTCAAGGTAACCTCAAGGGAAGGATTCGAACCCTTCGTGGGGGGGAGGAGTGCTGTAATAGGCTGTCCAGGATAATTTCAGTTGCTCAAGCTGTTTAGTTCTGGATATTAACCTGTGACATAGGCAGCATAGGTCCTGTAAGACGTCCCTAGGACATCATGGGGCACATCGTGGTGTCAAATAATGCTTCTCAGATGAACAAATCCATAAGGGCCGTGACGAGGATTCGAACTTACGTCTGAGAGCATTCGTACGTTCGAATCCTCGTCACGGCTCTTATGGATTTGTTCATTTGATGCATCAGACTATTGTGACTTCTATGTGTAATGTTTCTCAAGTTTACCAGAAGCAGAAATAAGCCTAAAAGTTACATAATTTCTATAAATCTGCTTAAATTTCTATAAATAAATTTCTATAAATTTCTAAAAAATATATATTTTCTTACTGGGCAATTTCCCTTTATCAGGACGATAAGGGTCATTCATAACCTGCTGGTGGCTATCTTTTGGCACTAAGCCCAACCGTGACACT
>NC_091209.1:19650228-19657728 GCF_040958095.1 Procambarus clarkii
GACCTCGTTTGAGGCTTCGTGTGGACGCCCTGTCTATTCTGTGGATAGACGCCCTGTCTATTCTGTGGATAGACGCCCTGTCTATTCTGTGGATAGACGCCCTGTCTATTCTGTGGATAGACGCCCTGTCTATTCTGTGGATAGACGCCCTGTCTATTGGACGGGTGAGAGGGACAGGGAGGGGAAAGATAGATGGGAGGGATAGAGTAGGAGTGACTCAGAGTGACTCACCACACACACTGCTAAGGGTATAATTGACTCACCAGAGCACACACACACAGCATGCACACACCTGTATGGATAAACACTTTAAAGTAGCGCGTGTTAGGAGAGCAATAAAGTACACAATTGAGAGGTAATCTGTGTGTGTGTGTGCTGGATTAGTGTGAGACGCCCCGGCCTAATTACCTGTTTTATAATTGATTTGATGTGAATATTCGTTCAGTTCAGTTGTTGAACGACTTGTTAATGAACGGGTTGGAATATATGCGGTTTGTTTGTGTGGTTTGGATGTGGTTTGCCTGTCTGTCTGTCTGTCTGTCTGTCTGTCTGTCTGTCTGTCTGTCTGTCTGTCTGTCTGTCTGTCTGTCTGTCTGTCTGTCTGTCTGTCTCTCTCTCTCTCTCTCTCTCTCTCTCTCTCTCTCTCTCTCTCTCTCTCTCTCTCTCTCTCTCTCTCTCTCTCTCTCTCTCTCCCTCCCTCCCTCCCTACCCTCCCGCTCAGTATTCATAGAGTAACTGATCGCCAGTTGCTGTAGTGTATCAACTGACTGCTTGCTAATTTTGCTCATGAGTCGCTGCCATACCTGTGTTTGCGTGCCTACTGAACATCTGTTGAACACACGTGGTGAACAGTTGAGCGGACGTTGAACAATATGTTCTTAACAAATCTCAAAGCCTCTGCTAATCTCTTCGGAGACATGGGGCCAGATTCACGAAAGCGCTTACGCAAACACTTACGAACCTGTCCATCTTTTCTCAATCTTTGGCGGCTTTGTTTACAATTATTAAACAGTTAATGAGCTCCGAAGCACCAGGAGGCTGTTTATAACAATAACAACAGTTGATTGGCAAGTTTTCATGCTTGTAAACTGCTTAATAAATGTAACCAAAGCGTCAAAGTTTCAGGAAAGATGTACACGTTCGTAAGTGCTTGCGTAAGTGCTTTCGTGAATCTGGTCCCTGGCGATGAGAATTTATCTTAGGTGAGAGGGACTTCTAGTGTGTGTAAAAGTCTTCTCGATATCTTTCCTCGATATCCGCTGAATATTTAGTCATTAACTGCGTGCTCAACACTTGGTTATGTACTAGAATATTTTGAACATCTAGAAAGCCTGTTTTGAAATCGTTATAAACTGTTTTTCAACATGTGGTGAACATAAGAGGAACATTAAGCGCGACACACACACAGATCACACTAACGTGATGCATCAAATGAACAAATCCACAAGGGCACCTTGTGGATTTGTTTCAAAAGGTTTGTTTGTTTAAAAGATTTGTTAAAAAGGGTTTCAACCCTTTTTAACCCTGTCGTAGCTCAGTCGATTAAGGCAGTGTCTGGGATGCTCCCGGACGCAGGTTCGAATCCTCGTCACGGCCCTTGTGGATTTGTTCATTAAGCGCGAATACATTACACTAGACAAATTCTACCATTTCTTTCCCCCGTCCCATCCCAAATCCGTATCCTAACCCTTCTTCCAAGTGCTATATAGTCGTAATGGCTTGGCGGTTTCCCCCCCTGATAGTTCCCTTCCCTTCCAACGAGTAAAAATCCCCAAAACTAAAATCACAGAGTCAGAGGAATGGGAGAAAAAGAATAGAATGCTAATAGAGGGACTTCAACTATTAGAATATAAATGGGAGAGAATTGGAAGCCAGCGCTGAGAACAGGTGTGGAGGCGGAGGCGTGAACCAGGTAACTGAATATTACAACTGTGAACAATCAAGAGAGAAGGAAGGAATTGATCTGGGGAAAGCACCAAGCCATTACGACTATATAGCACTGGGAAGGGGTCAGGATAAGGATTTGGGATGGGCCGGGGGAGGGAAGGAATGATGCCCAACCACTTTTGGACGGTCGGGGATTGAACACCGACGTGCATGAAGCGAGACCGTAGATTGGGCAGAAATAATGTAACAGTTCTGGGACTTGTGTTTAGTAAGAAAAACTATGCTGGAACACAGTGTACCAGCATCCAGTATGAGGTTGTTCAACATCCTCCCACCGAGCATAAGAAATATTGCCGGAACAACCGTGGACATCTTCAAGAGAAAACTAGATAGTTTTCTTCAAGGAATGCCGGACTAACCGGGCTGTGGTGGGTGTGTGGGCCTGCGGGCCGCTCCAAGCAACAGCCTGGTGGACCAAACTCTCACAAGTCGAGCCTGGCCTCGGGCCGGGCTTGGGCAGTAGAAGAACTCCCAGAACCCCATCAAGCAGGTATAAGAGATAACATACACACTGACATACTGTTGTAGAATACAGTTTCACCTTTGAATCGTGTCTGTCACAGAAGAAAAATATTTTAGACTTACGTGAGAGAGAATTATGTAGAAGGAAAACATTTTGTTTATGGTGAGTTATATTCACAGGGAGTGTTGTAATTTACACTCAACACATTACATCAGCGCAGAAAACACCCGTTTGGGGCAACTTGTGTGTGAGAGAGAAAGGAAAATTATATATTGTGGAATATGTTCTATAGCCGTCTGTACCAACATTACTCATATAAATTGCGAAAAATTCTTAATTTTAAAAGACCTCACCTGAAACACTCACCCCCCCCCTTGTTTAATATGTTATATATATATTTTTTTACACTGGTGGGTACAGGTGTAGACGATTTTTGGATCTTGTTAGCAGGAATAAAACTTTCCCTTTCTACAGCTCATGGTAATTCTCTCTCTCTCTCTCTCTCTCTCTCTCTCTCTCTCTCTCTCTCTCTCTCTCTCTCTCTCTCTCTCTCTCTCTCTCTCTCTCTCTCTCTCTCTCTCTCTCTCTCTCTCCCCCAGAGAGCTACACCCAGAAATACCACATGTATAATACACATGCCTTCAAAAAGAATTGTGTGTTTGTAATACATAATATTCTTAACTTTCAAGAATGAAACGAGACCCCACTTTATTTGATGTATAATCATAGAACACCGCCAAATACCTGTAAGGTGTTGCTTGTTACGATGTAACACACATACTCTGGCAGTGTTCTGCACCCAGAGAAACTGGTAAGCTGTCGTCAAGGAGACCAGGAGGAAACACTGAACATTTGTTCTAAAAACTGCCACATTTTCTTTTATGAATACACGTAAATGTTACAAGTTTTAAGTTACTTTGAGGAGGAGTGTTTTTAGCCGTGCTCAGGCGAGGAGATGTGTGTTTTTAGAGGTGCTCAGGCGAGGAGATGTGTGTTTTTTTAGAGGTGCTCAGGCGAGGAGATGTGTTTTTTTAGAGGTGCTCAGGCGAGGAGATGTGTGTTTTTAGAGGTGCTCAGGCGAGGAGATGTGTGTTTTTTTAGAGGTGCTCAGGCGAGGAGATGTGTGTTTTTAGAGGTGCTCAGGCGAGGAGATGTGTGTTTTTAGAGGTGCTCAGGCGAGGAGATGTGTGTTTTTAGAGGTGCTCAGGCGAGGAGATGTGTGTTTTTTTAGAGGTGCTCAGGCGAGGAGATGTGTGTTTTTAGAGGTGCTCAGGCGAGGAGATGTGTGTTTTTAGAGGTGCTCAGGCGAGGAGATGTGTGTTTTTAGCCGTGCTCAGGCGAGGAGATGTGTGTTTTTAGAGGTGCTCAGGCGAGGAGATGTGTGTTTTTAGAGGTGCTCAGGCGAGATGTGTGTTTTTTTAGAGGTGCTCAGGCGAGGAGATGTGTGTTTTTAGAGGTGCTCAGGCGAGGAGATGTGTGTTTTTAGAGGTGCTCAGGCGAGGAGATGTGTGTTTTTTTAGAGGTGCTCAGGCGAGGAGATGTGTGTTTTTAGAGGTGCTCAGGCGAGGAGATGTGTGTTTTTAGAGGTGCTCAGGCGAGGAGATGTATGTTTTTTTAGAGGTGCTCAGGCGAGGAGATGTGTGTTTTTAGAGGTGCTCAGGCGAGGAGATGTGTGTTTTTAGAGGTGCTCAGGCGAGGAGATGTATGTTTTTTTAGAGGTGCTCAGGCGAGGAGATGTGTGTTTTTAGAGGTGCTCAGGCGAGGAGATGTGTGTTTTTAGAGGTGCTCAGGCGAGGAGATGTATGTTTTTTTAGAGGTGCTCAGGCGAGGAGATGTATGTTTTTTTAGAGGTGCTCAGGCGAGGAGATGTGTGTTTTTAGCCGTGCTCAGGCGAGCAAAGGCGTGTAGAGTCGTGCTCAGCCGTGCCACAAGACTGTTCCTAAACAAAGGTTTCACCAACATTATCTGGACCCATGAAAATCGGTTGTGTTCCTACTTATTTTCTTAGCTATGCGCTCTGAACTATTGGGAATAAGCAAGTTGGTTGGTCTTGAAGTCTGAGGCAGGCAGCTAGGCGGTGATAGCGAGAGGGGACGGCTTTCTTTACCTACACTCTGTCCTTCAATAATCAATTATTTGGCATACCTTACGTTATTGAAGGGTGTTATATCTCAGGTGTTGATCACACCACACCTGCCTGCCACACCTGTCACTGCCACACCCCCTACTGAGGGGTGTGGCGGCGTCACACTCCGGCGCCACAGTACGAAACATTCCTTTGCACGCTGCGTGTCTCAGAAATGAGAACACTGCCCAGTATGGATATATATATATTTGTCGTATATACTTTATAGCGTACGCTGTCATACTCCAGGAGGTATATTTAGTGTATACTGTGTATATATATATGTCTTCTGCGGCCGACTCCAGGGGCCACACTTAACACCAATAGTTTGTTATTGTTCTTGTTATAGATTCAGCTACTGGGAACCAAATGTTTGCAAGTAGCACGGTCTATGGTGAGCCCGTAGGGGACATACCCGGCCACAGGAGCGGGGCTGGAACTGAGTGAACACCTATAGTCTCGTCTGGTCGTCAAGAGAGGTCATGAGTCCGCCCCACACCCTCTCTCTCACACACACACACACACACCACACACACACACACCCACACACCCACACACCCACACACTACACCCCCCCCCACACCCACACCACACACACACACCCACACACCCACACACTACACCCCCCCCCCCCACACACACACACACACACATGCCCACACACACACCACACACACACACACACACACACACGCCCACACACACACCCCACACACACCACACACACACACACACACACACACACACACACACACGCCACACACACCCTATTGGTCTTCCCAGCTTGCTGGACCTTTGAGAGGACGCTGTTGAAAAGCATTATCGACCTCGGAGCGAGCCGTGAGGGTATTAGCGTCGTCTTAATACGACGGGTTTTGGGCGGTGTTGTGGAGGCTTATCATCATTCCTGTCAACCCGTCCACCCCCCCTGGCCTTCATACCCAACATCACCTGTCGATTGTTCCCCGTCTCTCCCCCCACCCCTCACCCCCAATCCCGTCTACTGGGGGTCATTATTCACTGGCTCACTTATCTCTGTCTATTTGACTGACGGTGGAGTGGGGGGGGGGGGCCAGCGTATAGGCAGTATAAAAAGTTGTAATGTCTGAATTACTCGCAGAAACTTAAGTGATTGAAACGTTACTTTTTAAACGACGGTCAGAGATATGATTACGACATACATAGTATCCTCGGGTTATCAACAAAGTCAACAGACAAAGACACTTATAAAAATCTTCAGAAGTGAAAAAGTAGAAAAAAATGGACTACTGAGTAGTAAATTAGTGAACACAAAACATATATATATATATATATATATATATATATATATATATATATATATATATATATATATATATATATATATATATATATATATATATATATATATATATATATATATATCGCGTGTGGGTGTGACAAGATTTATGAGAACATCAGGCAGCCATTGTCCAGCAGGCGACATATATCTTCCTCAGAGGCCCACTGAATGAGGGAGAGGGAGGGAGAGGTCTCCATGAGGGAGGGTGAGGGAGGGTGAGGGAGCCAGGCCTCTGTTGTCACATTGTTCTCTCTCCCTCTGACCTCCTCACAACCCCCCCCCCTCTACCCCCTCCCCCTCTCTTACATTCTTCCTCTCCCCCTGCTCCAGAGCCCTCAGCTGTCACCCCTACCCCCTCCCTCCCTCCCTCCCCCTACATCGCCATAGATATAGACGCCATAGATATTGAAACCAGTGTCATTACGTAGTAACGAACAACAATTAGATGATCTAAGTAATGTAAGATGTTCATATTCCTTTAAAAAAAAGTAATTTACATTGTTCCACCAATTATTGTTTTTTTTTATGGGAAGATTGTCTTGTCTTGCGAGAAAAGGTATACACCTAGTTATCTTGAGGTTATCTTGAGATGATTTCGGGGCTTTAGTGTCCCCGCGGCCCGGTCCTTGACCAGGCCTCCACCCCCAGGAAGCAGCCCGTGACAGCTGACTAACACCCAGGTACCTATTTTACTGCTAGGTAACAGGAGCATAGGGTGAAAGAAACTCTGCGTATTGTTTCTCGCCGGCGCCTGGAATCGAACCCAGGACCACAGGATCACAAGTCCAGCGTGCTGTCCGCTCGGCCGACCGGCTCCGAATAGTTCACTATAAACTATACATGTTTGTTTTGAGAATATTGTCTAGTAGGGAGCCGGTGGCTGAGCGGACAGAACACTGGACGCGTGATCCTGTGGTCCTGGGTTCGATCCCAGGCGCCGGTGAGAAACAATGGGCCGAGTTTCTTTCACCCTGATGCCCCTGTTACCTAGTAGTAAATAGGTACCTGGGAGTTAGTCAGCTGTCACGGGCTGCTTCCTGGGGGGTAGAGGCCTGGTCGAGGACCGGGCCGCGGGGACACTAAGCCCCGAAATCATCTCAAGATAACCTCAAGATAGTGGATAAACGCAATGGTTTTTGACATGGTCAAAACAGTGGCCCACTGTCGACAGTTAATGAGCCCCGAAGCACCAGGAGGCTGTTTATAACAATAACAACAGTTGACTGGCAAGTTTTCATGCTTGTAAACTGTTTAATAAATGTAACCAAAGCCGTCAGAGATTGAGGAAAGATGTACACGTTTGTAAGTACTTGAGTAACTGCTTCGTGAATCTGGCCCCCTGTACTCCAGCACAATACAGCTAAAAGGAAACAATGCTTGTGAGGTTAAACTATAGACTTTCACCTTTGTTTGGAAGATATGAATTTCCACATACGGTGAACCGTGCAGTATTACAATCCTTTGTATTCACAGTCCTCCCCGCCGATGCCAGAGGACCAGCAGTAATTGGCCATCTAACTGCTCGGGTGTTCCCTTGGACTGTTGCATCGTTAGTTGATGCACAGGAGAGGTGGTAGATGGTCTTGAGTTTGAGTCCTGTTGAGTCGTTGGAAGTCTGCTGGTGTTAAATTAATATTGTGCCCT
>NC_091209.1:19662728-19665228 GCF_040958095.1 Procambarus clarkii
AGGTAAGTCAGACGTGACAGATTGACAGATTGACGGGTATCAATAAAAATAAATGCAATGGCAGAAAGGAAGAGAGAAGTCTGTAACTGCATACAATAATACAATACCCCCAGCCCCCTCCAACACCCCCTCCAACACCTCCACCAACACCCCCACCCACCCCAACAACACCCCCACCACCCCCACAACACCCCCACAACACCCCCACCAACACCCCACCAACACCCCCACCAACCCCCCCACCAACCCCCCACCAACACCCCCACAACACCCCACCAACACCTCCACCAACACCCCCTCCAACACCTCCCCCCAACACCCCCACCAACACCCCCACCAACACCTCCACCAACACCCCCTCCAACACCTCCCCCCAACACCCCCACCAACACCCCCACCAACACACCACCAACACACCACCAACACCTCCTTCCCTCGCTCGGAACAGGAGTCATTACTGAGCGTCAACAGGAGAAAATGTTGAACTTAATTATGCAGGTGGGCGTGGTGAATGGTGGTGAGGGTGGTGAATGGTGGTGAGGGTAGTGAATAATGGTGAATGATGATGAGGCGTGTGACCAGTGAGCGTAGTGAGTGATGGTGGTGATGGTGACGAGGTGGATAGTGAGAGGGCATTATAAGAGTTAATATGGGGGATAGTGAATGCACACACACAGAGGGCGTGGTGAATAATAGTAAAGGAATAGAGAGAGAGAGAGAGAGGATAGTTAAGGGGGGATATGAGAGCTTATGCCAAGTGTGACACTGATATATTGCATGACAGATGACTTCCTCTGTCAGGCAATGCCTCATGAACAGTAGGTCCCCATGACTGTGACCATGAACTGTGCCCCTCCCCTCCCACTAACTGTGACCATGAACTGTGAGCCCCTATGACTGTGACCATGAACTGTGCCCCCCCTCCCCCTAACTGTGACCATGGAGGTATAGCTACCAGCACACCAACCTATTAACCCAGTAAAAAAAAAATCAAATATATTTTATCTACATTGTAAAACATCCAGTACTGCTGTCTGCAAATTTTCAAAAATTTCTAACTCAACAAAGTTTACCTGTAGTAAGGTGAAGAAAGCTGATACCGCGCTCAAACGAGACATATAATCCAAACATGATTCCTTCATGTTTCCTCCAAGGAGTGCCGGACCAACCGGGCTGTGGTGGGTATGTTGGGCCTGCGGGCCGCTCTAAGCAACAGCCTGGTGGACCAAACTCTCACAAGTCAAGTCTGGCCTCGGGCCGGGCTTGGGGAGTAGAAGAACTCCCAGAACCCCATCAACCAGGTATCAACCAGGTATGATTAAGAGCGAAGAATTAGGTGCATAGAACCAGACGAAAGAATTAAACAGACTCCTAAATAGCCAAACTTCAATACAAAACCAATACCAGAAAACTGCCAATGATACAGATATCAGTGATACAAGTATCACCTGTGTCAGATGATACAGGTAACGAAGAGTGGGAGGGGACAGAGATGTCTGTCAGGGACGTCAACGAGAAATGTCAGCCAGTTTTGGGAGTGATGTGACAGCATCACCCCTACGCCAGAGAGGGAGAGAGGGAGGGTGGGGGTGGCGGACCCCCCTCGGTGTCAAACGGAATTATAAGTGGATAATGAAAACTAAATCGTCTGGCGTCACCTGAAGGAACTGGGTGTCACTGACGGTAGGGGTCAGTGAGACTGACAGATAGGAGGAGAGGCTGACAGGTGGACGAGGGGGGGTGGGGAAGAGGTTGACAGATGGGTGAGAGGGTGAGTGAGAGCCTGCCAGATGGGTGAATGGGCAGAGAGTGTGCATTCAGTGGGATAGAGATGGAAGAATTAGGGAGAGAGAACGACGAGCAAGCAAAGAAAGCAAAGAGGAAGATAGAGTACAGAAGGAGGAGGAGGAGGAGGAAGACGAAGAAATAAAAAGAGATACATAGTGCCAGTAGCACAAGTAAGAATAAAGAGATAATCCTGGACTCAAGAGAGATCCCGAAGACGTTTAAATCACCAGATATTGATCCTCTTCAGAAGCCAAGGAGCAAGACAATGGATAAGAATTATAGACCAAGGTTCTCTACCGTTTCCAGACGTCTATTAAACGCTGGGAGTGGAAGGCCTTCCAGGAAAGTGCTGTGTACTCAAGATGTAAATTCCACCTAGATTGTGCAGGTGGTGTAGGAGGTCATTCTGTTCAAGCAGTGATGTTGAGAAGGAGGGAACCGCATCTTATTGATGTGTATTTCTTGGCTGTTTTACTCCCTTGGTTGAAGACATTTCACATCATGGTCATTGAAGATTAAAACTTCATCCATCAGATATTTTCTTCAATTCATCAGGGACCATTAACTCATGGACAATGTCATGCAGTATGAATATGGCCATAACCTGTGTAACCTTTGCTCATACCTCATAACCTATGTAACCTCTGCTCATACCTCATAACCTCATAACCTCTGCTGCAGTGTAACCTCCCATCACAAACCTCAGGAAAAT
>NC_091209.1:19670228-19687728 GCF_040958095.1 Procambarus clarkii
AACGAACATATCGTTAGGTAACGTTCGCCCACGTTCCTCGCTATACTCTAAGTCCCCATTAACCCATTTGGTTTTGTCTCGACTGAGCAGCTTAATTTTTGCATTTTAAAACGAGGAATAGATGAAAATAGACTTAATAATTGAAGGAGTGAGATGGAAGGCTGTTTACAACACTCTCCTGTCCTTGACGAAAGAGATAGAGATAGAGATAGCGGGAAGGAGACGGGATTAGGGTGGAGGGGGCGGGTGGGAGGGAGATAGACAGACGGATCGTTTTAAAATTTTAAAATTCCCGCGCGCGGGGAGGTGGGAGGGAGATAGACAGACGGATCGTTTCAAAAATTTAAAATTCCCGCGCGCGCGTAACTCTTCGCTGTGATGAAGTAGGGCCCCGACTAACGACCCGTTGCGGCCGTTTACCACCCGTTATGGTTGTTGGAGGCGGGGGGTTGTTAGTCGCCACCAGTGTACACATACACATATACACACACACACATATATACATACATTATGTGCGTCTGTGTTATTTTTATTATTTGTGAGTGTCCTGTTTCCCATTTTTTTTATCCACTTTGTCGTTTCCACTTGGAATCTTATACGTTGTTATCATGTTCCCTCCTCTTCCTGCGTCTCCTGTCCTTTAGCGAAGTGAGGTGTAGTTTGCTGACTTTGTGTAGCTTATTCTTCGTAATTCATGGCTCCAAAGAATTACCCAAAGCCTCATAAAGCCACTCAAGGCTATCCAAAGCCTCATAAAGCCACTCAACGCTACCCAAAGCCTTATAAAGCCACTCAAGGCTACCCAAAGCCTCATAAAGCCACTCAAGGCTACCCAAAGCCTCATAAAGCCACTCAAGGCTATCCAAAGCCTCATAAAGCCACTCAAGGCTATCCAAAGCCTCATAAAGCCACTCAACGCCACCTAAAGCCTTATAAAGCCACTCAAGGCTACCCAAAGCCTCATAAAGCCACTCAAGGCTACCCAAAGCCTCATAAAGCCACTCAAGGCTACCCAAAGCCTCATAAAGCCACTCAAGGCTACCCAAAGCCTCATAAAGCCACTCAAGGCTACCCAAAGCCTCATAAAGCCCCTTAAGGCTACCCAAAGCCTCATAAAGCCACCCAAGACTACCCAAAGCCTCATAAAGCCACTCAAGGCTACCCAAAGCCTCATAAAGCCACTCAAGGCTACCCAAAGCCTCATAAAGCCACTCAAGGCTATCCAAAGCCTCATAAAGCCACTCAAGGCTATCCAAAGCCTCATAAAGCCACTCAACGCTACCCAAAGCCTTATAAAGCCACTCAATGCTACCCAAAGCCTCATAAAGCCACTCAAGGCTACCCAAAGCCTTATAAAGCCACTC
The DNA here is from genome assembly GCF_040958095.1 of Procambarus clarkii. Classification (NCBI taxonomy): domain Eukaryota; kingdom Metazoa; phylum Arthropoda; class Malacostraca; order Decapoda; family Cambaridae; genus Procambarus; species Procambarus clarkii. Next base: position 19,671,593 of record NC_091209.1, read on the forward strand.
AAGGCTACCCAAAGCCTCATAAAGCCACTCAAGGCTACCCAAAGCCTCATAAAGCCACTCAAGGCTACCCAAAGCCTCATAAAGCCCCTTAAGGCTACCCAAAGCCTCATAAAGCCACCCAAGACTACCCAAAGCCTCATAAAGCCACTCAAGGCAACCCAAAGCCTCATAAAGCCCCTCAAGGCTACCCAAAGCCTCATAAAGCCACTCAACGCTACCCAAAGCCTCATAAAGCCACCCAAGACTACCCAAAGCCTCACAAAGCCTCCTTAAAATGAGAAAGAAAAGAACAAATTAACACATTTACTTACTATAACGGTAGCCGTGAATGCAGAACGTGAACAAAAATAACTTCACTCTGAAATCAGCTCATAACAAAAGAAGACAAAAGCAGGTGGCTGGAGAAGGTAATAAAAGTCGAGGATTTGCGCCTCTCTTAGACTTTTATGGTTTTTTTTTACCCACCGTCAATTTCAGTCTTGTTTCGTGCTGTTTCTCAGTAAAACTTTTGTGTTCCCACCTTCCAGATTCAGCACCAAGATTATAGTAAGAGGTGTTATATATATGTCCTCTTTACTTGCGTAATTTAAAGAGGTTCTGGGTGATTCTATGGGTCGTAATTCCTGGCCCGGCCTTGTTGAATAGTTCTGCTCTTTCTTTAGTGTTGGTTGGTGTTTGAAACTAGAATTCTATGCATTTAATTTGTTATACGGTATTCTGAAAGTTTTATTCGAGTCGACCCTGTCGTAGCTCAGTCGATTAAGGCAGTGTCTGGGATGCTCCCGGACGCAGGTTCGAATCCTCGTCACGGCCCTTGTGGATTTGTTCATTTTATTCGAGTGTTTACCAGTTTTGTTTGTGGTAGGGAGGTTGTGTTGCGGGTGTGTGTGTGTGTGTCATCAGAGGTGGAGTTGGTGTTGGGATCGACCCATCCCAAATCCTTATCCTGATCCCTTCCCAGTGCTATATAGCAGGGGTTTCCAAACTTTTCAATGTAAGGGCCACATTATATATTTCCCATATTTATGCGGGCCGGAGGAATAAAAAATGAAATTGCTATTTTGTATAACTAAGATAAAGGCATTGTCAAAGTACAGAGAAAAGAATATTGTACAGTGTTTGTGCTCCCTGAAACGGAAGCAGCGAAGCCCCACTCGCCCTCCATCCCCACAATATACAGTTATACACAACTGATTGGTTGTAATGCACAACACATACCTACCAGTATTAGTATCTGTGCGTCACACTATCGAGAGAGAGGAAAACTGACTCGGGTTGAGCGCCACCAGTCAGCAGCCCCAACTTTGAATAATTCTGCGATGCCATTCGTACGATAATTATTTTTTCAAGGCCACCACACAGGGATTTGTTTGGAGGGCCGGATGAAATTATGTGGCGGGCCGGATGTGGCCCGCGGGCCATAGTTTGGAGACCCCTGCTATATAGTCATAATGGCTTGGCGCTTTCTGATATTTCCCTGCCCTTCCTGAGGTCTTCTGGGACCTACTGCTATTTTCAAAACTGGAATTTTCAGGGTTACATTTTCAGTATCCACTTTTTAGGCCATCTTTGAGGTTTTCTAGATCTGCTTACATCATAGGGAGCCGGTCGGCCGAGCGGACAGCACACTGGACTTGTGATCCTGTGGTCTTGGGTTCGATCCCAGGCGCCGGCAAAAACAATGGGCAGAGTTTCTTTCACCCTATGCCCCCTGTTATCTAGCAGTAAAATAGGTACCTGGGTGTTAGTCAGCTGTCACGGGCTGCTTCCTGGGGGTGGATGCCTGGTCGATTACCGGGCCGCGGGGACACTAATAAAAAGCCCGGAAATCATCTCAAGATAATCTCAAGAAGATAATCTTAGTGTTCCTATGTGCAAACTCTCATCTTTATCTTTGAGGCGTCTGCAGGTACGGACATAAAGGGGTCTATGTTATCTATCAGATCACTGACGTATTTCTGAGACAGTATACGTCCTAACATTTGACCTTTCCAATACCTGCCTGTGATATCTTTTAGCTAAAAAAAATCTCTGCTTCCACTATGACCATCTGTTTCCTGTCAGAGAGAGATTCCTTTATCCAGCCGAATGTTTTTCCATTTACTTCAGTTTTTCTCTTAGAGCTTGGATGGATCCTTCTGTCTGTGGGACTGTCAAATGCCTTCTGACAGTCTTGGTAGTCTTGCAGTAGGGGCAAGGTTTTCATCATTATGGAACTACGGTCAGCATTACCGTCAGGTTATCTTGAGGTTATCTTGAGATGATTTCGGGGCTTTTAGTGTCCCCGCGGCCCGGTCCTCGACCAGGCCTCCACCCCCAGGAAGCAGCCCGTGACAGCTGACTAACACCCAGGTACCTATTTTACTGCTAGGTAACAGGGGCATAGGGTGAAAGAAACTCTGCCCATTGTTTCTCGCCGGCGCCTGGGATCGAACCCAGGACCACAGGATCACAAGTCCAGCGTGCTGTCCGCTCGGCCGACCGGCTCCCGTCACCACCATCTTCACCATCACCACTATCACCACCATCACCACCATCTTCACCATCCTCGGCACCACCGTCATCACCATCTTCACCATCACCACTATCACCACCATCACCACCATCTTCACCATCCTCGGCACCACCGTCATCACCATCTTCACCATCACCACTATCACCACCATCACCACCATCTTCACCATCTTCGGCACCACCGTCACCACCATCTTCACCATCACCACTATCACCACCATCACCACCATCTTCACCGTCTTCGGCACCACCGTCATCACCATCTTCACCATCACCACTATCACCACCATCTTCACCATCTTCGGCACCACCGTCATCACCATCTTCACCATCACCACTATCACCACCGTCATCACCATCTTCACCATCACCACAGCCTCCTGGAAGCCCTGGGACGCGTATAGTGACGTCCCCCAACTCCAAATAACTGTCTGAAGCTCCTTCAATGAAACCCCCCAAGACCTGAATCTAGAGGGGAAATTTCCCCACTACACGGCCAACTCAGCCAATTGTGGCGTGTGAGACTAGGGACATTTTCCCCACCGTCCAGCCTTTCCCCCCTCCCCCTTCCCAGACTTTTCCCTGCCTCCCCCCCCCCCCCACCCCCCTCCTCTCTCTTTCTCTCCTCTCCTCTGCTCCCATTCCATCCAAGGATTGGCTGGTCCTCGTTCGGGTCCACCTCGAGTGGGCGCGCCACTCTCCTGTGGGCTCCGAGTAGCTCCTCCAAACACTTATACCAGGACTGAGGAATAATTGCGAGTGAGGATGGGATACTCTCGGACGCAGGTTCGAATCCTCGTCACGGCCCTTGTGGATTTGTTCATTTTAAGCTATTGAGACCGAGAAAGCCTCTCTATTACGGTTTTAATATCACTAAAAGTACCGGAATTTTGACGTTAAGATAGCGTCAAACCCGGGGCGAGCGTGAGGACAGGTTGAGTGAAGTGCCTGGGGCAGGATGTGTGGTGTTCGGCAGGATCTACTGGCGGCGGCAGAGACCTTGAATGAGAGAACATTCAGTGCTATGAACCGGTCGAGGCGAGCGCCTTCAAGGAGCTGAAATGTGGCCGCAGGCAAGCCCAGCCCCCTGCAGTGTCCAGCAGCCGGGGGTGTGGGCGGTGGACTCCCTTGTGGTGGATTGATTGATGATTGATGAAGATTAAGCCACCCAAGAGGTGGCACGGACATGAATAGCCCGTAAGTGGTGGCCCTTTTGAGCCATTACTATTGTCAATAGATGATACTGGAGATCTGTGGAGGTGCGACTGCACCCTGAGTGACGGGAGATGTCTCCTGTGTCGCTTGTGGTGGACTTGGTGGAGTTGATAAAGATTAAGCCACGCAAGAGGTGGCACGGGCATGAATAGCCCGTAAGTGGAAGGTGTTTGGATCCACTACCAGTACCAGCAGGTGATACTGTTGACCTGTTGATAGATGAGGTCTTCATGGTCGGTGGTTGTAAGCTGTTGTTGTTGTTTCAGATTTAGCTACTCAGACCGAAGTGTCCATGTAGCACGGGCTATGGCGAGCCCGTCGGTTGTAAGCGTAGGGTATTAATGATATATGGGTGAGGAGAAGTATAGTGTGGTTCAGGATATATTGCCGTCAAGTTCCTTCTTTCTTCTGTCGTCTAAGGTTGAAGTTCAGTTCTCTTGAGATGTCTTCGTAGCTTAACCCTCTTAGCTCTTGCACAAGTCTTCTTACAAACCTCTGAATGCTTTTTTTCCTTACAAATGGTTGCGGATGCAGACTTGTGCTGCATATTGTAATTCTAGTATTACACAGGCTGTGTATTTCTTCTGGGGTATTCCTGCATGGACCCAAAGCCTCTGGCTGGTCCACTAAGTATTACTAGTTTTTCGTTTTTGTCTTAAACGGCGAATGAGTATTATGACTCGCATGCTGGCTTCTGTAAGCTTATGTCCCATGTCTTTAATAACTTCTTCTGTGTTGTTAAATCTCAGTTGAAATTGGTTTCTAACTCAGGACTGTGTTTGATATGTTCCCCTCGCCACCCCCCCACCACCTCTTACACCCTCACAACACCCCTCCCCCCCTCCAACACCCCTCCCCCCTCCTACACCCCCTCAACACCCCTCCCCCCCTCCAACACCCCCTCAACCCCCCCCCCCTCCTACACCCCCTCAACACCCCACCTACACACTGTGACTCCCACTCTTCCCGGAGCGGCGCGCGTATTGACGGCCCCTGACTATAGCACAGTGTGAGAGCATTAACACACACACATTACAGTACTGAACAGCGGAAGTTGGTAGGGCTTAAAGCTGCGGTGAGACCGTTCGCTGCCTCCACTGTAGAGTGTACTCGGGACACTGCTCCTACACCTCCACAACACTCTCACAGCCAGCCTACCTTGCCGAACACGAAGCAAAACACAAATATAAGAATAGTCTCGAAAACCCGTTGTAAGAAACGATTTTGCAAGGAATGGAACGGAGGTGGGAGGCCAGGCAGTGGCAGCCGACCGAATGGGAAGGCAACTCCCGACGTGGATAACACTGTTCTGTGGACAATGTCTCGTTCGGGAGTGAACTTTTATCAAGTTCCCGCCAACCCGCCGCCCCGCCGCCCCGCCGCCCTGCCGCACCGCCGCCCGCCGAGGTTTCCCGCCAACCAATCGCCCTCCACCATAGCGATATACCACTCCCGCCGACCAATGAAAATGGAGGAATAGTGGGCGAGCCTATCGAGAGGACAAGGGTCGCTCCTCTTCACTCTCAGCAAACTTTCATGGACAATACATCCATATTCTGTTTTTATCATTCACTTTCCCGCCGACTCGTGGGACTTAGTCAAATATGTCTGGCTCATTATCAGTGGAAAATGACATTAGGTGAGGAAGTGTGTTAGCCTCACAAGTGAAGAACATCATAACAAACCATATATTTAACGTGGAACAACCTGTTCTCGCGTTCAATAGTTAATAACAGTTCACTGCGGGAAAGTAAGGACCTCGAAGCATTCCCTGTTCAGAATTGATACTTTAAAACCCGCTTATTTTCTTGCGCAAACAAAAGTCAATTTCGTTAATGAAGACTTGTCGAGGTACACTGTATCGCGGAGGGGTGGGGGGCGGGAGAGGGGGACAATCACGGCCTGAGAGGAAGACAATCACGGAATGACGTGATTGTGCTTTCGGGGGTTGACTCCTATTCCCTCCGGAGTTTCTCTCATAATTTTGTATGTGGTAAACGTATCTCCATTCTTCTAGCGACGTGGCTGTGAATGCCTGTGTGTGTGTGTGTGTGTGTGTGTGTGTGTGTGTGTGTGTGTGTGCGAGGCGGGGAAGGGACATGTTAGGTTGATGTATTAGTTTCTTTTGATCCATTCCTGTGTCTCATGGGATATTTGTGTGTGTGTGTGGAGTGGCTGATACCACGTGTTTTTTTTTTTTTTTTTTTTTTGTGTGTGTGTGTGTGTGTGTGTGTGTGTGTGTGTGTGTGTGTGTGTGTGTGTGTGTGTGTGTGTGTGTGTACTCACCTAGTTGTACTCACCTAGTTGTGTTTGCGGGGGTTGAGCTCTGGCTCTTTGGTCCCGCCTCTCAACCGTCAATCAACAGGTGTACAGATTCCTGTGTGTGTGTGTGTGTGTGTGTGTGTGTGTGTGTGTACTCACCTTTGCACTTACCTAGCTGTGCTTGTTGGGGGTTGAGCTTCGGCTCTCTAGGCTGTCATATCTTCCTAAGCTCTCTAAGGCAAAGGTTAAAGCAAAGTTTGACAGGAAATAATTTTCACTTTCTATACCTTTGGCCGTATAAACACACTTGCTACAGAGAAAGAACAAAATTCGGCGTTTTATAATGTGTCTTCTGTGTATATCTGTCCACGATAAATATTCCCTACCTTATCTATATCCTACTATACCATATAGTATACTATGTATACCATATCTATACCTTACTCTACCATATCTGTATCCTACTATATCCTATATATACATATATATATCCTACTATACCTTATCTATATCCTACTATACCATATACTATCTGTTATCTATACTATTTATAGCTATAGCTGTTATCTATAATATATATAGCTATCTGTGGTAGCTATGGTTCTGGAATACCAAACTTCTCTTAGCTATGCAGGCGATGAGTCACACTAACGTGGCTAAAGTATGTTGACCAGACCACACACTAGAAGGTGAAGGGACGACGACGTTACGGTCCGTCCTGGACCATTCTCAAGTCGATTGTGAATGTGATTCACAATAGATTCTCTTAGCTATATCGACCTTAACAACCCCTGACCTTAATTAATCTTGAGAACAGTTGTCAGTGCTGTAACAACTGTTATAAATATAATTTACTATATCTTCAAAGATCTATACAAAATTAAAACCATAATTGAGTTTTTCTCGAACAGAAAACTCGAAAAAAATCGAGCTTTCATTGTAGCAAAATTTCGCTTTTCCATCAAGTCTTGTTTTTCATTCATGTCGAAACTGCATAAAAAAAATTCCTCCATTCCCCGAAATGAAAAAAAATGGAAATAAAAGCCAGAGAGGAATTTTTGGGGAGAACTGAAAAAAATACTCTGATATTCGAGTTATTTAAAAAAAATATATATAATATTCGTTTGTTGTTGTTCTTATTGTGTGTGTGTTTAGTATTTTGTGTCTGCAGAATCGAGCTATTAGCTCTTGGACCCCGCCTTTCTAACTCATTTTTATTTTTCCTCTATTATGTCTACTACATATTTTTCTGTTACACACACACACACACACACACACACAAAGCATTATATGACAAAGAGTGCTGGGAAGACGGGACACCACGAGCGTAGCTCTCATCCTGTAACTACACTTAGGTAATTACACCTATAGAGCCCAGTAGGCTCAGGAATCTGTACACCAGTTGATTGACAGTTGAGAGGCGGGACCAAAGAGCCAAAGCTCAACCCCCGCAAGCACAATTAGGTGAGTACACACACACACACACACACACACACACACACACACACACACACACACACACACACACACACACACACACACACACACACACACACACACACACACACACACTGTTTTGTCCATTTGCGTGAGTTGCGGATCTCCCGTGCGTGTGGGAGTCGCGATCATTCAACACGGCGGGGGGCTGCCGGCGTGCGTGCGAACGGTTCCTGGTCTGAGTTATCGCATTTTGAATGTTTGAAAGGCCAAAGTTCTCGCTGTTTTGGAGAACAAAAATGTGTTCCATGTTCTGTTGCCTATCCCGTCTTTATTGTTATTAAGGTGTGGAGGGGGAGGAGAAAGAGAGTAGAGAGAAAGGGAAGATTGTGTGAGAGAGAGAGAGAGAGAGAGAGAGAGAGAGAGAGAGAGAGAGAGAGAGAGAGAGTAGACAGGGAGGGGTGTAAGAGACAGAGAGGGAGGTAGGACAGGGAATAGGAACGTAGAGGGACAGAGATAGGACAAAGGAGATGATGAAAGTGGAAATGTTCGCTGTATACAAAATTACTCCACCGAAAACTAATTCAGTCAGACAAAAATTGCAGACGCGTGTCTACTTTTCCATCGTAATTAACAAACAAAAAACACTATTTATGCAAATTTAGTTACCTGCCATGATGATAGTTGGATAATTAGGGATAATACTGTATAATACAATAATACTTGCTTATTGTATCAGATGATAAGGCGTGACTTGGTCTTAATCTTGCTTTTGGTGTTTTGTGGGGGTTGACCTAGCTCCCGGACCCGCCTTTTATTCGTCAATCGAAATATATTCATCCAGATAAAGTGCTGGAGACCCATAGTCCGGGTGGAGTTTGGGAGCAGCCTTGAGGTTATCTTGAGATGATTTCGGGGCTTTAGTGTCCCCGCGGCCCGGTCCTCGACCAGGAAGCAGCCCGTGACAGCTGACTAACACCTAGGTACCTATTTTACTGCTAGGTAACAGGGGCATAGGGTGAAAGAAACTCTGCCCATTGTTTCTCGCCGGTGCTCGGGATCGTACCCGGGGCCTCAGGATCACAAGTCCAGCGTGCTGTCCGCTCGGCCGACCGGCTCCCCAAAACAGAGAAGGGGGCGCCAAATAGTTTAATGGTTTCTTTCCTAATACTTTTCTTATATTTATATATACGTTCCTATGCCTCTCAGTTTTCTTCAGTCTTCTGAACTCTGTTTTGTTTTACACCTTCTTGCTTTTCCTTGTAATCTTCTTGGCATTATCTATTGAACGTGATTTATTGCATTCTTTACCTTTCTCTTTTATCAATCTCTCTTCACCATCTTCGTATTCCCGCTTGACTCTATACATCATTTATTGAACTCTTACCCTGAAGTCCTTCCTTGCACATTTCCCAGATGCTCTCTTACCTTCATGAAATTCCCTTTCTATTGTCTACTCTCCTCTCCTTGTCCCTCTTGTCTTACAGTCATTGTTTTAATTCCGAGTATATAACCAAAGACCTGCGGCCAGGTTCACGCAAGCACTTACGAATGTGTATATGTTTCCTCAATCTTTGACGGCTTTGGTTACATTTATTAAACAGTTTACAAGCATGAAAACTTGCCAATCAACTGTTGTTATTGTTATAAACAGCCTCCTGGTGCTTCGGAGCTCATTAACGGTTTAATAATTGGAAAGAAAGCCGCCAAAGATTTAGAAAAGATGGACAGGTTCGTAAGTGCTCGCGTAAGTGCTTTCGTGAATCTGGCCCCAGGACACTGATCAGTGGTTCCTAGGCGTACTCACCTAGTTGTGTTTGCGAGGGGGGTTGAGCTCTGGCTCTTTGGTCCCGCCTTAGGCGTGTCACGTTCTAAGCTCTGTCTCCCCTTCCTGGGTGAAGATCAGATCTAGAAGACTATAGTTGTATCTCCACTTTCTCTTATCTCGTCTTTAACATGTTACCTAACAAAGTTCCATTCCATAATTTCCATTAATTTATGCTCCTCACGTTTCCAGATTCCCAGTCGATCTCTCGGTGATTTAGATCCTCCATAACTAGTAGTTTAGCTCTCATGTAATCCTGTTTCGGTCTTTTGTTGCTTGCTGGGAGGTTGTGTAGTGATAGACCATTTTGTCTGCCCCTAACCATTCTCCTGTTTAGACTGTACTTGCTGTAACTATGTGGTCCATCGTCACAGCTGCTGTGTGAGTTTCAGTGATGTTCATTGTTGATGTAAATATTCTATGTTGATGTAAGATGTTCACTGTTGATGTAAATATTCTGTGTTGATGTAAGATGTTCAAGGTTGGTGTAAATATTGTATGTTGATGTAAGATGTTCATTGTTGGTGTAAATATTGTATGTTGATGTAAGATGTTCATTGTTGGTGTAAATATAATGACCTGACAGACACATTCATTTTATTTGTAACTAGCTCATCACAAGTGTAAATTGCTTACTTTAATGATGACTGATTGTTTAACTAATGGTACAGTACCTGAAACCATTATGTGATTCCGTAACTGTTCTCCAAATTGGGCACTAGGTGGGTGTTTGGGTCATTAATGAACTAATTACACTTAAGCTTAGTGACGTCCTTCAGTTGTCTGTATGTATGTGTGTACACTACGTGTGTCCGCTGAGGTGTGTGTACCTGTGTACACCTTGTGTATGTGGCAGCAATTGTTCCTTAGGGGTCACAGATACGCAGCAGGAGGGTAGAGACCATCCACCCTGCAACAGAAACAATCTATCAATGCACCTTAGATTGATAAGATAAAGCCAACCAAAAGGTGACACGGGCATGAATAACCCGTAAGTGGTAGATTTTTTTGGAGTGAATGTAATCTTTGGTCGTGTAAGCTTCTCTCCGAGGTAATGTTCACTAGGAGACAGTTCTCGTCTCTGCCAACCACTTCTCCCGCCCATTGTGTCTTGCGTCAACCGCCTTTCCCGCCAAATCCCACCCGCCCTCTCCCGCCAACCCCCGCCCGCCCTTTCCCGCCAATTAACGCCCAGTCCTCCACTACCCTCTGGTTCACCGCCCACCACTTCTCTAGTCCTCTATCCACGGCTCCTCCACCCCCCGCCCACGGCTCCTCCACCCCCCGCCCACACACACGAGGGCCTCGCAAGAGAAGCAACATTCACGTTTCTACATGACGCTTCCACAAGGATTTATTGCGAATTCTTTTGCCAAATTACGCGCGAGTATCCCTGGTACACGCGCTTGGAGATAAGCTCGCTCTTCTCCCGCCTATATTAAACTTTTGTAAGTCATTTTTGGGGGGGCGGGAAGATACCAGAATGTACCGGAATGGCCGTATAACCGGTCATTACCGGATGACCTGTACGTAAATGACGTCACTTACCGCAAGCACACCAGATAATTACCGTTGTTGGGGACAGGAAGCCTCTTCTTAGCATTGTGTCCATTTCCTCACTAGGTCGAATAGCTGACCTCTCTCAGGATGCACCGCACAACAGTTGATTATCTCCCAGATACCTGTTTACTGTTAGGTAAACAGAGGCATCAGTAAATGTTGTTTAGTCACCTCTAGTACATCCTGTCTCTCACCCTCTAGTATACTGTCTCTCATCCTCTAGTATACTGTCTCTCACCCCTCTAGTATACTGTCTCTCACCCTCTAGTATACTGTCTCTCACCCCCCTAGTGAACACTGTCTCACCCTAGTGAACACTGTCTCACCCCCCCTAGTGAATACTGTCTCACCCCCTAGTGAACACTGTCTCACCCCCTAGTAAACACTGTCTCACCCTAGTGAACACTGTCTCACCCCCCTAGTGAATACTGTCTCACCCCCTAGTGAATACTGTCTCACCCCCCTAGTGAACACTGTCTCACCCCCTAGTGAATACTGTCTCACCCCCCTAGTGAATACTGTCTCACCCCCCTAGTGAATACTGTCTCACCCCCCTAGTGAATACTGTGTCTCACCCCCCTAGTGAATACTGTCTCACCCCCCTAGTGAATACTGTCTCACCCCCCTAGTGAACACTGTCTCACCCCCCTAGTGAATACTGTCTCACCCCCCTAGTGAATACTGTCTCACCCTAGTGAGGGCCTCGCCGCGAGGGTGAATGCTCGCGAAAATAACTCTCGCGTCTCTGAAATTTATTTGCTCGTAAAAATAGCATATTACCGCATTCATTTTTAAGCTGGTTGATTAATGGAGGCGAAGGGCCGCGTATGTGTCATCTCGAGACTGTGTCCGTAATACAGTGTCTGTGTCCGTAATACAGTGTCTGTGTCCGTAATACAGTGAGTGTGTCCGTAATACAGTGACTGTGTGCGTAATACAGTGACTGTGTCCGTAATACAGTGACTGTGTCCGTAATACAGTGACTGTGTCCGTAATATAGTGACTGTGTCCGTAATACAGTGACTGTGTCCGTAATACAGTGACTGTGTGCGTAATACAGTGACTGTGTCCGTAATACAGTGACTGTGTGCGTAATACAGTGACTGTCCGTAATACAGTGTCTGTGTCCGTAATACAGTGAGTGTGTCCGTAATACAGTGACTGTGTCCGTAATACAGTGACTGTGTCCGTAATACAGTGACTGTGTCCGTAATACAGTGACTGTGTGCGTAATACAGTGACTGTGTCCGTAATACAGTGACTGTGTCCGTAATACAGTGACTGTGTTCGTAATACAGTGACTGTGTCCGTAATACAGTGACTGTGTCCGTAATACAGTGACTGTCCGTAATACAGTGACTGTGTCCGTAATACAGTGACTGTGTCCGTAATACAGTGACTGTGTCCGTAATACAGTGACTGTGTCCGTAATACAGTGACTGTGTTCGTAATACAGTGTCTGTGTCCGTAATACAGTGACTGTGTCCGTAATACAGTGACTGTGTCCGTAATACAGTGACTGTCCGTAATACAGTGACTGTGTCCGTAATACAGTGACTGTGTCCGTAATACAGTGACTGTGTCCGTAATACAGTGACTGTGTGCGTAATACAGTGACTGTGTCCGTAATACAGTGACTGTCCGTAATACAGTGACTGTGTCCGTAATACAGTGACTGTGTCCGTAATACAGTGACTGTGTCCGTAATACAGTGACTGTGTCCGTAATACAGTGACTGTGTCCGTAATACAGTGACTGTGTCCGTAATACAGTGACTGTGTGCGTAATACAGTGACTGTGTCCGTAATACAGTGACTGTGTCCGTAATACAGTGACTGTGTTCGTAATACAGTGACTGTGTCCGTAATACAGTGACTGTGTCCGTAATACAGTGACTGTGTCCGTAATACAGTGACTGTGTCCGTAATACAGTGACTGTGTCCGTAATACAGTGTCTGTGTCCGTAATACAGTGACTGTGTCCGTAATACAGTGACTGTGTGCGTAATACAGTGACTGTGTCCGTAATACAGTGACTGTGTCCGTAATACAGTGACTGTCCGTAATACAGTGACTGTGTCCGTAATACAGTGACTGTGTCCGTAATACAGTGACTGTCCGTAATACAGTGACTGTGTCCGTAATACAGTGACTGTGTCCGTAATACAGTGACTGTGTGCGTAATACAGTGACTGTGTGCGTAATACAGTGACTGTGTCCGTAATACAGTGACTGTGTCCGTAATACAGTGACTGTGTCCGTAATACAGTGAGTGTGTCCGTAATACAGTGACTGTGTCCGTAATACAGTGAGTGTGTCCGTAATACAGTGACTGTGTCCGTAATACAGTGACTGTGTGCGTAATACAGTGACTGTGTGCGTAATACAGTGACTGTGTGCGTAATACAGTGACTGTGTGCGTAATACAGTGACTGTGTGCGTAATACAGTGACTGTGTCCGTAATACAGTGACTGTGTTCGTAATACAGTGACTGTGTCCGTAATACAGTGACTGTGTCCGTAATACAGTGAGTGTGTCCGTAATACAGTGACTGTGTCCGTAATACAGTGACTGTGTCCGTAATACAGTGACTGTGTCCGTAATACAGTGACTGTGTCCGTAATACAGTGAGTGTGTCCGTAATACAGTGAGTGTGTCCGTAATACAGTGACTGTGTCCGTAATACAGTGACTGTGTCCGTAATACAGTGACTGTGTCCGTAATACAGTGACTGTGTCCGTAATACAGTGACTGTGTCCGTAATACAGTGACTGTGTCCGTAATACAGTGACTGTGTCCGTAATACAGTGACTGTGTCCGTAATAAAGACGGTGAGAGAGCAATATTGAAGCGGCCTGTTTTATATTTTATTGGCCAACAGCAAAAATATACTTTTTTCAATTTCAATTTCAAAATTATGTTAATTTACGGTAATTCAATCATATTCTACACAAGTATGTACGCGACACTGAAATAGATGTTTTGTAGTGCGACGTTGATGTTCGAAAAGTGAAATTGATGTTCGGAAAATGACGTAGATGTTCGGAAAGTGAAATTGATGTTCGGAAAGTGAAGTTGATGTTCGGAAAGTGAAATTGATGTTCGGAAAGTGAAATTGATGTTCGGAAAGTGAAATTGATGTTCGGAAAGTGAAATTGATGTTCGGAAAGTGAAACTGATATTCGGAAAAGGACGTAGATGTTCGGAAACGTATATCTGATGAAGTCAAAGTTCGTACGACATAAATTGATGCAGTGTTCGCACTGTAATGACCTCGAAGTCGAACTGTGAACTCAGCTCTGTAATCACCGTGCAAACTGTTTACCTGGAGGAGGAGGAGGCCTGGTCGGAGACCGGGCCGTGGGGGACATTGATCCCGGGAGCCAGCTACTGGTAGACGAACCCAATATGTTGCGTGATATAAGGTATTGGAAATTAATACGCACACTTTGGCTCAAGTACGCAAAGCGTAGATTATGTTCACAAAATTGTACGTAATTTCCGTAAATTTTTAAATTTATTTCTGCATTTTTTTTATTTTTGCAAAATTGTTGTTGATTTCTGCAAAATTGTTGTTGATTTCTGGAAAATTTTTGTTGATTTCTGCAAAATTGTTGTTGATTTCTGCCAAATTGTTGTTGATTTCTGCCAAATTGTTGTTGATTTCTGCCAAATTGCACCTTATTTCCGTAAGACTTAACCGATATTCTCAAAATTAAGCTTATTTGCATAAAGCTGCCAATATATACTAAGTATACGCAAAGTTCGCCCATACGTGCACAAAACTTTATCTTTCATCTTAAATTGTATTCCCAAGATCAGATGTGCTCATCAAGCTGAAGTTTCAAACTCGAAATTAATAAAGCTTGAAGCTTGAGAAGAGAGAGCGAGAGAGAGAGAGAGAGAGAGAGAGAGAGAGAGAGAGAGAGAGAGAGAGAGAGAGAGAGAGAGAGAGAGAGAGAGAGAGAGAGAGAGACAGAGAGACAGAGAACGGAAGCACAACGCTCGCAAAATAGTATATAATGAAGAGGAAAGTAATTTATAGCAGTAGAAAACAAATTAGGAACACAAAGGAGAAACCTGTTCTCAAAAACATATTAAACACACGTAATATTAACATATTTTTTCTCGTATTCTAACGCGAATCTTCTCAATATTTCATATGTTATTCTTCCCTGTCGAGGGAAGTTGAAAAATTAACTCTCCAAAGGTCATTTTCACACTATATTATGGTCTGAGTCTTAGGGATGCGTTTCGCAAGGTACTCCTTACATTTTCAAAGATAAATTTCCCATGCTTTTGCAAAGACTTATACTTTATACAAAGACTTGGGGTGAGAACGAGAGTATATTAATAGGCTATTACATGCCTATTAATTCTTGCTGCTCCTGTCTCTGTGATGGTTCGGGGTCTTGAGATGAGTAGATTGTAATTATATGTTAACTGGCCGTTGATTGCTGGTTTTGTTGATGTGTAGTGCCTCGCTGATGTCGAGTCTTCCGTTGTCATTGTACCTGTCGATTATTTCAGTGTTGCTTGTTAAGATGTCTCTGGTGATGGTCAGGTTGTGTGAGGAGATTATGTACTCCTTGATGGAGCCCTGTTGACTGTGAATTGTTAATCGCCTAGAGAGAGAGAGAGAGAGAGAGAGAGAGAGAGAGAGAGAGAGAGAGAGAGAGAGAGAGACGTTGTCTTCCCTATATACTGAGATCTTTGGGGCTGACAGTCCCCAAGTGGGCATGTGAAGGCATAGACGACGTTGGTCTCTTTTAAGACGTTCTGTTTGGTGTCTGGAGAGTTCTTCATGAGTCGGTTGGTGGTGCCTCCAAGCAGAACGCCTTAAAAGAGACCAGCGTCGTCAGTGCCTTCACATGCCCACTTGGGGACTGTCTCAAAGATCTCAGTATATTCTTTGGAGGACGGGCCAGTGGATGAGGCATTTATGGCGTTGGTATTCGAACAGAAGTCGTCAGTGAAACACTGTTCGAGAAATTGTCGAACGTTTTCAGTTGTGTTTAAATCGTTTTACATTCATAAATAATGACTTTGGTGGCTGGATTAACAAGCATTTAGCTTTTGTTGATAACGACGGACTCAACAACGAGTGGTACTTGCTTGAAGTGATCGATACTCGTTCGATACCCCGCTCCTGCAGCCCGTCCTCGCATACAAAGATCCAAGCTCGTTAATCCAGCCGCCAAACCCCCTGTTTATGAATGAAAAGCGGTTTACACACGACTCAATTGATGACATCCGAACACTTCCGGAACAAGTGTTTCGCTCACGTCCTCTGTTCGAACCCCAATTCTATAAATGCTTCACC
>NC_091209.1:19695228-19894298 GCF_040958095.1 Procambarus clarkii
AATAGGTGAGTACACACACACACACACCGTGCCTCTGGCAAGGATCTTTAATGAATCACTCATGTCGGGAGAATTGCCCAATTGCTGGAAGAGGGCAAATGTCGTGCCGATCTTCAAGAAAGGCGATAGGGAGGAGGCACTTAACTATAGACTTGTATCACTGACAAGCATCCCCCTGTAAAATACTGGAAAGAATAATTAGGCTACGACTGGTTGCTCACCTGGAGAACATTAGGTTTGTGAACAAACATCAACATGGGTTCTAGAAAGGGCATTCTTGCCTAACAAACCTTTTGGAATTCTATGATAAAATAACGAGGAAAAGGCAGGACAGAGGAGGTTGGGCAGACCGCATATTTCTGGACTGCCAAAGCGCCTTTGATACAGTACCGCAACTCATCTCTCTTCCTCCCTCTCTTTACGCCACAGGACGGTAGAGCAACGCTCTCGCTTCATGCAGGTCGGCGTTCAATCCCCGACCGTCCAAGTGGTTGGACACTTCCGTTCCCACATCCCTGTCCCATCCCTAAATCCTTATCCTGATCTCCCTTCCAAGTGCTATATAGTCGTAATGACTTGGCGCTTTCCCCTGATAACACCACCACCACCATCCTCTCCCCCTTCCATATCTCCTCTCTCTTCTACCCTTTCACACACTGTCTCCTGTTCCATCCTGCCCCCTCCTCTCCCTCTCCCTCTCCTACCCCTTCCCTTTCCCCCCTTCCACAACAGTGGTTCGCCAAGTTTCTTGGCCACATTTTAACTTGCGAATTTAGTGAAATTTTGACTTTTGAGAATTTTATGAAGATTTAGATGTCACCTGTTTACATTGTCCATGACCTCAGCGGCAACACTTTCTTAGTGGTGTTGGGTTAGACCTTTAGTGATACGAGATGACGTGATGAATGACACAGATCCACCAGCTGTGTAGTTACAGGATGAGAGCTACGCTCGTGGTGTCCCGTCTTCCCAATACTCTTTGTCGTGTAACGCTTTGGAACTACTGACGGTTTTGGCCTCCACCACCTTTTCGCCTAACTTGTTCCAACCGTCTACCATTCTGTTTGCAAAAAAAATCTATTTTTTTGTCGGCATCTTTGTTTTCTTAGCTTCTCTCCCTCCTGCTTCTCTCTCTTACTCAGCATGTCTGGTCAGCTTCCTCTTTGCTCTCCTCCCCTCATCCTTCCCCCCTTTCCCCTCAGATCCACATGAATACCACCCTTCACCAGTCTCCAATCCTTCAACACGGCTTCTCAGTGGTGGCAGTGATTGACTCCAGCGAGCCAAATCTCTCTAAGACATTTTCACATCATGTATTATAAATTCAAGCACAGCGCATGCGCTCCTTTGCTTATTCAATTCTAGCATTGGTTCTTTTGACACTCATTCCATACAGTGGTCTGGCCGCAGTATATGCAAGACTGTATATATATATATATATATATATATATATATATATATATATATATATATATATATATATATATATATATATATATATATATATTAGTATATTTTGGTAGCAGTCTTTCCTGTAGACATATATTATTAAATATGACCGAAAAAGTAAGATTCATAATTCTAACACGAATTTTCTCAATCTTTCGTACATTACGCTTCACTGTTGGAGGTAAATCAAAAATCACTTCTCCAAAATTCATTTTTATTTCTAGTCTGACGCGACACGGGCGCGTTTCGTAAAACTTATTACATTTTCAAAGACTTCACAAATACACAACTGATTAGAACTTGCGTTTCCCTGATTTTATATCTACATTTGAGTGAGGTGGGAAGGGTGATGTGGCATTACATTTGAGTGAGGTGGGAAGGGTGATGTGGCATTACATTTGAGTGAGGTGGGAAGGGTGATGTGGCATTAACACAAGACAGAACACTAGGGGATATTAATAGGGTATTAAAAGTATCAACACAAGACAGAACAGAAACAATGGGTATTGAATAGAAGTGTTTGTAGAAAGCCTATTGGTCCATATTTCTTGATGCTTCCATATTGGAGCGGAGTCTTGAGGTGGGTAGAATATAGTTGTGCAATAATTGGCTGTTGATTGCTGGTGTTGACTTCTTGATGTGTAGTGCCTCGCAAACGTCAAGCCGCCTGCTATCGCTGTATCTATCGATGATTTCTGTGTTGTTTACTAGGATTTCTCTAGCGATGGTTTGGTTATGGGAAGAGATTATATGTTCCTTAATGGAGCCCTGTTGTTTATGCATCGTTAAACGCCTAGTAAGAGATGTTGTTGTCTTGCCTATATACTGGGTTTTTTGGAGCTTACAGTCCCCAAGTGGGCATTTGAAGGCATAGACGACGTTAGTCTCTTTTAAAGCGTTCTGTTTTGTGTCTGGAGAGTTTCTCATGAGTAGGCTGGCCGTTTTTCTGGTTTTATAGTAAATCGTCAGTTGTATCCTCTGATTTTTGTCTGTAGGGATAACGTTTCTATTAACAATATCTTTCAGGACCCTTTCCTCTGTTTTATGAGCTGTGGAAAAGAAGTTCCTGTAAAATAGTCTAATAGGGGGTATAGGTGTTGTGTTAGTTGTCTCTTCGGAGGTTGCATGGCTTTTCACTTTCCTTCTTATGATGTCTTCGATGAAACCATTGGAGAAGCCGTTATTGACTAGGACCTGCCTTACCCTACAGAGTTCTTCGTCGACTTGCTTCCATTCTGAGCTGTGGCTGAGAGCACGGTCGACGTATGCGTTAACAACACTCCTCTTGTACCTGTCAGGGCAGTCGCTGTTGGCATTTAGGCACATTCCTATGTTTGTTTCCTTTGTGTAGACTGCAGTGTGGAAACCTCCGCCCTTTTCCTTGACTGTTACATCTAGAAAAGGCAGCTTCCCATCCTTTTCCGTCTCGTAAGTGAAACGCAGCACGGAACTCTGCTCAAATGCCTCCTTCAGCTCCTGCAGATGTCTGACATCAGGTACCTGTGTAAAAATGTCGTCAACATACCTGCAGTATATGGCCGGTTTCAAGTTCATGTCGACTAAGACTTTTTGCTCGATGGTACCCATGTAGAAGTTTGCAAACAGGACACCTAGGGGAGAACCCATGGCGACCCCATCTACTTGCTTATACATGTGCCCATCCGGGCTCAAGAAGGGTGCCTCTTTAGTACAAGCTTGGAGTAGTTTCCTCAGAATACTTTCTGGCATGTCAAGAGGAGTACAGGCTGGATCACGATACACTCTGTCGGCTATCATTCCGATTGTCTCGTCCACAGGTACGTTGGTAAACAGCGATTCTACGTCCAACGAGGCTCTTATCCCTGTGGCCCGTGCGCCCCGCAGTAAGTCCACAAATTCCTTTGGAGACTTCAGGCTGAAGGCGCAAGGAACATAAGGAGTCAGCAGGCCGTTGAGTCGCTTCGCCAGTCTGTACGTGGGTGTGGGTATCTGGCTAATGATTGGCCGAAGTGGGTTTCCAGGCTTGTGCGTCTTGACATTTCCATACGCATATCCAGGTTTATATTCCCCAATGATCTTTAGCAGGTGGAGTCCGGATTTCTTGGCGTTCACAGTTTCGATCAGTTTGTTGACCTTTGCTTTTAATTCGGCTGTAGTGTCCTTCGTTACCCTTTGGAACTTAGTTTGGTCAGAGAGTATGATGTTCATTTTCGCCAGATATTCGTCTTTTTTAAGAATGACATATATTGGCGACTTGTCACCTCTCCTGACAACTATCTCCTTGTTCTCACGAAGGCTTTTAGCTGCGCTTTAAGCACATCACCCTTCCCACCTCACTCAAATGTAATGCCACATCACCCTTCCCACCTCACTCAAATGTAGATATAAAATCAGGGAAACGCAAGTTCTAATCAATTGTGTATTTGTGAAGTCTTTGAAAATGTAATAAGTTTTACGAAACGCGCCCGTGTCGCGTCAGACTAGAAATAAAAATGAATTTTGGAGAAGTGATTTTTGATTTACCTCCAACAGTGAAGCGTAATGTACGAAAGATTGAGAAAATTCGTGTTAGAATTATTAATCTTACTTTTTCGGTCATATTTAATAATATAGATATATATATATATATATATATATATATATATATATATATATATATATATATATATATATATATATATATATATATATATATATATATATATATATATATATATATATCTTGCACAGGTCTGCAAGAGACGCTCTCTTGCAGACCTGTGACTTAATCTTGCAGACTGGGCGTGTTTTAATCGAGGTTTTCATTGCATTGATCTTCAACAAGGACAGTGTCAAGAAACAAGGACAGTGTCAGTAAAGAAAGTGACTTGACAAGAAACAATTTAACTAAGTCATAAGTTTCCAGCGGCATGACATTCCATCAAGAGCCACCCCCCCCTCCCACCCCCAGGGATAGGGGGGGGGGTAGGGGTATGCCCCAGACCTGCCCTCAAGGAAGGCCATTGTCTGCGGGGTATGGCCTCTGAGGTCACTTATATACCCATTAGTGTCTGTCGACGGAGGCATGATGGGCATCTCCCCAGAAGCAGTCACTAGTCAAATCAGGTATAAGGCCGAGGAGATGCAGACACCACAGTGGGGGAGGAGAGAGCTGACACACATCACACTCACACATACTAGTATTACTCAGGACTAGGACGAGAGAGAAAGAGCAGAATGCTATGTGATGTGTGAACTAACACAGGTAGTCGAAATGCCATGGGGGTGTGCACGATGATGCTGGAGATGAATAAGGGGGCAAGGAGATGAGTAAGGGTCCGAGAGAATGAATAAAGGGCCAAGGAGACGAGTAAGGGTCCGAGAGAATGAGTAAGGAGCCGAGGGGATGACCAATGGACTGAAGAATGAACATACCAATGCACAAGAAAATTACATTAACACACTGTATCAGTAAGAAAATCAGTAGACGCCAAGAAGTAGATCTAAAGGTGTTCACGGCCCCTGCTGATCGCCTCACGGATAGACCCAAGCCACAAAAGCCACACTACCATATAAGTAAGCTTAAGTATAGCCCAACCTGGAGAACAGCCACACGAAAGGAGCGCTGTATGTGAACGACCAGTTCGTCAGGTTGAGAAAGAGTGGAAATTATCCGCTGAAGAACGACTGATTAATCTCCAAGATGAGAGATGAATCCTGAGCAGCCTCCAGCTGAGAGATGAAGATAGTAAAAAGAGAAGGGAGTAAGAGAGGGAGACGAAGAAGGGAGAGAGAGAGAGAGAGAGAGAGAGAGAGAGAGAGAGAGAGAGAGAGAGAGAGAGAGAGAGAGCCTGAACAAGGAGGCCAGAGCCTACTTCAAGGTAAGTTTTTACGTCGTGTGACTGGGGCCGCAGAAAGGAACCTTCAATGGTATTATCTGGTAGTGAGGTCTTCTTCTCCTCCTCCTTCCAAGCTGAGGGCTCACACACAGAGGCAAGTGTGTGAGGGGACGGAAGGGACGAGGAAGGGGAGACAAAGGTAGGTCTGGGGTGACAGGATAGGGGAGTATTTTTTCGACATAGGTGAACACAGGAAACGATGACGAATTACTCCTGTTTGCAGACGTGTTGAACTCTCTCTCTCACCACAGCTTAAGCCTTACTCCTACCAGTTTTCAATGAATAATATACATCTTGAGGTTATCTTGAGATGATTTCGGGGCTTTTTAGTGTCCCCGCGGCCCGGTCCTCGACCAGGCCTCCACCCCCAGGAAGCAGCCCGTGACAGCTGACTAACACCCAGGTACCTACATAACTATAAAATATCCATAACTAAAAAAAACAGATATCGTACATATTTATAGTTATGTATATTATAATTTTGTGTATAGTTAGGCATAGGTTAGGTGAGGTGTTTGGTTGTGTTAGCAATTAACTGTATTTTGCAATATTTGGGTGAAGCATTAACCAACGTGCGAATGGAACACAGGAATATAGAGAAACAGTGTTCGAGAAACAGTGAGAAAAGTTCGAACGTAATCAGTTGTAAGTCGTGTGTAAAGTGGTTTTTCATTCATGAATGGAGGGTTTAGCGACTGAACTAATGACCATTACACCTTTGTATAAGAGGACGGGCTGTGGAATTTAAAAAAAAGCTGCACTTCGAACGCAGGGAGTAAGTTAATCACCATTCGAGAGAGCGTTTCGAACATAGGTACTGAAGCTAAAACAATGTTCATTATTGGCAGTACCCATGAGCCTATATGATCTTACTCGGCGCTAATGGGAAAGTCTTGTAAAGTTGGGTTGAATTTTGCCTAACGATGCCCGAATACATAGCAGCTACAGCCACACGGGAACTAGTTTTTTTTTTTGAGATATATACAAGAGTTGTTACATTCTTGTACAGTCACTAGTGCGCGTAGCGTTTCGGGCAGGTCCCTGGAATACGATCCCCGCCGCGAAGAATCGTTGTTACAACCAAGTACACATTTTACTGTTGAGTTAAACAGAGGCTACAGTTAAGGATTTGCGCTAAAAGTGGTTAGTGACAAAGATTGAAATAGCCTAAGCCACTCTATCCCTTTTGAGATTGTATTTTAGTCAATAAAAGTACTTGAACTTATTAAAGTGACTTGAGTTGAGGTGAAGCATATTGCGCCGTCCAATCACCTCGTTCGCTCTTGATGTGTTCATTACGTATACAATCCAACCTCCTATCCTAACCAGAAACGTACATACCCCAAGCCTAACCTATCGGGGGCCCATTGCATCGAAAACGCAGGTATTTTTAAGCCGTTACTTTCCAGAGCAAATTGTAACGTTAATTACGTACAAAACACGAGCTATTATTGGAGAGGACAGGTTGCACAGTGGTGCATTAGTGTCACTGTGAAGGGGGGGGGACTACAGTGCCAGGTTCCTCGGGGAGCCGTGCAAGATGGCACTCAACGTAGCTGTTGATATATATATATAAAATAAAAATAAAAATAAAAATGAATTTTGGAGAACTGATTTTTCAATTACCATCGACAGTGAAAAGAAACATAAGAAATATTGAGAAAATTCGAGTTAGAATTATTAATCTTACTTTTTCGGTCATATTTAATATATATATATATATATATATATATATATATATATATATATATATATATATATATATATATATATATATATATATATATATATATATGCATTAAACTACCTAACTACACTATCAAGACTGGATAACTTGCTTAGCTGAATTAATTTTGGGGGTTCAGTTCCTGAGCCCATTAAGTGCCTCTATGGTCTTGTTAACTACCATTCACCGAGTGATAGTTTGTTTTGTAGATGTGGTTCAGTAGTAGATGTGGTTCAATAGTAGATGTGGTTCAATAGTAGATGTGGTTCAATAGTAGATGTGGTTCAATAGTAGATGTGGTTCAATAGTAGATGTGGTTCAATAGTAGATGTGGTTCAATGGTAGATGTAGTTCAATGGTAGATGTGGTTCAATAGTAGATGTGGTTCAATAGTAGATGTGGTTCAATAGTAGATGTGGTTCAATGGTAGATGTAGTTCAATAGTAGATGTGGTTCAATAGTAGATGTGGTTCAATAGTAGATGTGGTTCAATAGTAGATGTGGTTCAATGGTAGATGTGGTTCAATAGTAGATGTGGTTCAATAGTAGATGTAGTTCAATAGTAGATGTGGTTTTACTAGAAGTGGTTCAAAAGTAGATGTGGTTCAATAGTAGATGTGGTTCAATAGTAGATATGGTTTTACTAGATGTGGTTCAATAGTAGATATGGTTTTACTAGATGTGGTTCAATAGTAGATGTGGTTCAATAGTAGATATTAGTAGATGTGGGCATGTATATTTGCTAGCTGTGCACTGGCTAACAAAGCCAGATTGAACTCAATAACAAACTCAAAATAAAGCTAAGTAACAAAGGTAGTAAAGTATCAGAGAACAGATAAAGCTACATACAGCCCACAGCCTCGTAATGTTTTATCATACAGCTGTATAAAGTTTGATATATGTGGCTTGCAGCCTCAACATTCGTCTCAATTTACAAAATATAACTTTGGTTGTAGTTCTGAGTCCTAGTTATTATGGTGTGTACTCACCTAGTAAAGCTTGCAGGGTTGAGTATCGGCTCTCAAGCCCCGCCTTTCCACTATAGTTACATCAGTGCAGTGATTTTTCACTCTTTTTCTTATATGTACATTT
The DNA here is from genome assembly GCF_040958095.1 of Procambarus clarkii. Lineage (NCBI taxonomy): Eukaryota > Metazoa > Arthropoda > Malacostraca > Decapoda > Cambaridae > Procambarus > Procambarus clarkii. The sequence continues at coordinate 19,703,353 of NC_091209.1, forward strand.
AAAGCTTTATATATAATTGGAGACAACTTCCTTAAAGAGTTCATTCCACTCAGTTACGACTCTGAGACTGATAAAGTTCTTTCTGATATTCCTTGTAACTCATCTGTGTTCCCAGTTTACAATTATGTTCTCTCGTGGTACTGTTCCTTAATTTGAACATTGCTTATATATCTACTTTGTCACTCCCTCATAGTATCTTGTACGTCGTTATCATGTCCGCCTTATTCCTTCATTCCTCCAATGTCGTGAGGTCCAGTTTCCTCTGTGTGTGTGTGTGTGTGTGTGTGTGTGTGTGTGTGTGTGTGTGTGTGTGTGTGTGTGTGTGTGTGTGTGTGTGTGTGTGTGTGTGTGTATGTGTGTATGTGTGTGTATGTGTGTGTGTATGTGTGTGTGTGTGTGTGTGTGTATGTGTGTGTGTGTGTGTGTGTGTGTGTGTGTGTGTGTGTGTGTGTGTGTGTGTGTGTGTGTGTGTGTGTGTGTGTGTGTGAGTGTGTGTGTGTGTGTACTAGGTCACCAAAGCTGTAACTGCCAGATCGTATATACACTGCTAGGTGCATGAGGTGAAAGAAACGCTGCCAAATTGTTTCTGATCTTGCTAGGATCTAAAGCTTCTCTTCCTGACTTAAATAACTATAAATACCTTGGTAATGGTGACGTTTATAATATTCAAATAACAACAAATTCAATCGTTTATACAAATCTAATGGGTAATGGGCACCAGAGCTCTCAATGACATTATTAGTATCTATGTCTGTGCTAGTCCCCCCTTCCTGCCTTAATACGTCTAATTTAGCACGTTAAGGTCTCTAAGGTACAAATTACGAAGTGCTATGTAAAGTAGCGTCTCACAAATATCCGTTTTCTATGCATCGGCAGGATAGGTTAGGTTAGGGTAGGATAGGTTAGGTGAGTGGCTTGGGGTTTAATATGTTTCTGGTTACGTTAGGTTAGGTTAGGTTAGGTTAGGATAGGTTAGGAGAGTGGCTTGGGTTTAATGTGTTTCTGGTTACGTTAGGTTAGGTTAGGTTAGGTGAGTGGCTTGGGTTTAATATGTTTATGGTTAGGTTAGGTTAAGTTAGGTTAGGATAGGTTAGGAGAGTGGCTTGGGTTTAATGTGTTTCTGGTTAGGTTAGGTTAGGTTAGGTTAGGTGAGTGGCTTGGGTTTAATATGTTTCTGGTTAGGTTAGGTTAGGTTAGGTTAGGTTAGGATAGGTTAGGAGAGTGGCTTGGGTTTAATGTGTTTCTGGTTACGTTAGGTTAGGTTAGGGTAGGATAGGTTAGGTGAGTGGCTAGGGGTTTAATGTGTATCTGGTTACGTTAGCTCTCTGTATCTTGTACGTTGTGGCAACTCAAGAGAACAGGCTGGAGAATGGCAGTTAACACCGTCAGTCAAGACAGTAGGTAAGCTTTGACGTCTGGCCTTGACAGCTGTCAAGACATATGACTGTGTTAACCATCACAGCTAATCATGACAGATGAGAATGACTGCCTGCCCACCCCGTCTGTCAACACAGAGACATAAACAAGGGCTCTCTACTCCCTTGGTCCCTGAACAAGTCATCATACGAGAGACAGTCATTGTAAACTGTAAACCCACACATCCACACACACACATATGTATACATACATGGATTCATACACAATTACACATGACAACAGCCTATTTTGACGAAGTGGTTATATCTCTCTCTCTTCCTATCCCCCATTCCCTTTATTCAACGATTTGTTATCTCACCTATTTCATCCACCCCCTTTTCTTTCAACCCCTCTCTCTCCCCTCTCCCCCTAACTCTCCCTTTACACCCCATACACTCTCCCTCTCCCCCCAAGCCTCTCCATTACCACCCCTCACTTCTCACTCTGACCATCTCTTCCCTACCCCTCACCCATCATCTTTCACCCCCCACAAAACTCCCTCCCTTCCGTCAGGCAGTGGGTGAGAAGCTGTCTGTAGAGACTAGTCAAGGATCAATACCTCCTGATCACCTGGTCGAGGTTCGAGGTCTTCCTCCTGTAACGTCTCGCTCCATATTAATACAACACATTGATTCCTGCAAGGGGGAGGAGTAGCCAGGTCAACCGGTCTGTGATGGTTGGGTTTCTGCAGGGATAGTGGCTAGGCCAACCGGTTGGTGATGGGTAGTGTGGGTCCACTCTTAACAACAGTTTGCTAAATCAAGTTTCAAGTCTGGGCTTCCCAGGCTGTGTGTTTGGGAGGATAAACTCTCGTGATTGTCTACAGGTATCTTCCAGGCACAACTGGTAGCACCAACTACAGGACTGACTCGGAACTCACTCCAGGTATACTCTAGGTATGCTCCTAAACTAGCATTACAGTGAGAAATATTGTAATGTGTAAGAAATATGTGGAAATACGACATACATAAAATACATATATTTGGCATTAAATATGTGGCGATTATAACGCCAAACGACAAATGTGTTTATAAGGAAAATATTATTTACAAAGTATATACACTCTTTATACAATAGTGGTTTACAGAGCCAGGTCTTGGTGTATACTGAGGTATACAACACTACAATAGTCACGTATTGGCAGTATACTGAGCTATACAACACTACAATAGACACGTCATTTTTTTAACTAAGACTAAGGTTGATAAGTAGTGCCACATGACATACCAGGTGAAACTGCAAGCAAGAGCTGTTATCCAACCTCAGCTTATCTCCAGCCTTCGCCTAGCCATTGTGCCCCTTTGAAGCTTTTGTGTCTGTATCTATGTGTGTCTTTATCTCCGAACAAAGACATACAAAGACACACACACGTGTCTGTGTGTGTGTGTGTGTGTGTGTGTGTGTGTGTGTGTGTGTGTGTGTGTGTGTGTGTGTTTCAACCAATACAAAACACTACTATTTAACACGCTGAATCCCAGCTACTACCAAATAGGCTATATATTGTAATTTCCCAATATTAGCAAACCTTCAAATACCTGTGTGTAGTTTGGCCCGCAACTCAAACAACCCCCCCCCCCCCCTCTCTCTGCCCCCCCCTCCCCCCAGACCCCCAAATGACCTTACAACGAAGCCATCAAAAATAATTTTGTAATCTGCAGGGAAGATAACCGGCTGAGACCTCTGGCTGCCCAAGCATCCTCTTATATATATATATATATATATATATATATATATATATATATATATATATATGTATATATATATATATATATATATATATATATATATATATATATATATATATAAAACGTAGTTTTCTGTATCAAAAATATGCCAAAACTCGTTGGTTGATATCTTGTAGTGATAACACGTGTCTGGGGGGGGGGGTGGAGGTAAAGTCGACGGTTAGTCTCTAACGGAATACCGATAAGCGATAACTTGTGTCAGAGGCGGCCGCGGTGTAGAGGAGCTGCTATACTGGTTAGTGGTGGTGGTGTCTCTCAGTGAGCCACACTGGTTGGTTCAGGGTAGTTGAACCGGGGGTGATTGGACCAGGGTGATTGGACCAGTGGCTGAACCAGGGGTGACAGGACGATACGAAGGGCCTGCTAATATATAATACACAAAATATAAACATATATATATTATAGTACAAGAGGTACAAAGCTAGTAAGATAGGCTTCAAGAGCTAGATCTCACGTCCCATAGTCACTGATAGGGATGTACCCTTAGGTGACCACCAAACCTGTTTTCACCATAGGCTTGTGTTATTCTCCTAGGATATACAAGGCCGGCGGACCTCTGGTGGTAGTCTAACATGGTCTGTGATTCCACGAGTCTGGTAGAAAAAAAATGCAGTATCTTCCTATGTGAGATACAGAGTAAGGCCAATAATAGTTATGGGTGATTTGAATGGTAGAGTAGTTAGACTCTGAGACTGTCATAACGGGCGGTAATGGTTGTCAATGGAATCCATAACGATGGTCAATAGATAGACATGGTATATAATTATACATTGTAAATTATTAAATGGCACAAAAGAGTTTAATTGCCTATTACTTGCTAGAAGACTGCTTAATGAAACCATATTTCTAAGCCTGTGGTACAAACGCACCTATTACACACACTGGTTACTATGTATTAATGGGTTAATGGGCTGCGACGTTAATAGGTGAGTTGGAGTAGGCTTGGTAACCTTTGAATGGATAACGTTAGGTTAGGCTAGTTAAGATTAGGATAGGTTAGGCTATAATAGATTATGCGATAGGATATAATAGATTACGATAGATTGGTGTAGATTCGTATGATAGATATGGGAAAACTGGACGCATTACATAATTATAATATGCATGTTTTATCTCAAATTTATATAAAATATTATATTTGGATAGTAAACATTGAGTGGATATTTCTCTCTCTCTCTCTCTCTCTCTCTCTCTCTCTCTCTCTCTCTCTCTCTCTCTCTCTCTCTCTCTCTCTCTCTCTCTCTCTCTCTCTCTCTCTCTCTCTCTCTCTCGAGTATGCCTCAGAACAAGAGGGGGGGCAGCAGTTGTATATCCTAGTATAGCGTTAACGACAAATAACTCCATATCACACCGTCCTAGTGAAAATATACGAGGCAGGATCAGGCAGGTGAAGCATTATTTATAGAGGAGGAGGAGGTAGGAGAGGGAGGAGTGTCCTGTCTCTTGATGTGGGACGGGGAGGGGACAGTATCCCGTCCCAGGTGGTGGTTGGATATATATATATATATATATATATATATATATATATATATATATATATATATATATATATATATATATATATATATATATATGTCGTACCTAGTAGCCAGAACACACTTCTCAGCCTACTATGCAAGGCCCGATTTGCCTAATAAGCCAAGTATGGCTTATTAGGCAAATAATATATATATATATATATATATATATATATATATATATATATATATGACATACATATATATATATATATATATATATATATATGACATACATATATATATATATATATATATATATATATATATATATATATATATATATATATATATATAGGGTTTTTTCAATTTAAGTTTTTGGAGCACCTAGTATGCAAATCTTGAATCAGAAAATCTGTTTTATATGTAAATAATTAAGTGCTAGAATTCTATGGACTTTGCACCAAACATTTCATCTCAACCTTTTTTTTTTTTTTTTTTTTGTTTTTATATATATGCAAGTGTTCATACATTCTTGTAGAGTCACTAGCACACGTAGCATTTCAGGCAAGTTCTTAATCCTATGTTCCATGGAATACGACCCCCGCGAAAAATCGTTTAACAAACCCATTTTACTGTTGGGTAAACAGAGGCCACAGTTAAGGATTGACGCCCAGTCAATCCTCCCCGGCCAGGATACGAACCCAAGACAAATCGGTCGCGGAACGCCAGACGAGCGTCTTAACCACTACGCCACGGGGACTGCTGGACTGAAACTTTTTTTTTTCTCAGCTTCTTGGAGGTGTGTGGGCTTAAGGACCACCCCCGACCCTCCCATGACAGTCCCCGACTAACCACCAGTCTCCCTGCAAAATTTAACGAGACTATCCCCAAGCGTCTGGCTTCCACTCTTGGACAGACATACATACTTTTAATTATAGATAAAAAATGACATACATTATCCTATATATAGTAAATTTGCATAAGTGTGAAGAATGGAGGGGGTGATATGGGGGGGGGGAGAGAGGTGCCTAGGGGCGTGGGGTGGGTATGGGGGGGGGAGTGGGGTGTGGAGGGTATGGGGGGGGGAGTGGGGTGTGGAGGGTATGGGGGGGGAGGGGTGATGATTGTCAGCCATAGCAGCCCTGAACCACGAGGAGTCATTAAGGACAGCTGCCTGATTGATTAATCATTGCCTAGTTACCGCAATGGTTGACGAGATGTAATGGGTGTGACTCTCTCTCTCTCTCTCTCTCTCTCTCTCTCTCTCTCTCTCTCTCTCTCTCTCTCTCTCTCTCTCTCTCTCTCTCTCTCTCTCTCTCTCTCTCTCTCTCTCTCTCTCTCTCTCTCTCTCTCGTATTTACCTTTAGTATATATGTTATGAGTAGTTTAATCACTACGCTGGGCGCTATAGTCGGGTAACGTGATTTCTGTGCTATATAAAAAGTCATTTGATGTTTTTAAATTGTTAATTTTGGTCTTTTATTAGTTTTTGTGGACGCGTTTGGTGGCGGAGAGCATTAATTTATAGTTGTGTAATGTTGTTGTGTTATTGTTGTGGTCTCTGGTTGTGGTTGTGGGGTTAGTGGTTGTTGTGTGGTCAGTGGTCGTGGTTGTCGTGGGGGTCACAGGTACAAGAAGATTGACAGCCTTCCGCAGTGGTCAAAAGGTCACGACACTGCACCAAAGTGACACACACGCACGTCCGCGTCGTCCCAGTGACGCAGAGGTGCGTACACTTGACGCAGGCCTGCGTACACTTGACGCAGGCCTGCGTACACTTGACGCAGGCCTGCGTACACTTGACGCAGGCCTGCGTACACTTGACGCAGGCCTGCGTACACTTGACGCAGGCCTGCGTACACTTGACGCAGGCCTGCGTACACTTGACGCAAGCCTGCGTACACTTGACGCAGGCCTGCGTACACTTGACGCAGGCCTGCGTACACTTGACGCAGGCCTGCGTACATTTGACGCAGGCCTGCGTACACTTAACGCAGCTGTGGGCGCTGGTTATGTACATATAATGAGAACAGTTTACACAAAAGAGGATTCAACCACATACAAAACAAATCAGCAGTTAAGGACGCACTAATCATCTTAAAAGAAAGATGGCGACTACCTCACAGGAAACAACGAGGTCGGAGAAGAACTCAACACGAGATTCCAGGAGGTCACGAAGCTCCCCCTTGAGTACCGGACCAATACAATTCAGGATGAAAGGCTGGGAAGCCATGAGGCGGTAGTAACAGTTGAATAAAACACATGGAAGAATTAGATGCCAGTAGAACAGATGGATCAGACCAGATATTGGCGTCAGTACTGAAAGAAGCAGCGGACATACTGTGGAACCCCCGTACGCAATGTGTGGCTATAGATGGAGATTGACGGCAGGGAGGATGTAGATAGACAGGGAGATAGACTGAAGGATGGAGATAGACATGAGGTCTTCAACTACAGGCTGCAGGTCTTACCAACAGACATCTAGTGTGAAGTACTGGGCAATATAACCAAAAATAAGATATAGTAACGCCTTGATAAGACCTTTGATAACTGGTTTAATTGACAGGACCAGGTACAGGTAAGGTTATCTGTGGCAGGTTATCTTGAGATGATTTCAGGGCTTAGCGTCCCCGCGGCCCGGTCCTCGATCAGTCCTTCTATTTTGTTACACATCCCCCAGGAAGCAGCCCGTAGCAGCTATCTAACTCCCAGGTACCTATTTACTGCTATGTAAGAGAGGCATCAGGGTGACAGAAACATTTTGCCCATTCATCTCCTCCTCCACCGGGGATCGAACCCGGAACCTCAGGACTACGAATCCGAAGCGCTGTCCACTCAGCCGTCAGGTGAGTGCAAGTGACGTATATATATCTGGCAGTCGTGAAGCACTCAGCGTACAGACACTTACACTCAGCAATACTGAACGTCTGAGGAGCCAGATTCACGAAAGCACTTACGCAAGCACTTACGAACGTGTACATCTTTCCTCAATCTTTGACGGCTTTGGTTACATTTATTAAACAGTTTACAAGCATGAAAACTTCCCAATCAACTGTTGTTATTGTTATAAACAGCCTCCTGGTGCTTCGGAGCTCATTAACTGTTTAATAATTGGAAACAAAGCCGCCAAAGATTGTGAAAAGATGGACAGGCTCGTAAGTGCTTGCGTAAGTGCTTTCGTGAATCTAGCCCCTGGTCATTAAGATCTCCTGGCTGTCAGGTATGAGTTACCTGGAGCCTCGCTGTGTAATTACTCGGTGTAATGGGGTCGTTAAGGGCTGGTATCCTCGTAATCCATACACACACACATACCTGACTACCGCTCGCTAACACATGGTATGACAGTGTATCACACTCTTGATAATACACTTAATGTCTCAAGTACACTCACATACACCATCTATCAATACACTCACACGACATTATACACCTGTCACTATGTCAACTACTGGCACCCTCCCCCCCATCCCCCTCCCCCAGGTCCCCCTTCCCCCCCCCCCCCCCCCCGTTCACACGCCCCCACCACCAATTCCTCCCTTAGCTTATTGCCTATTAAACAGGATTCAGACTAAGGTATTAATTGTTCTTTCACCGGGTTTAATCTAATTTTGAAGGAGGTATAGAGTCACTCTGTGGGTGTGGGAGGTGGTATATAGAGTCACTGTGGGTGTGGGAGGAGGTATAGAGTCACTCTGTGTGTGTGAGAGGAGGTATAGAGTCATTCTGTGGGTGTGGGAGGTGGTATATAGAGTCACTGTGGGTGTGGGAGGAGGTATAGAGTCACTGTGGGTGTGGGAGACGTACGGAGTCACCCTGCGGATGTGGAAAGAGCCGTAGAGCCACCCAGGTGGCTCGCGTGACGCTAATACGCTCGTAATTATTAACCGCTGGTCCAATGGTTGGGAATTTGCGTTCTCAGGCGGTCATATACATCGTCTCAGAGGCACCAGCTAAATTGCTTAATTCCATCGATTATTGGATGTAAATAGCTGTTTATTTTACCCGGGGTGTGTTTGGTGTCTGGGGGTTTGTGTAGTTGTGTAGTTACAGGAATTATATTGAGTGGAGGTCTAGGGGGGGGGGGGTTAGGGAGGTGTAGGGGGGGGGCGGTTAGGGAGGTGTAGGGGGGGGGTTTAAGGAGGTCTAGGGGGGGGGAGAATGGGGGAATGGGGGGGGGATTGTTAGGCGTATATGTAGGGTATATATGTAGGGTAAACACTGAACCTAACCTAACAATATATATATATATATATATATATATATATATATATATATATATATATATATATATATATATATATATATATATATATATATAGAATAAAATGCCTGTTCGAGGATAGAGACCAAACGTCTAGGGTTAGTCTCACACAAGTTTTCAGAGAGAAAGAGATGGAGGACAAGAGAGATAAAGAGAGACACCCCGAGCACTGCCGGGTTAACCACGTCTAGTAAGACATCAAACTGTTTTATATATGGTGTGACATCACTATGACGTCATAGTGACATCATAATGTCAACATCTCTCTCTCTCTCTCTCCAAAGAATGCCACACATCGCCATAACAAAAAAATTCGCCACCAATACTTCTTTTCAGAATCGGCAAGTTGATTCCTGGCCGTGTTTTCCCAGCCTTCAAAGTTGTGGATCGGAGAACTCTGATATATATATATATATATATATATAGTGCTCCCCGAGCTGGCAAAGCGTATTTCTCTCTCGCTAATGGTGCTGGTAAAATCTTTCACCTAACCTCCTCAAGGAACCAGTTTAATCTCCTCTGAAGTTCTCAAGGAATCTTGCTCGCTTTAATAAAAAAAATCTAAAAAAACAGGGTCTTACTGGATCTCAAATTGGGTTGAAGTTATTATATGTGTGTTTTTGAGGAGGGAGGGGGAGGGGGGGAAGGGGGTGTTACAATTTACAAACGGTTCACTGTGAAAAGAAGTAATTAGTGGAGGGGCAGTATTGGAACTGGGAAATAAATCGTGGTCAGTGCAAATTGCTATCGGGGAAACTCCAATTTTATACTGTCTGGACTTTGTGTGTGTGTGTGTGTGTGTGTGTGTGTGTGTGTGTGTGTGTGTGTGTGTGTGTGTGTGTGTGTGTGTGTGTGCCGGTGCTCGATCTGTTTTTTACCTACACCATAACAAGTTTTCCAGGTACTCAGTCCATGTTCTAGTACTGTATTGTACTTTACAAATCTGTACAATATGGCTACCAGGTCTCTGTTCTCTCAGCTTACGGCCCCTGCTTACCACCACCTTCAGCTGTACCATCTCTTGTACCACCAGCTGTGTACCACTGGTACCACCAGCTGTGTACCACTGGTACCACCAGCTGTGCTGAACACTGCTCTCTAGCTGCTGACTCATTTGTACAATCATCTTCAACCTGTCCCCTTAATTCTCTTTTTGCTTCATCTGGAAAAGCCTGTCTCTAATCACTCTGTTATTATGCCTTACTAAGAGGAATTCCTCGCTCGCGCTGCTTATTCTGTAACTGGTCTGACGTAGGCTACATGTATATGTGAGTCTCTTTTTTTATATAAGTTTCTAAATGTCATTCATATGTTGGTCAGTTTCGCATATGCTGCTGATGTAACTCTGTTTACATGTGCCTTCTGTGTTAATTCTGGTGTTGTATCTATGCTGAGGTCATTTTAGTATTCTGAATCTTGTAGCAACCTCTTATTTGTGTAGCCCTGTCTTTTGGTCTCCATTCCCTGCTCCCAAACTTGATTACATTGCATTTGCTGAGACTGAATTCAAGTGGCCACTTTTTTTGCCCCATTCTGCAGCTTGTATAGGGACTGCAGTAGTGTTCCACATGTCGATACGGACTTTATCTTTCTCGTTAGTTTTGCAGCGTTCTGAAATAAGTAATTCACGGAGGATTCTAGGAAGAGCGCAACACCAGAAGGAATTAATGTACGTTGGCTGTGAATTATCTGTGGCATACAGCGAGAAGCCAGTGTAGAAATGAAAGATTAAGCATATTAAAACTAGTATGAATCAGAGACGCAGACACACACGAACACCACCATCACCACTACACCTCCCCAACCCCCACCACCTCCACCCAACACTACCCACCACCACCACCACCACTACCACCATCAACCGTGGCTACCACCCACCCACCTCGTCAAAGACTTTAGTCACGGCTGCAGTAAGTGGACACGGTACGTAGTGTCGGACTCCTGCACATTTTTCTGGTCTCCCCCAAAAACAGAACTGCCATTTCGAGACGATTTCTGATACGGGGAATTGACAGGCAAGAAGTCAATGTTGACATCTTAAACGGAGATAGATTAGAGTTGATTATTGGAAATGTCACTCCATCCGCTCCTCAGACTCCTGTAACGGTTCCTGTATCGTGTCCGTATCGCGTTGCAAGCGGGAATTAGACTGATTGACGAATTGCATCGAACATGTGGATTATTGCTGTCCGATTATTTGGTTTTGTTACGCATTGTGAACAGCCGTGATTGGCGATGTTGTTAAGGCGAGGTTAGTAAAGGTTGTTGCTGTTGTTTAAGATTCGCTACCTGGAACAAAAAGATCCAAGTAGCACGGGCTATGGTGAGCCCGTAGTGGACTATCTAGTAACGGGTGTTGGGCTTGTTCATGTGTGATTGTCCCATTTCTAGTGGCATTGATAGGGGCAGGAAGCCCTGAGGGCCACTATTTCTAGCCCTGGAGTGGCCCTGTGGACCACTCCAGTGGCCCTGTGGACCACTCCAGTGGCCCTGTGGACCACTCCAGTGGCCCTGTGGACCACTCCAGTGGCCCTGTGGACCACTCCAGTGGCCCTCGGACCACTCCAGTGGCCCTGTGGACCACTCCAGTGGCCCTGTGGACCACTCCAGTGGCCCTGTGGACCACTCCAGTGGCCCTCGGACCACTCCAGTGGCCCTGTGGACCACTCCAGTGGCCCTGTGGACCACTCCAGTGGCCCTGTGGACCACTCCAGTGGCCTCGACCTGGACAGGAAGCGGACGGCTTGTCACAGCTCCCTCCCTCATTATTCATGAAATTTTTTTTGCTTTCCAGCTGAATTTTAAACGGAAGTTTTGTGCTGGAATTTACGACTTCAACTGGAACACGATTGATTCCATGGGTGGAAACAAACATCTTTTGTTTGCTGCCCTGGGTTGTTGGACAGGTTGAAGCTGTTGCCCCCTTGTATGTGTGTTATATTTGACCTTTTAAACTTGTCAGGATTAATCTCCTCCAAAGTGTTCAGATTTTTTAGACGTGTCCATATCGTGGCGTGGTTGGTTACCCCTTTCTTCACTCCAGCCTCATAATCCAGCTCCTTGTGCTCATATCCTAGCTCCTTGTCCTCATATCCTAGCTCCTTGTCCTCATATCCCAGCTCCTTGTCCTCATATTCCAGCTCCTTGTCCTCATATTCCATCTCCTATTCCTCATATCCCAGCTCCTTGTCCTCATATCCCAGCTCCTTGTCCTCATATTCCAGCTCCTTGTCCTCATATTCCATCTCCTATTCCTCATATCCCAGCTCCTTGTCCTCATATCCCAGCTTCTTGTCCACATATCCCAGCTCCTTGTCCTCATATCCTAGCTCCTTGTCCTCATATCCCAGCTCCTTGTCCTCATATTCCATCTCCTAGTCCTCATATCCCAGCTTCTTGTCCACATATCCCAGCTCCTTGTCCTCATATCCCAGCTCCTTGTCCTCATATCCCAGCTCCTTGTCCTCGTATCCCAGTTCCATGTCCTCATATCCCAGCTCCTTGTCCTCATATCCAGCTCCTTGTCCTCACATCCCAGCTTCTTGTCCACATATCCCAGCGCCTTGTCCTCAAATCCCAGCTTCTTGTCCACATATCCCAGCTCCTTGTCCTCATATCCCAGCTCCTTGTCCTCATATCCCAGCTCCTTGTCCTCATATCCCAGCTCCTTGTCCACATATCCCAGCTCCTTGTCCTCATATCCCAGCTCCTTGTCCTCATATCCCAGCTCCTTGTCCTCATATCCCTTCACAATGCTATACAGTCAGCCTGGCTTAGTGCTCTATCCTGATAATTACAAAGGCTTGCCTTACATCCTGGCTAGAGAGAGAGAGAGAGAGAGAGAGAGAGAGAGAGAGAGAGAGAGAGAGAGAGAGAGAGAGAGAGAGCGAGAGAGAGAGCGAGAGAGAGGCAGGCCACCGTGACCGGTGACAAATAGCGGCTATTCACACAACGCAAAATAAATGCCATGAATCAAACAGGTTAAATATTTTATCAACTATTAGTCTCCTGCTTTATCCCTCTCTATCCCACCTATCCCCATTTATCCCCCCCGTATATTCGAACTCTCCCCCCCACCATCTATGACAGCTAAACCCCCGTATATCCTAGCTAACCCCGGATATCCTGGTTATCCCTGCTAAATGTCTAGCTATCGTACATTATTTATGTTTCAAGTGTTGTTACTATTGACATAATTGCGTACACAGTGAACCCGGTAGACCCGAACGAGGCAGTTGGGTTATCCGGCGCCAGAGATGCTAATTATTGTAATTTGGTGAGTAATTGTGGAGTAAATATGTATTGTACTCATGAGTAATGATTCTTATGTTTGCCTCATATGTCAGTGGATGTGTGGTTGGGTTATTGTGTGTGTCAGTCAGTGAATGCTCTCAGCTCTCAGCCAGAGCTGAGAGCTAAGAGCTAAAACAACTTGTGTTAAGCCTTGCGTCACTAGAAGAGAGAGACGACACAGGGGAGACATGATTACCGCATACAAATTACTCTGGGGGAATATACAGGGGGCAGACAAGGACAGACTATTTAGCAAGGGTAGTACAGGAACAAGGGGACACCACAGGAAACTACGCACAACAAACGAGCCCACAGAGACATTTAGGAAAAAAATTATTTCACTGTCAGAGTAGTGAGCACTGGAAATGAGCCAAGTGAAGCTGAGCTTATGAGCTAAATCTGCTTTAAATGCAGACATGAGAGAGCCCGAGAGCTGATGCTCAACATTTGGAGGAATACAGTTGGGTGAGTACCCACCCCATTACACCCCATTACGCCCCATTACACCCCCACCCCCCTTACACTCTGGCTACACCACCACCACTACTCCACCACATACACATGGGTCGTTTAGCGGTAGCTGGCTATATCCCATTTTCTTTCATCTGTTGGCTTTGTATACCCGCTTAATGAACCATTGTCTGCCCTGACCACCTCGTTCCTCCTCCCCCCCCCCCCCCCGCCCACACTCTCGGCGGCTCTATATAGCGCTTAGTGTTCTTTTCTCTCGGCCGCGGCTCTGTGTGGGGTCGATAACGCTCTATAAGAGCTCTGTGAGTACTTGCAACTCTGCATATCACAGGACCTTGATGTTATACTGTGCTCTATGTGAATTTTGGGTCTGCGAGGCTCTAAGAGCCTGATACACGACTCTATAACACTACCACTGTATATAAATTGTTCAATAAGACTTTTAAAGTGCTGTGGGAGATTTTGGGTGTATTCAACTATTTCAAAGTGCCATGTAATTCCAAACTGTACATGGAGCTTTGAAACAGTGCCTCGCCTTTCATAAACCTGTGTGGGGAGCTGCTAACTTCACAGGCACGTGTACAGGTGTCATTCATGACTGACATGTGTACACATTATAGTTCTACACAGGTGTGTGTTATTGTGCTTGAAGCAAAACCTATCATCCTCTCTATAGCTGAATGCGTCGTAACCCAGATAAGATGTAAATGTTACACAAACACTTACGAACCTGTCCATCTTTTCTCAATCTTTGGCGGCTTTGTTTACAATTATTAAACAGTTAATGAGCTGCGAAGCACCAGGAGGCTGTTTATAACAATAACAACTGTTGATTGGCAAGTTTTCATGCTTGTTAACTGTTTAATAAATGTAACCAAAGCCGTCAAAGATTGAGGAAAGATGTACACGTTACTTAAGTACTTGCGTAACTGCTTCGTGAATCTGGAGCCAGATTCACGGAAGCACTTACGAACCTGTACATCTTTACTACATCTTTGACGGCTTTGGTTACATTTATAAAACAGTTTACAAGCATGAAAACTTACCAATCAACTGTTGTTATTGTTATAAACAGCCTCCTGGTGCTTCGCAGCTCATTAACTGTTTAATAATTATAAACAAAGCCGCCAAAGATTGAGAAAAGATGGACAGGTTCGTAAGTGCTTGCGTAACTGCTTCGTGAATCTGGCCTTAGGTTTTTATAACAACCAAAACTGTATCGTGACCAGGTGTGTGTTGAGAGGTGGAGAACCCGGATTAAGGCATTAGGACACCGAGTGGTGTTTGCGGGTCATGTAAATATATGAGACTATATAATATATATATGAGACTATATAATATATTTGTGAAGTAGCATTTAACTTCTGGTAATCCTGTGTGTGATCCCCTGCCAATACGGTGAAGGGTAAAAAAAACAATTTACAGGGTAAAAAAACAATTTACAGGGTAAAAAAACAATTTACAGGGTAAAAAAACAATTTACAGGGTAAAAAAACAATTTACATGGTAAAAAAACAATTTACAGGGTAAAAAAACAATTTACAGGGTAAAAAAACAATTTACAGGGTAAAAAAACAATTTACAGGGTAAAAAAACAATTTACAGGGTAAAAAAACAATTTACATGGTAAAAAAACAATTTACAGGGTAAAAAAACAATTTACAGGGTAAAAAAACAATTTACAGGGTAAAAAAACAATTTACAGGGTAACGAAATATTTACATGGCAGGCGATGAGTCACAATAACGTGGCTAAAGTATGTTGACCAGACCACACACTAGAAGGTGAAGGGACGACGACGATGTTTCAGTCCGTCCTGGACCATTCTCAAAGTCGATTCAATGGCCCGACCTGGACCATTCTACATCGACTTGAGAATGGTCCAGGACGGACCGAAACATCGTCGTCCCTTCACCTTCTAGTGTGTGGTCTGGTCAAGGACATTTACATGGTAAAAAAACCATTCACAACACATGAGAATACCATCTGTGAAGCCTTACTGATACCACACATTCCCTTATTATATCATAACTCCTTTAAAATCCCATTGGGATAACAATATCCCATTATCCACATGGCCACAATTATATATCGCCCAAGACAATAGCGACGTATCAAAAGTCTTCATGACCTCAACAATGCCGTATGCACCCGCCATGGTTTCGATAACTCACCTTGGAGCCCAAATACTTCCACAGTCTAGATATATTCTGCATATTACCATAATCCCTTGTGAGGCGCCTCAATATCCCTCCACGATCCTCTGATAAGCACAGGAAGGAGGGAGAGAGAGAGAGAGAAGGAAGGAAGGAAGGAACTATCAGGGGGAAAGCGCCAAGCCATTACGACTATATAGCACTTGAAAGGGGTCAGGATAAGGATTTGGGATGAGACGGGAGGCAGGAATGGTGTCCAACCACTTGGACGGTCGGGGATTGAACGCCGACCTGCATGAAGCGAGACCGTCGCTCTACCATCCAGCCCAAGTGGTTGGGAGAGAGAGAGAGAGAGAGAGAGAGAGAGAGAGAGAGAGAGAGAGAGAGAGAGAGAGAGAGAGAGAGAGAGAATAAATGAACCGGTACAGATATGGATAACAGGTACTAGGCTATAAGCCACTATGTAATACATTATACATATCCCTGAACATATTATATACATTAGTACATGTGTTGAGATGCAACTTCGTCTACTTACATTTTGTTGCATATTTGCTGTTTATATATTGTCATAATCTTTATTTCCAATTATATTCATGTTTGAAGTCTCTGTTGTAGCCTGTTCCTCGCCTTTGACATTCCAGCGGTGCTTGGCTTAAGGCTCATTGTTACCAAAATCCAATTTAGATTCTTTCCTGCAGTTTGTAATGCCCTGAGAACATGTTTGAGTCTCGCTTGAGTTGGTGTAAATGTGTGGGTGGGGTATGTGTGTGTGGGTGTGTAGGTGACTTGTGTGTGTGTTGGTTTGTTGGGTATATGCTTGGGTCGGTAGGAGGAGGGAGGTCTCTGTCTCTCTCTCCTGCTGCACAACCACCACATTACACCACCACAACCACCACACCACGATGCCTGGGGTGTAAGCCTGGCTGCACAAATTTGCCTGGCACTCTAGCTCACTAATTCCTTGACTTGGTGCTCTGTATAGAGCCTCTCTCTCTCAGCGTGCCCGGGAGACCCTGTTTTTAAAGCTGAGACCTTTCCAGCTCTCACTCTTTCTCTCATATTTGTTGTCTCTTGAAGAGAAGGAGAGAGTCTCTCTCTCTCTCTCTCTCTCTCTCTCTCTCTCTCTCTCTCTCTCTCTCTCTCTCTCTCTCTCTCTCTCTCTCTCTCTCTCTCTCTCTCTCTCTCTCTCTCTCTCTCTCCGGTAGAGAGAGTAACTCATCTTCAGCACACTCCCTCATCATCCAAGCTCAGCTCATCCCCTCAACATCCAGTACTCTACATCATCATCCCCTCATCATACAGTACTCTGCATCATCATTCCTCATCATTCAACTAATACGTAGCCTCGTCGTATTAATGACTGTTCTATATGATTCAAGGATTTTTTTTCCGATTACACCCGACTTGTGGACTCTATATGGCGCTCCTATGGCAGGATTTGTGGATTTTCAAACGGAAATAAATCCCCTATCGATACAAAAATCCCTTGCGGTACTATTTTTAAATATACTTATCAAATATTGCCATAATACAAAGTAATACAATAATACAATAACTCCTATTTTTGTTGATTTGTCATAATCCTGAAAAACTAATCCATTTTTGCTCATTCAGTCGATTATCGGTGGAAAATTTGTCAATTAGTTGGTGCTTGGAAAAATTTTCGGGGGTAATTTTTCACTCAATTTACTTTCAGTAAATCCGCGCAACGGTTATTTCCGTTGGAGCGGCTGGACCAATCGTAACTTTGCGCGCCTGACACTCTCGGCGCTGATTGGTGGACAAGTCAGGTCCTCGAGGGTCACCTATTGTGTAGGTCATTAAGGAACTTGGAAGATGGCTTTCATATATTTTGTTGTTGTGTGTTTGTTTGTTTGTGGGCGTGGATGTACTCACGTGGATGTACTCACGTGGATGTACTCACATAGACAAAGTTGAACAGGGGTTGACCGTTGGTAGCCCATTACCTCGTCTTGCGAACATTCAGTAGTTAAGTAGTTTAACATTCGGTAGTTTAACATTCGGTAGTTTAACATTCAGTAATTTAACATTCAGTAGTTTAATGTATCGACTCTCAATTTGATGAATATATATGATCGTGTGATGAGTTACAGCCCTAACACTGAGACGATTAGAAATACAGTTTTTAAATAGACACTGTGAGTACCTAGCGATGATTTCGGGGCTCAACGTCCCAGCGGGCCGGTCCTCGATCAGGCCTGCTAGGTTGTGTGTGATGAACAGTTGAACAACTGTTGAACAAACTGAGGAGATGGAAGGAACATGGTGAACCAGCCCCCAGACGCATGGCATAACCCCTGAACCACGATGTGATAAAAGTTACACAACCTGAAGGCCCTCTGGGCTCACAAGACCGTTTGGGCTCACAAGACCGTTTGGGCTCACAAGACCGTTTGGGCTCACAAGACCGTTTGGTCTCACAAGGAAATTGGTGCCAATGAACTAATTAGTTACTCCCGCCAATCTTACTCCAAAGATTTTCTCGTAGAATTTTCGTATCATTGTGATTTCAGTCTGCATGGTGAAAATCTTTGGAAAATGAAACCACAATTTCAGCATAAGAGACTCGCAAATAGAGCCGATTTGTTCTTAAATCAGAAAAAATTGGAACCTACCCCCAAACCTGCCTATTACGGTCCCCTTCCCCCCATGTGTCATCATGAAACGTTGAGTGAGACTAGCCATTAGCATCTGGCCTTCAACCTCGGAAAGAGACATTCTCTCGTATACATATCTAGTCTTAGGATTAGCCGTGTCGAACCTCAGTAAATCTGACAGCTTGACAAGCCACTCTCCCCTGAATAAGCTGTCAAAATCACAGAATATTGTCATTCTGTCTCACCCATGTTCTGGGAGGCGGCAGACTGACCAATGTATTCCGGCCACCATTGTCATCTTCGGCACAGTCTCGTCTGGAAAAACCATGGACTAAAAACTTGGCATTATAATAATGACGTCATTGTGACGTCTCCTCGCACTACACTTGACGTTATTGTGACGTCTCCTTGTACTGCTCCTGCGACATGATGACAGAAGAATTAGGATAACAAGAGCACTCTCTAGTGATGACGAATATGGGGAACCAATCACAGCCCAAGAAGTAAGGGACGCTATGAAAAAGGGTGAATGTACAGCACCTGGTGAAGATGGCGTCACCTACGTCATATTCAATAGCACAACGTGTTCTCCCGTATTTGCGTCAGGTCGGTCTGGTTAAGTCTGTTTAAAAAAGAGTAGCGATGACGTAGAAGGGGCCATACGTTTCTCAGCTCTTAGACCCTACTCTTTAGATGAGGATGGTACCAGAGCTAAGAGGACTAGGCTATGAGGACAATATATTGGCGCTTACGAGGTTTCATGGTAACCTTAAAAGAGTTTGAAAGGCATCTCCTATTTCGTGTCCTACATTGTGGCTTGGTGAGCTTCAAGCCGCTGCTCCCTTGTGTGTGGGTTACATCTGACCTTTTAGAGAAGTGGTCTGGATTAAGACCCTCCAGCCTTAAAGGTCTTGATAAGACCAGTTCTGTCATGTCTGGTTATGTGTGTGTTAGCCCTGAGGTCTTCAACCGTTGCTGATGTGAGAGTTGACTTAGTTCTGGGATGATGTGTGTTGCTCTGTGTTGAACTCTGGCTAAAGTAGACATGTTCATATGGAGGTGAGGTCTCCTTCCTTGGCTACACGAGTCTACACTGCATCGCACACTGATGCAGTTAAACCACTAATTTTCTTTTCCTCCAAATATTGGTGATGGGACGGGGGTTGAAAGAATGATATCCAACCACTTGGACGGATGGGGATTGACCATCACCACCACCAGGGCCACCAGGGCCACCACCAGGGCCACCACCAGGGCCACCACCAGGGCCACCACAGGGGCCACCACCAGGGCCACCACAGGGGCCACCACCAGGGCCACCACCAGGGCCACCACCAGGGCCACCACAGGGGCCACCACCAGGGCCACCACCAGGGCCACCACCAGGGCCACCACAGGGGCCACCACCAGGGCCACCACCAGGGCCACCCTCCCAAAACAACCACAAATACCCATCCATTAACCTACCGGTTATAGTGCCCAAGGGGATAGCCATTGTTGTAAGGGTGTCCAAGAGTGTGCCAGGCACCCCAGCCTGCCTCAGGGGCCACCCCTTTACCCCCTGTCTGTCCGACCCCTCCCCCCTACCTGCCCCTAGAAACAACCAAACACCTGCCCCCCCCCCCCTGTCCCTATAGCAGCCGCCCAAAGCCGGTGTGTTTACCTTGGTGGCTCCTCCTGGCCAACGCTTCCCGTTCTCACTCACCTTCCATTTTCTGTTGCTTGTCTATTGTGTTTTTTCTACAGTTTTCATTCATGTTTTGTTTGCTGCGGTGGAGTGATTTTTTCGTCTTATTCTTTTGTTCTGTTTTCGCTATTCTCTCTCTCTCTCTCTCTCTCTCTCTCTCTCTCTCTCTCTCTCTCTCTCTCTCTCTCTCTCTCTCTCTCTCTCTCTCTCTCTCTCTCTCTCTCTCTCTCTCTCTCTCTCTCTCTCTCTCTCTCTCTCTCTCTCTCTCTCTCTCTCTCTCTCTCAGTAGATTTCGTATATATATATAACAATTATATTATACGGTGATTATCTCTCTAAACATATATCATTGTTTACTCTTATATATTCCTTGAAATGGGTTCAAAAATATACTTTGTATCTCTGTGCTTCTGCTGATACGTCACACTTGAGGGTTGGAATCCCTTACATCAGGTTTTAACTGTTCTATGCATTTTATTGCAGTTCTTACACAATATACGAACCGTACTATGTGTACGAACCACTGGATATCTGTGTGGTTTTGGTATAATCATTCCGTACATGAGACGATTCGACAAAGTTTGTTTTCTGTTTGTTAAACCATATATATGTATATATATCTTTTGGTTAGGCTAGGATGTAGGCTAGCTTAGGTTAGACTGTATTGACCTCGGTTGGGTTAGGTTAAGTTGGTTTGGGTTATGGTTAGGTTAGGTTAGGTTAGGTTAGGTAGATTTAAAAATCAGGGGCCAGATTCACGAAAGCAGTTACGCAAGCACTTACGAACGTGTACATCTTTCCTCAATCTTTAACGCCTTTGGTTACATTTATTAAACAGTTTACAAGCATGAAAACTTGCCAATCAAATGTTGTTATTGTTATAAACAGCCTCCTGGTGCTTCGCAGCTCATTAACTGTTTAATAATTGTAAACAAAGTCGCCAAAGATTGAGAAAAGATGTACAGATTCGTAAGTGCTTTCGTGAATCTGGCCCCAGTTGGCGAATCGTCTTGTGTACGATAGGACTTGTATCCGTGTGCTTTCCGTTCTATATACGATGTATCCTGTGTCTCTCTCCCCGGCACAGTGCCACCGAGCCCGGGGGCGCCGTCGACGACGCTGGAGGCACCGCTGGAGGGCCAGGAGGTGCCAGGGTCGCCCACAGTGTTCTCACAGCAGAACAACACAGAACTGAGGGCTCAGGTTGGCACCACCGCCGTCCTTCACTGCTTCGCCCACAACGTTGGAGAGAACACGGTAAGGATCATACAACGACTAGGAATGAATACAGTAAGAACACTATGAATACAGTAGAAACAGGACATGAATACAGTGAGAACACGGCATGAATACAGTAGGAACAGGACATGAATACAGTGAGAACACTGCATGAATACAGTGAGAACACGGCATGAATACAGTGAGAACACGGCATGAATACAGTGAAAACACGACATGAATACACTGAGAACACAGCATGAATACACTGAGAACACAGCATGAATACACTGAGAACACAGCATGAATTCACTGAGAACACAGCATGAATACACTGAGAACACAGCATGAATACACTGAGAACACAGCATGAATACACTGACAACACGACATGAATACACTGAGAACACGACATAAATACAGTAAGAACACTGCATGAATAGTGAGAACACGACATGAATACAGTAAGAACACAGCATGAACAAAGAGAACACGATGAAAAATACAGCGATAAAGCTGTACAAATACACGATAGAACACAATGTGGCTGTTTTATATGTATGAAAGGGGGGGGAGGGAAAGGTGTGGGTAGATATACACATGTTTCGTAGAGTTGAATATATAATTAAGTATACATACCCCCGTAGTTCTTATAGGCCAATGATTGGCTGTAACCTCGTGAAATGTATGCATATACATAGCCCCAAGAATGCCGTATTGATTAATTGATCAATATTGATCAATCTATCAATTGATAGAAGGTTTTATATTGATTGATTGATCCCCCTATGGATCTATTGCAGTATTCCCTGCATTTTTGTGTCTGTTTTCTTTCGACGTTCAAATCGTATCAAATAAAAAACTTTGTTGGTAAATGTTATAGATTTATCAATGTTTGTTTACACAGAAGTTTAGTACAGTATTTACCCGAGAGAAAGTTATAATAATCACATGAGGAAATTATTTTAATGATATAGGTCAGGTTTAGTTAGCTTAGACAAGAGGGAAAATCCCACTAACGGGCTCACCATAGCCCGTGCTACTTGGAACTTTTTGTTCCAGGTAGCGAATCTTTAACCACCACACAAACCACTAATTGAGGAGGAAGCAACAGAACAAGAAAGGAAGGGATAATTATAGGGGAGACTGGAGTAAAGGAAGGAACAACAGAAGCAGAGAATTAAAGGAGATAATTACGAGAATAAGTAAGAGGGGGGAATTCTTAGGGGTCAAGAGGTTAATGAGAGAGGGAGGGATAAAGATAGGAGAAATGGGTAATTTTAAGGGGGTGAATGGAGAAAATATAGGGATAAACAGCGAGCGGAAGGATAGACATATGGAAATGGTGAGGGAAGAAAAGGTAGACACACACCAGTTTACTAAAACAGAAGCGAAAAAGAAACCGGGAAAAAGGAGGAAACCCCACCTGCATTTAAAACTTTAACCCAAATATCACAATAACAAGGTTATCGGGAATAACCGAACTCAATTACGGGCTCACCATAGCCCGTGCTACATAGACACTTCGTTCTGAATAGCTATATCTAAAAACAACAACAGCAGGTAGATACAGAGTTACAGCCCCGCTCCTGTGCCAGGTAAGTCCACTACGGGCTCACCATAGCCCGTGCTACTTGGAACTTTTTGTTCCCAGTAGCTGAATCTTAAACAGGACACAATTTCTTTAGACACAATGATAAAGAAAGAGAAGATAGCAATAGTGAGAGGAAAAGGTTTCCTCAAACTATCGCCGTAGCTCCGTCCTCTCAAGTTCAAGGATCTGGAACTTTGTCAACTTTTGCTGTGTTGTCTTAGGTGATGGCTGATGTTAGCTTGTATCTTTTTTTGTATTCATTTCGATCGAAGACGACACCTGTTTGAACGCTTGTCGTATCAATTGATGATGGTTTAAAGGCCATGTGACCTAGTGAAGCCAATGACCTCATGCATCAATGACCTGGTGCAACAATGACCTCGTGCATCAGAGAGACTGGCTGTGATTGGCTTGCAGCAGGTCATTTGCTGGGCTGAGGTCACTTGTTAGGATGGCTGACCTTGGCGTTATGTCGACGATTGAGACTTGGAATAATTCAAGTTTTGTAAGTCCAAGTTTAGAATAGCAGCAGCACACTCCCTGTGTAGGAAGGGACACCTAAATATATTTAGTCCTGAGCATTCTGGTTGAAGAATTCGGCCCAAGACTGACAAGGAAGTCGAGAGTGCATTCCCCATGCGACAGGAAGTTACTGCGCTGACAGTGGTTTTCACCTCTTTCTCCTCCTCATGCAGGTCGGCGTTCAATCCCCCCGACCGTCCAAGTGGTTGGGCAACATTCCTTCCCAAATCCTTACCCTTCCAAGTGCTATATAGTCATAATGGCTTGGCGCTTTCTCCCCTGATAATTCCCTCTCTATCCCCCATCCTCACTTCCCTTCCCCCCCTCCCCCCATCCCAGCGCCCTCCCCCCATCCCAGCGTCCACCCCACCATCCCAGCGTCCCTCCCCATCCCAGCGTCCCAGAAATCCCAGTGTCAAGCGCCCAAACACGCTTGGAATATGAATATATAATTCTCTGAAGAGAACACTGGAGGGGGGTTGGGCACATACTAACATTCCGCTAGCCACGGTATCAAAGGGGCAACGTCAGTTCAACGTCACGAGCGTTAATTCAACGTTGATAATGCTCATTAGACGTGGGACCACTCTGCCGGTCACTGGAGGACGTTGTGTACACTGTGATATTGGTTGTCTGTTCCGGTGACCGTCTGGGCGGTAAACTGAGTTCTTCTACTCCCCCAAGCAAGACTCGAGGCCAGGCTTGACTTGTGTGAGTTTGGTCCAACAGGCTGTTGCTTGGAGCGGCCCGCAGGCCCACATATACCTGGTTGATGGGGTTCTGGGAGTTCTTCTACTCCCCCAAGCAAGACTCGAGGCCAGGCTTGACTTGTGAGAGCTTGGTCCAACAGGCTGTTGCTTGGAGCGGCCCGCAGGCCCACATATACCTGGTTGATGGGGTTCTGGGAGTTGTTATACTCCCACAAGCAAGACTCGAGGCCAGCCTTGACTTGTGAGAGCTTGGTCCAACAGGCTGTTGCTTGGAGCGGCCCGCAGGCCCACATATACCTGGTTGATGGGGTTCTGGGAGTTGTTATACTCCCACAAGCAAGACTCGAGGCCAGCCTTGACTTGTGAGAGCTTTGTCCAACAGGCTGTTGCTTGGAGCGGCCCGCAGGCCCACTAGCCGGCTTAGCAATCAACTGGCTCCTAGCTGACTGGCTGGCTAGTTAACTGGCTGAAAAGGTTGAAACCCAGGCAGTTTGTGTGTTTGTTAATGGCATAATGAGGGCAGAACTCTGACGCTAGTTTAGCAGCTGCACTCGATCACGCCCCTTGAGAGAGAGTAGGGCCACGCTGCCCATCTCTGTGGCACTCCTTGAACGAGTGCCACACCAACCTATACAAACTCCTATCACTTCAAATCTTCTCAAACCTTTTGATATACAAGTTCGATTCTATAGGTTTCGTCAAGTTTACCATTTATGCACTTCAAGTGAATTTGTTACTCATGCCAGAACGGACAGAATAACGGGGTATTAAAAGGTATTAACCCAAGTCTCCCACTAACCAATCAACGCATAGAACACGGGGGATATTTGTGTGCCACTAGTTTTTATAGTACCCCTTATTTAGTACGTTTGGGGGGGGGGCCATGGTGTGCAAAATGGGGGGGGGATTTAGTTGAGAAGATGGGTTTCTATAGCAGACGAACCATCTACACGAACTGTTACTGTGATGGTCTCTGTTATGGTCTCTGTTATGGTCTCTATGGTCTCTGTGATGGTCTCTGTTATGGTCTCTATGGTCTCTGTGATGGTCTCTGTGGTCTCATTGGTCCCTGTGATGGTCTCTGTTATGGTCTCATTGGTCTCTGTGATGGTCTCTGTTATGGTCTCTATGGTCTCTGTGATGGTCTCTGTGGTCTCATTGGTCCCTGTGATGGTCTCTGTTATGGTCTCATTGGTCTCTGTGATGGTCTCTGTTATGGTCTCTATGGTCTCTGTGATGGTCTCTGTGGTCTCATTGGTCCCTGTGATGGTCTCTGTTATGGTCTCATTGGTCTCTGTGATGGTCTCTGTTATGGTCTCTATGGTCTCTGTGATGGTCTCTGTGGTCTCATTGGTCCCTGTGATGGTCTCTGTTATGGTCTCATTGGTCTCTGTGATGGTCTCTGTTATGGTCTCTATGGTCTCTGTGATGGTCTCTGTGGTCTCATTGGTCCCTGTGATGGTCTCTGTTATGGTCTCATTGGTCTCTGTGATGGTCTCTGTTATGGTCTCTATGGTCTCTGTGATGGTCTCTGTGGTCTCATTGGTCCCTGTGATGGTCTCTGTTATGGTCTCTATGGTCTCTGTGATGGTCTCTGTTATGGTCTCTATGGTCTCTGTGATGGTCTCTGTTATGGTCTCTATGGTCTCTGTGATGGTCTCTGTGGTCTCATTGGTCCCTGTGATGGTCTCTGTTATGGTCTCATTGGTCCCTGTGATGGTCTCTGTTATGGTCTCTATGGTCTCTGTGATGGTCTCTGTTATGGTCTCTATGGTCTCTGTGATGGTCTCTGTTATGGTCTCTATGGTCTCTGTGATGGTCTCTGTTATGGTCTCTATGGTCTCTGTGATGGTCTCTGTTATGGTCTCTATGGTCTCTGTGATGGTCTCTGTTATGGTCTCTGTGATGGTCTCTGTGGTCTCATTGGTCCCTGTGATGGTCTCTGTGGTCTATATGGTCTCTGTTATGGTCTCTATAGTCTCTGTGGTCTCTATGGTCTCTGTGATCTCTGTGGCGCGTGAAGTTACTGAGAACACAGCCACTCTCCTCCACAGACAAGCCCGCACCACAGGGGCACATGTACTGACGTCACACCTCTCATTTCCACTAAAACTTCACTTCCATAGAAAGAGAAATGAGGGACATGTCAGCGGCGTCAATAATACCACTCAGCTCCCATTGACGTTCTGGGCATTTTTTTTTTTTTGTTTCCTTTTACTCGTTCATCTTTTTTCTTCAGAGCTTCGCCCACACCAGAGACCATCGGACCATTTTCTCCAATAGAGCCATTTAATTCTTAGACTTTCGCAAATTGAAATTTTTCGAACCCATGATTGTAGTTTGATCTTATTAATTCCTTGACTGAATCCTTCATGGGGTCCTGAGGAGCGCTCTCAGATCCTCCTAATCACCACCAATTTACACATTCCAGTTCTTATAGTTTTTTCGTTTGCATTATTTGATCTTAAATTTTATCATTTTTAAAACTCCCGAATGTTTTTTGCCTTGAGGTTATCTTGAGATGATTTCGGGGCTTTAGTGTCCTCGCGGCCCGGTCCTCGACCAGGCCTCCACCCCCAGGAAGCAGCTCGTGACAGCTGACTAACACCCAGGTACCTATTTTACTGCTAGGTAACAGGGGCATAGGGTGAAAGAAACACTGCCCATTGTTTCTGGCCGGCGCCTGGGATCGAACCCGGGAGCACAGGATCACAAGTCCAGTGTACTGTCCGCTCGGCCGACCGGCTTTGGCATCAGATCCTCCCTGACTGCTGGCAGAGGGGGCATTAGGGAAAGAATGAGCATCATAAAACTCTTCGCTACTTCCCTATGGATGCCAGTGGCGGCTGGCAGCATCCTCATCTGTGTGTGAACCCGACTCTCCTTACCAACTCCTGACCACATACACTCACAGTCTCTTGTTCCCACTTCACTTGGTACAATTATAAAGTGGCGCAGCCGGTCATTGCTCGCTTAAACTGTTCCCAGAGGCTCAGACCCTCTGGTGTCTTCAGATCGACGTGGTGGAAGCTCTTCGCGGACGTTCCGTTCGGTCTCTTCCTATCGTCGGAGGCTGTTGCCCTTTCCAATCCCTTTGGACATCAAAGCTAAAGGCTGCTGCTGCTGCTGCACCTTCCTTGATGGACGAGGAGGACCTCTGGAGTCTTGCCACAGTCTGATAGTTATCTCAGTCCCCCCATCCACCTTCCCCCTGTCTTCTTCTTCCATACGGGCAAGTGCTGGTAGACTACGCTGACGCAACGTTGAGTTATGGTGGAGCTTTTGTTCATTTATGGTTGATTTTATGGTGATTTATGGTTGATTGTATGTTGATTTATGGTTGATTGTATGTTGATTTATGGTTGATTTTATGGAGATTTATGGTTGATTTTATGGTGATTTATGGTTGATTCTATGTTGATTTATGGTTAATTTTATGTTGATTTATGGTTGATTCTATGTTGATTTTATGGTGATTTATGGTTGATTCTATGTTGATTTATGGTTGATTTTTTATTGATTTATGGTTGAGAGAGAGAGAGATTATGTTCCTGTTGTACACACCTGACTACGAACTAGGTCTGCACATGTGTTTCCTCTTCGTGTCTGTTTTTCGCAGACTGTTGCCCATACCTGCGCCATGCATCTACCTCACAGACCTGCTATACCCACACCTGCACCATACACCTGCCTAACACACCTACCACCACACACCTGCCTCACAGAACAGCTACATACAGTGTGGAAATACGACACGTGGCAGGGCTGCTCCGAGCCTAATTGCATATTTTATGGCTTTTTATCACGAACGATGGAGAGGAGAAGGCTAGGAGAAGAGGGACGGAGAAAAGGGAAGTAAGGAAATGGAGAAAGGATGGAGAGAATTAAGCAGAGAAAAGTAAACGCCAAGAGAGAGAGAGAGAGAGAGAGAGAGAGAGAGAGAGAGAGAGAGAGAGAGAGAGAGAGAGAGAGAGAGAGAGAGACAGAGAGAGAGCGCGAAGGGAGGAGATAGTGGAAAAAGAGCTTAGAAGAAAAGATGAAAGCAGAAAGTAAGAAGAACAAGAAAAAGACATAACAGATAAAGATATCCCACTTACTCACCTACTCACGTGTCTTGTGTCTCACCCAAGAGGTCCAGAGAGAGGCAACACAACCCAGGATAACATGTTAAAAAACCGAAGTACCTGCGCCGTTATCTCACTGTCTTGCTGGATATCTTAAAGTCTCTTGTGACTAAGTCGAGGCTTACACTCTGTGGGTCATAGTGACGATCAGTGCTCTGTTTACTGTATAACAACAAGCCTAATGTAATGATTCTAACTTTGTTTTTTGTCTCAAATAAATGTCGGGAGAATCCGATTATGCAAGAATATTCTAATATACGGGTATAATGGCCGGTGTTTCACTACATGTAAAGTTGATAACTCAATCTATTCTTGAACTCTGGCTTCCACAACAGCACTCTGGCAACAGCACGCTGCACTTGTGATCCTGTGGTCCTGGGTTCGATCCCAGGCGCCGGCGAGAAACA
This sequence comes from Procambarus clarkii, assembly GCF_040958095.1. Lineage (NCBI taxonomy): Eukaryota > Metazoa > Arthropoda > Malacostraca > Decapoda > Cambaridae > Procambarus > Procambarus clarkii. The sequence continues at coordinate 19,732,038 of NC_091209.1, forward strand.
ATGGGCAGAGTTTATTTCACCCTATGCCCCTGTTACCTAGCAGTAAAATAGGTACCTGGGTGTTAGTCAGCTGTCACGGGCTGCTTTCTGGGGGTGGAGGCCTGGTCGAGGACCGGGCCGCGGGGCACTAAAAAGCCCCGAAATCATCTCAAGATAACCTTAAGATCTCAAGATATACTAAGAACGGCGTCTTGGTCTTGTATCGAACTTTGGCTTTCACAACAGCACTCTGGCTTACTGAGAACGGGAAGAACAGGGGGAAGAGAATGGCGGGTTGGTCCCTGTAGTGTATTGGTGAGGCGGGATGGCTGGGAGTCCGCTCTTAGCGGGACTTCGAACCCTCATGACTTCGATGTTCCGCAACATAGTCCGCGAAGTCACCCCACGGGCGATGTTCTCTCAGTCTTGCGGCACTAGAGGGTGTAACTAGGATAACCTACGTCATTAGCAGTTGTCGTTATATTAACCAAACACAACACGAGAAGAAGTCGTCGTGTATTTCACAAACAAGTCTTGAAGGGCAGGCGAGGAGTCACAGTAACGTGGCTGAAGTATGTTGACCAGACCACACACTAGAAGGTGAAGGGACGACGACGTTTCGGTCCGTCCTGGACCATTCTCAAGTCGATTCGACCACACACTAGAAGGTGAAGGGACGACGACGTTTCGGTCCGTCCTGGACCATTCTCAAGTCGATTCGACCACACACTAGAAGGTGAAGGGACGACGACGTTTCGGTCCGTCCTGGACCATTCTCAAGTCGATTCGACCACACACTAGAAGGTGAAGGGACGACGACGTTTCGGTCCGTCCTGGACCATTCTCAAGTCGATTGTGATCAATCGAATCGACTTGAGAATGGTCCAGGACGGACCGAAACGTCGTCGTCCCTTCACCTTCTAGTGTGTGGTCTGGTTAACATAAGTGTTGACGTTTTTGCTGTTTCGTAGCGTCATCAGAGGAGCGAGGAAATATATATAAGCCTTTTTATCCCGTTATCGCCCTTGTGTGTTTGGGTCCAGTTAACTTCAAGTATAAATAATTACTTCATATTCGCTCTGCTTACATTTTTAAAGAGTATTTTTTTGATTAAGGTAAGGAGGAGTTGGGGGTGTGGTGGCAGGAGTTGTGGTGCGGGGGGGGGGTTGTGGTGGTTGTAGGTGGTGGTAGTTAAGAAACTACACATATACATATGAACAAATCCACAAGGGCCGTGACGAGGGTTCGAACCCTCGTCACGGCCCTTGTGGGATTTGTTCATTCGATGCATCACGCTATTGTGATTTCTGCATATACATATGTTTTAATATATAATAGAGGAAGGCCCTTGATGTGTACTCACAGTGAGTAAGTAACAACAGGAACCTTAAGAATGCAATGGTAGTTATGACTATTAAAGAAAATGCTAATCAAAGAGTATTGATTATTAATCACAGGTGACTTCAATTATTGTAGGATAGACTTGGAGACTCTCGAATGCATGGAGATATAAACTAATGGATGCAACAGCGAGAAACTTTCTAAAGACAATATGTATATATGGATCCATAAGAATGAAGGATAGATGAAGCACCTTGACTCTGAATGACTCTGAAGTTAACCTCGAACCCTTGTTAACACGAACGAGCAATCCTTTACTATCCAGCTGAAGCAGGGACGTGATCGGGAGATAGAAGATTGCTGTATCACAGCGCAAAATTATAGGAAGATTACTTTCTTTCAGAAGGACATCTAGAAAAACTCAGAAGGAACATCCCACCAGAATTTGGTTGAATTTTTCCACCAGAAATGCTTGGAAAAGTAAACAAATTGTCCTGTTCAAAGAGCGAGGACAATAATGGAGATGGGATTAGGGATACAATACATGCTATCATTCTTAAGCCTGTTACGTCTCTCTCTCTCTCTCTCTCTCTCTCTCTCTCTCTCTCTCTCTCTCTCTCTCTCTCTCTCTCTCTCTCTCTCTCTCTCTCTCTCTCTCTCTCTCTCTCTCTCTCTCTCTCTCTCCCCCACCGTCCCCATGAACATATACATCATCTCAGTGTCCATGTCCATGCCTTCTCTCTCCATCCGGAGCGTAATATCGGCTGTCCACGGGGACAAGATGGTGAATAATGGAGGGGGTATCTCCAGGGTGTGTCTCCAGGGTGTGTCTCCAGGGTGTGTCTCCAGGGTGTGTCTCCACGGGTGTGGCTCCAGGGTGTGTCTCCAGGGTGTGTCTCCAGGGTGTGTCTCCAGGGTGTGTCTCCAGGGTGTGTCTCCAGGGTGTATCTCCACGGGTGTGTCTCCAGGGTGTGTCTCCAGGGTGTGTCTCCAGGGTGTATCTCCACGGGTGTGTCTCCAGGGTGTGTCTCCAGGGTGTGTCTCCACGGGTGTGTCTCCAGGGTGTGTCTCCAGGGTGTGTCTCCAGGGTGTGTCTCCAGGGTGTGTCTCCAGGGTGTATCTCCACGGGTGTGTCTCCAGGGTGTGGCTCCAGGGTGTGTCTCCACGGGTGTGGGTCCAGGGTGTGTCTCCAGGGTGTATCTCCACGGGTGTGTCTCCAGGGTGTATCTCCACGGGTGTGGCTCCAGGGTGTGGCTCCAGGGTGTGTCTCCAGGGTGTGTCTCCAGGGTGTGTCTCCAGGGTGTGGCTCCAGGGTGTATCTCCACGGGTGTGGCTCCAGGGTGTGGCTCCAGGGTGTGTCTCCAGGGTGTGTCTCCACGGGTGTGTCTCCAGGGTGTGGCTCCAGGGTGTGTCTCCAGGGTGTATCTCCACTGGTGTGTCTCCAGGGTGTATCTCCACGGGTGTGGCTCCAGGGTGTGGCTCCAAGGTGTGTCTCCAGGGTGTGTCTCCAGGGTGTGTCTCCAGGGTGTGTCTCCAGGGTGTATCTCCACGGGTGTGTCTCCAGGGTGTGTCTCCAGGGTGTATCTCCAGGGTGTGTCTCCAGGGTGTATCTCCACGGGTGTGTCTCCAGGGTGTATCTCCACGGGTGTGTCTCCAGGGGTGTGTCTCCAGGGTGTATCTCCAGGGTGTGTCTCCAGGGTGTGTCTCCAGGGTGTGTCTCCAGGGTGTGTCTCCAGGGTGTGTCTCCAGGGTGTGTCTCCAGGGGTGTGGCTCCAGGGTGTGTCTCCAGGGTGTGTCTCCAGGGGTGTGTCTCCAGGGTGTGTCTCCAGGGGTGTGGCTCCACGGGTGTGTCTCCAGGGTGTGTCTCCACGGGTGTGGCTCCAGGGTGTGTCTCCAGGGTGTGTCTCCAGGGTGTGTCTCCAGGGTGTGTCTCCACGGGTGTGGCTCCAGGGGTGTGTCTCCAGGGTGTGGCTCCACGGGTGTGTCGGCGCCACACCCTGGAGCAGCAGGGTGGTCACAGCCACCATGTCCTCCCTCTCCTCCCACACAATCTGGGGGAATTGTGTGGGAGATTGTCGGTAATTGTTTTGGGAACACTTTGTAGCAGATGTAAAAGGGACAAGGGATGGGTGGGTAGAATAATGGGGGAGATACAGAGATGTTCAGAGAGAAAGAGAGACTGGAAGAGAGAGAGAGATAGGGAGATAGTGAGTCATGCTAGGGAATATAAATAATGTTTTAGCTTCATGTTATGTGTGTATGTGTGTGTGTGTGTGTGTGTGTGTGTGTGTGTGTGTGTGTATGTGTGTGTGTGTGTGTGTGTGTATGTGTGTGTGTGTGTGTGTGTATGTGTGTGTGTATGTGCCTCCCTGAATTAGATACATATAGTCTTATGTTCTCACTGTGTGTGTCATTTGTTAATGGGTTTTTGTCTCTTCTTTAATTTCTCTGTCATCTCATATCTGCCTTTATCTCTGTTCCTTAACCTATGCCTCGTTTTCTATGCTTCGTTCTTCCAAACTCTGCCTCTCTCTCTCTCTCTCTCTCTCTCTCTCTCTCTCTCTCTCTCTCTCTCTCTCTCTCTCTCTCTCTCTCTCTCTCTCTCTCTCTCTCTCTCTGACTCTCTCTCACTCTCTCTCTCACAGGTGTCGTGGATCAGACGGAGGGACTACCACTTACTCACCGTCGGCTCGCAGGCCTACAGCAGCGACGACAGGTTCCAGGTTCGCTACATCAAACACGAGAATGTGAGTACATACTTTTGAATTGAAGTCGATGGGGAAACTGAAGTAGATGAGGGAGGGAATTTAAGCAGATAAGGGGAACATGAAGTAGATGAGGGTAGACTGTGTTGATTGTCCTGTATACAAATAGTGCAGCTTTCTCTGAAGATGCGTGATGAAACAGGTGTTTCAACAGAGGAAGCACAGGTATTCCAACAGAGGAAGCACAGGTGTTCCAACAGAGGAAGCACAGGTGTTCCAACAGAGGAAGCACAGGTGTTCCAACAGAGGAAGCACAGGTGTTCCAACAGAGGAAGCACAGGTGTTCCAACAGAGGAAGCACAGGTGTTCCAACAGAGGAAGCACAGGTTTTCTAACAGAGGAAGCACAGGTGTTCCAACAGAGGAATCACAGGTGTTTCAACAGGAAGCACATTTTTTCCAACAGAGGAAGCACAGGTGTTTCAACAGGAAGCACAGGTTTTCCAACAGAGGAAGCACAGGTGTTCCAACAGAGGAAGCACAGGTTTTCCAACAGAGGAAGCACAGGTTTTCCAACAGAGGAAGCACAGGTGTTCCAACAGAGGAAGCACAGGTGTTCCAACAGAGGAAGCACAGGTGTTCCAACAGAGGAAGCACAGGTGTTCCAACAGAGGAAGCACAGATGTTTCAACAGGAAGCACAGGTGTTCCAACAGAGGAAGCACAGGTTTTCCAACAGAGGAAGCACAGGTGTTCCAACAGAGGAAGCACAGGTGTTCCAACAGAGGAAGCACAGGTGTTCCAACAGAGGAAGCACAGGTGTTCCAACATAGGAAGCACAGGTGTTTCAACAGAGGAAGCACAGGTGTTTCAACAAAGGAAGCACAGATATTCCAACATAGGAAGCACTGAGCACTACACCTAATATACCATCCCTCCAGCGAGACACAAAGGTATAACATCCTGAACGTGTATAGTTCAGATATATGCCGGCTTTGTTACATATTGAAAACTGTACAATCGCAGATGTTTAGAGTTGAGCCCATGAGGCATTCAGCCTCTAGTCTGGAGGGATATTAAGACCACCACAATACCTTACTGACCAACCACCAAGAATATTTTAATCCTGAACACAGGCCATACACATATATACACAGACCTGTGTATATGTGTAAACTGTGTGTATATATGTACACCAAGAAGGTGGGTATACCTCTGTTAACTTCCCCTTTGGAGCTGACCATATGTGCGGGTTTAGGCTTCTCTTGGATCTTTCCTGGGAATCAATATACTGTTGGCTCCCTTCCAGATGGCCAGTAGGTCTGTCTGGGGACTAAATATTATGGGTAACATAGTGACACTGGTTAAGTTACAGAGTTTCAGTGTGTGTGTTACTGTTAAACTGTTAGATGTGGTCACTAATTACCATCAGCGTACCGCAGAAATATATATATATATATATATATGTATGTATATATATATATATATATATATATATATATATATATATATATATATATATATATATATATATATATATATATATATATATATATATTGTTTAATAGTTGTATTGATAGTTTTTAAAATTTTTGTTGTTTTGCAATATGTAAGCATAATATGTAGATGTTGTGAGGAAAGGGTGATATAATATACATCCAGTAGATTGAGCACCCGGAGGTTCCCAGGTCTCTTCCTGTATGAGTTTGTCTCTCTCTCTCTCTCTCTCTCTCTCTCTCTCTCTCTCTCTCTCTCTCTCTCTCTCTCTCTCTCTCTCTCTCTCTCTCTCTCTCTCTCTCTCTCTCTCTCTCTCTCTATCTCTCATAACATGAATATTATGAACTGAAAAACTGTTGAAAATTCTAGAAAATACATTTCATACTTCTGGGAAATTTAAATTGGCGACGCTGAGAATCGCAATAGGAGCCAAACCTTGCTAAACGGGGGGCAATGGGGACGACCCCGACCCCGCCTATGACAGTCCCCTACCACCCAACTGTCACCCTGATAAGTTGGGTGAGGCTAGAGCATCAGGCCTCCATCCTTGGGCAGCTGACTGCATGTGTGTGTGTGTGTGTACTCGACCAGTACAAGGACTGGCAGCTCATACACACACAGGACAAACAGGCACACTGTAGAGTCCCCGCCTCTATCAACATCACTACTCTATTAGAACTACACAACATTCTAACACATAATGTGAACCTGTCAGCCCTTTGCCCGTCATTCCATCCATTGGAGAGGCTCAAAAAAGTATTCCTGGTTGCATTTGTTGAGCCAAATGTAATTGAATCCGCCTTAATTAACCACTGTCCCAATGCCCTGAACGTTAGCTCTGGCCTGTACAAACTTGATCCCTTTTTTTGAGTGATATTGAACAAATGTTCAGAGTGAATTAATCACTTGTAGCAGCCTTGATTCTTGTTTATAGTTGCTGGAGCCAGAGTTAGGGAACTTTCTAGGCTGATAAGTACTGATAAGGACTTTCTAGGCTGATATTCTCTTGGCTCTTTAATGTTTGGGTGATTCCTCAGCCCTGGATATTGGTGGTGGCTTTTGCTGTTAGGATATTAGTTTTGCGTGGAATGTTGGCGTGTCCCATCCGCAGGTAAACTGTGTTATCCTTTAGTATACTATGTCATTGTTTTGGAATTGTCCGTTTTCTGCGGTGGAGGATTCTGCTAATATTTTGTCTCTGTTTACAATTTTATATATATATATATATATATATATATATATATATATATATATATATATATATATATATATATATATATATATATATATATATATATATATACTGGAGTTCAACTGGCCAGGCTGCGAACACCCACAATAAGAAGGGTCTCAGAGACACACCCCCAACCAGTTGGGCTGGACGGTAGAGCGACGGTCTCGCTTCATGCAGGTCGTCGAGAGAGAGACAGAGAGAGAAGATTAAGCCACCCAAAAGGTGGCATGGGCATGAATAGCCCATAAGTGGTGGCCCTTTTGAGCCATTTCCAGTATCAATAGATGATACTGAAGATCTGTGGAGGTGCGACTGCACCCTGCGTGACGGGGGATGTCTCCCGTGTAGGTCGGCGTTCAATCCCCGACCGTCCAAGTGGTTGGGCACCATTCCTTCCCCCCGTCCCACCCCATATCCTTATCCTGACCCCCTTCCCAGTGCTATATAGTCGCAATGGCTTGGTGCTTTCTCCCTGATAGTTCCCTTCCCTTCAGAGACACACCACTGGTATCCAACTGAGATTTACAACCTCTCCTGGAGTGCCACTTAAAGCTGGACTTTTTTTTTTTTTTATTATTATTATTATTTTCTACCACAGACGTGGCCACACATTAGGTGGCCACGTCTGAGGTGATCCACGTCTAACGCTTTGGTGGTCGCTGGTTCGAGGCTCCAATGCAAAATAGAACTAGAAACAGAGGATATAAATTAGATAAATTTAGTAGCAGGAAAGACCTGGGTAAATACTGAAAACGGTTGTGATATATGGAACTAGTTACCGGGAAATAAACGTGGGCTCCCTGTATTGTTTCAAGTGTAGGCTAAACACATATATGTATTGCCCAATTGACCTTACGCAGTTTCCTTAATTCTTAAGGTTTGAAATTCTTAATATGAAATTATGTTCTTATGAACAAATCCACAAGGGCTGTGACGAGGTTTCGAACCTGCGTCTGAGAGCATCCCAGACGCTGCCTTAATTGACTGAGCTACGACATGGTAAAAGAATTGCAAACCTGAACTGAACTGAACCTGAACTGGTCTACTGAACCTATGTTCTTATGTTTCATAAGAACATAATTCCAAATTAAAAAATTATATTCTTATAAAAATCAACCAGCAAAGGGATGATCAGCGTGATGAACTAAAATTAGAACTTGAGTGTTTCATAGCAATAACTTGTAATCATGACAAGTTATAGATGCACAATAATATCCACTAATTTATCATCCGTTCACTTAGGTGGCGATTTTTGGCCGCTAGCGGCGAAAATCGCCCGATTTTTGGCCGCTAGCGGCGAAGGTCGCCCGATTTTTGGCCGCTAGTGGCGAAAGTCGCCCGATTTTTGGCCGCTAGCGGCGAAAGTCGCCCGATTTTTGGCCGCTAGCGTCGAAAACCGCCCGATTTTTGGCCGCTAGCGGCGAAAGTCTCCCGATTTATGGGCCGCTAGCGGCGGAGAGGACTTAGGACCGTAAACCGTCAGTTCCAATAATGTGGCAGAGAAGCGCGCGGGAATGTGGCTGGTCGAGGCTCGCACACTAGCACTAAATCCTCTTAACGCCTCGGCCGCCGACATTGGCGCTCGGTACAGTTCTGGTAAATGGCACCTTCCTTTATTCAGACGGGAGACACCGGACCAGACGTAAATGTTGACACACAGCATGAATCTGGTGTATGAAATTGCTGATGGTGATGGAGCGGCGAGCCGCCTATTCACCGGGTCAGATAAATGATCGCGGCTGCGATATCTTGCCCGCCGAAACGAGTCTCTGCGGATTTAAGGACGGTCTGAAAATTAGAGGCTGGCTTTCGCGGGTAATTTCGGTGATACAGTCGTCGTGGTCTTAAACTGTGAGGGGTTAGGAAGCAAGGTGCATCACTGTTGCATATTCAACACCAAACTTTAACCAGAAAATGCAGTTTATATCCCTCGGGTCAGATTCACGAAGCAGTTACGCAAGCACTTACGAACCTGTCCATCTTTTTTCAATCTTTGGCGGCTTTGTTTACAATTATTAAACAGTTAATGAGCTCCGAAGCACCAGGAGGCTGTTTATAACAATAACAACAATTGACTGGCAAGTTTTCATGCTTATAAACTGTTTAATAAATGTAACCAAAGCCGTCAAAGATTGAGGAAAGATGTACACGTTCATAAGTACTTGCGTAACTGCTTCGTGAATCTAGCCCCTAGCATCTATCTCTTGTAAGATATTGGAGAGATTTACCAAAGAATAGCGCAGTATTACGAGATAGTAAATTTTGCAACTGAGAAACAGCTTGTCTCAGTAAGACAGAGTCTTATCCAACTTATTTAACATAACTTTGCAATACATTAACCTAAATCAGACGAGTGAAAGAGAGAGATGCTTAGACTACACTTTCCTAGACTTCCAGAAGGGCTTTGATTCAGTTCCCCAACGGCGAACGTCTGTAATAAAGGTTGGAGAATTAAGCTAGTATAACAGTAAATATAAACAAAGTTATATAAGTGAACATTTGATACCTGATCCAGCAGACTATGTGTGTAGGTAAGAAATGTACACTATATAAAACAACTAATAGGCAGACCCATTTGAGCATAACATCAAGATAATTAGGAGATGTATTTACAAGTTTAACTAGAAAGGGTTAAAGTCTAGACATTCTTACTTTTATACCAGGATGGTTACCCGGCACTGCCCGGGTCTGCCTGTCTGTATATCTGTCACCCGGCTATCTATATCGCTATACCATGGCATATAGCGATGTAGATTTTAATTTTTAATTTTTACCCGGGATATGATCCGCCAAATTGTTTAAGAACCAGGTTAAATTCACTGCTGGGTGAACAGAGGCTACATTTAAGGATTGGTGCCCAGTCAATCCTCCCCGGCCAGGATACGAACCCAGGCCAAAGTGCTCGCGAAGCGCCGGCTGAGGGCTTTACCACTGTGCCAAGGAGACTCTTATATAGATATAGATATATAAATTGTAACATTGTAAAATATATTATTCTATCTCTATTACTGAAGCTGCAACACGGACTCAACAGTTATATTAAATATTGAAAACACACAAGGAATGGAACGGCTGCTATTATATTTGGAATTTAAATGTGCAGAATGCGTGAATGGTTTCTGTCAGAGCTCGGAAACTATCTCATACTGTGTAGGCTTGGCTCTCTCTCCCCCTCCCCCCTTCCCTTCTCTTCTTCTTCCCCTCCTCTTCCCCTCTCATCATCTCCCCTCCTCCCTCCCCCCGTTCCACCACCAGGAGGAGTATTTGCCTTTGATAAACGATAGCGCCTGCTCTCTGGAATGAGAAGCCTGCTCCGCTACGCTGTTTTGCAAACCGGGAGAGAAGCTACCAAGGAATACATATACATATATATATATATATATATATATATATATATATATATATATATATATATATATATATATATATATATATATATATATGTATATATATATATATATATGTATATATATATATATATATATATATATATATATATATATATATATATATATATATATATATATATATATATATAAGGACGTCATCACGTCATGGACGACTAGGGTTATGTCGTAGCTTAGTGGTCTAAGGCGTGTGCTTGTGAGTACTTTCAGCATAGGTTAGAATCCTCATCACGGCTGCTGCTGATTTGATGCTAATATTTGATAACTTGGTGGACACGCTGAGGAGGAGGATCTGGAGGAGTCCTGACCTGAGTGGGGGATTGAACCAGGGCCTGCACAGGTATCCAGAGAAGGGTCATGGGTACAGAAGTGTTCCTGAAAGTGGGGGTAAGAGAGTTGTTGTACCTAGGTAGTACCAAGGGCAGTACCTAGGTGATTAGGGGCAACAGTATGGTCAAAACTCAAGGAATTTTAAGCAGCTAAGGAAATTGCGAGTACAAACTCACCTCTCCCACCATGAGGTGTGTACTCAGTCGACCTGACACTACCGGATAACCATCTTCCCGATCTCCTCTACCTCATACCTCATATTCCTCACCCCCAGTTAGTAATCACCACACAGTATTCGAACCTGCGTTCGGGAGCATCCCAGACACTGCCTTAATCGACTGAGCTACGACAGGGTAAAAGGGTTGAAACCGAAGTTCTACTGAACTTACTGATTTGTTCACCACACAGTTCTTCAGTTGGTAATTCCCTGTATGCCTCAATACCTACCGCTGCTCACCCTTCACCCACACAGGCCCCTTAGCCAACGGGTCTACCGTTGGCTAAGGGGCCAGAAACTGCGTCTACATATTACTCTCAAACAATTGATATCATAACTAACCACGTGGGTCTCCCTCCACACACCAGTCGCGTGACAATATATCCCGGGCAGCAGCGGGAGCAAAATACATTTCTCTTCCCCCATCACAAATGGGGGATATATATACATCACCTGATATGCTGTTCATGTCAGGTTCTTCAGGTGACACTTCGTGTAGGACAAGTTCTCTCGTTCTCGGTACATCTTCCCTTCTGTGTGTTTGTTAGTTCCCAGCTTCACAGGTTCTCAAGCTGATCTTTCTGTTCTCCTTTCTTCATTGTTTCCTGTTCCTTCTTCCTTTTCATTCTCTTCCATCAGTACCTTCTCTCTCTCTCTCTCTCTCTCTCTCTCTCTCTCTCTCTCTCTCTCTCTCTCTCTCTCTCTCTCTCTCTCTCTCTCTCTCTCTCTCTCTCTCTCTCTCTCGCTTTCTCTCTCTCTCTCTCTCTCTCTCTCTCTCTCTCTCTCTCTCTCTCTCTCTCTCTCTCTCTCTCTCTCTCTCTCTCTCTCTCTCTCTCTCTCTCTCTCTTCTCTCTTTCCCATTATTGAAAGCCTGTCTATATTAATTCTGATTTTGGGAAAATTTCACACTGCTTCTGTTTAATATATTACGTTCACATTATATTTTGACGAATTTAACATCGTATTTAAATATTTCCATCCACAGAACTTCAATTATTAATAGATATATTCTGTATTACGTGTCTGAATTCAGCTCTTGTTCAGTTAACGTCTGGAGGCTATTTCGGTACTTAAACTTTTTTTTTTAGACCCTTCTAATACTTACATGGTCGCTTTAGTCAAGAAGCTGCTCTAATTGGCCGTGTTGCGCCTTTTATTAACAACCGCACAACATGGCCTCTCTTCACAATGTGCGGTCATAACCTGGTCTCAGTTCACACACACAGATCACAATAACGTGATGCATCAACTGAACAAATCCACAAGGGCCGTGACGAGGATTCGAACCAGTGTCTGTTATGCTCCCGGACGCAGGTTCGAATCCGCGTCACGGCCCTTGAGGATTTGTTCATCTGGTCTCAGTTGTTACGCTGGGGGTGGTTCCCAAGGCCTCCCCATCGTTAGGGGGCATGTCACTACTCTCACCTTATTCAATCTTGTGTTGTTGATATCCTCAAAATGCATCCGGAGTCTGCCAGTGTAGACTGCTTATCACATGCCTCTGTATGACTAACCACTAACCATCCTGTGTGATGGGGATTTTTTAGCATCACCTAGTTAGCTTTTTTTGATACACTGTACTCCACTTCATATAGTCTAGGGCAGCTGCACTAATGCTGATGTACCTCATGTATTAATATTAAAAAAAAAGTCACTACTCTCCCTAGTAAGGTGACTTCACTTGGACATCCGGGCTCCCTAGATGCAGACGAGGAGTCACAATAACGGGGCTGAAGTATGTTACCAGACCACACACTAGAAGGTGAAGGGACGACGACGTTTCGGTCCGTCCTGGACCATTCTCAAGTCGATTGTCTTGAAGTAAGTCGATTGTCACGACAATCGACTTGAGAATGGTCCAGGACGGACCGAAACGTCGTCGTCCCTTCATTTTCTAGTGTGTGAATTGGTCAACAGGGCTCTCTCTAGACTTTGAATTCAATTGGCTTTGGAATCTGCATATTTTCGGTATCAAAAGTCGTGATTTAAAACTCCAAATACGTGTAATCGCCCTGAATTCCGCTCAGAAATAGCGCTCAAGAGTCATATTTCTGATAGGCATCGTAAATGAAAACTGCAGCGGTGATTTGGGCAAAATCTGACTAATCACCTTTGTCACTAATTTGGATTTTTTTCGGAACCAAAAGTCGTAATTTAACCTCAGGCAAATTGCCCTCAGATTTAAATTACGACCTTTTGTACCGAAAATATGCAAATTAGTGAAAACGATAATTGGTCAGATTTGGGGCCAAAAATGATCCTGCTCCGACTACACCAGCTGAGTGATGCAGTGTGACCACACTCATTAGCTACGGGCTCACCATAGCCCGTGCTACTTGGAACTCATTGTTCCAGGTAGCGAATCTTAAACAACAACAACAACACAACCTCGAATTACATCCCTTACCCAAAATGCGTATTGCGCCCCCCCCCCTTCCCCCCCCTTGCCCCCCCCCCCCCCGCCCTCCCCCTTAGAGTAAAGGACTTGGCTGTACTCATGTCTGAAGACCTTACCTTTAAAGAACACAATAAAGTAGCCGTCACATCTGCAATAAAAATGACAGATTGTATAACAAGAACTTTTCAAACTAGAGATGCTATACCAATGATGATACTCTTTAAGACGCTAGTGCTCTCTAGAGTGGAGTACTGCTGCACAATGACAGCCCCTTTCAAAGCGGGAGAAATTGCTGGCCTGGAGAGCGTGCAGAGATCCTTTACTGCTAGAATCCACTCAGTAAAACATCTAAACTATTGGGACCGACTAAAGAGTTTAAATCTGTATTCTCTTGAGCGCAGGCGGGAGAGATACATAATAATTTACCCGTGGAAAATAGTATAGGGGCTGGTCCCAAACCTGCACACAGAAATAACATCACATGAGACCAGGAGGCATGGCAGGATGTGCAGAATACCCCCGTTGAAAAGCAGAGGTGCAACAGGTACTCTGAGAGAGAACTCTATCAACATCAGAGGCCCGAGACTGTTCAACACGCTTCCACTACACATAAGGGACATAACTGGCCGACCCCTCACAGTGTTCAAGAGAGAACTATCAACATCAGAGGCCCGAGACTGTTCAACACGCTTCCACTACACATAAGGGACATAACTGGCCGACCCCTCACAGTGTTCAAGAGAGAACTATCAACATCAGAGGCCCGAGACTGTTCAACACGCTTCCACTACACATAAGGGACATAACTGGCCGACCCCTCACAGTGTTCAAGAGAGAGAACTGGATAAGCACCTTCAATGTATACCTGATCAACTAGCCTGTGATTCATACATTCGGCTGCGAGCAGCCGCGTCCAACAACCTGGCTAACCAGTCCAGCAACCAGGAGGCCTGGTCGACGACCGGGCCGCGGGGACGCTAAGCCTCAGAAAAACTCCAAGGTACCTCCAAGATGGCTCGTTACCTTGGGGCAGAAGAGGAGCTTAATAAAGTCCCCTTCAACGACCTTTATGATAATTTAAGGACTCGTGACACCCCCCCCCCCCCCGCCCACCCTCACCGCTAGACCAAGACATTGACTTTATCAAGCATTTTAAAACATGAAGCAAAGTATTTACACTGAAATTGCGATACTTCTCCCTGAGTGCGTAAAGTTAAGAGACAAACAATGGGAAAGGAGTCAACAACTGACTCGGGTCTGCCATAGCACGGCTCCCACGTGAGGCTGAACCTGATTGGGTGCACCTGTTGGCTGGGTGCAGCCAATCACAGTGCTTGGATCGGGACCTCAAAATAGCGGCTACACTTGCCAGAGAGAAGGAAGGCCTTGTTACACACACACACACACACACACACACACACACACACACACACACACACACACACACACACACACACACACACACACACACACACACACGATTGACAGTTGAGAGGCGGGACTAAAGAGCCAGAGCTCAACCCCCCGCAACACAACTAAGCGAACACAACTAGGTGAGTACACAAATATATATATTAGAGAAAATCATTCGAAAGTCAATACGTTAGACAAGCGACGGTTAAACAGGCGGAGTCCAAGAGCTAAGAGCTGGAGCCGACAGGCACAAATACATAAACACACACACACACACACATCTCCACACCTATAAATAAAAAAAAAACTCTGTAATTAGTGGAAATAAAACTGAACCTAATTCAAAAATTCAGTTCATCTCCGAAATCAATTTTCAACTGCCAACGTCCCCCCCCCCACCCCCCCCCCCCCCCCGGCTACCAAAATGGATATATGCTTTTTATTTTACCGTATCAAAAACCATTATCATTATATTTTTTTTTTCATATTCGTATTTGTTGACATAGCCAGGAGAGCTTTGTGAAGCCTTACTGATTCTTGAAGCCGCTTGGGGAATATCTTTCAAATATATATATTTTTGGGGGGTCTGTCTCCCCCCCCCCCCCCCCTCCCTTCTTCCTCCTCTATATGTAGTGTATTTTTATAGCTATAAGTTAAAGTTTTGTGTCAGTGGAATGTCTTTTGACAATAAAGCTGATTCAGTTGTTAAAATTCAAATTCAAATCTTTATTCAGAAATTGCTGTTCGCTAATAATTGACTTAATATACAAAATTTAAACAAAAAATCTATTGAAAAAAATAGCCTATTAACGATCGTTATAATTATACTTTTGTATAATTATAAAAAATATAATAGTGGCCGAACACTGATTATTCTAATGATATATTCTGTAAATAAGCAGGTTAGGCTTGTTATGACATTCTTAATTCAAATATTTTTTCCTTTAAATCTTAATGATATAAATAAAAAAAGACGGGAGACATAAAGTAGTTTAATTTAAAGTAGAAATTAAATAAGTTACTTTTAAAATTTGATAGATCTGTAACACTGGAGTTTGTATAGGACTTGACGGGGTAACCGGCGCGGCCCGGGTCTCTTATCTCTTTCACTCTCGATCTCTCTCTCTTTTCCTGCCTCACTCTCCCTCTCTCTCTTCCCCTCTCTATCTATCTCTCTCTCTCTCTCTCTCTCTCTCTCTCTCTCTCTCTCTCTCTCTCTCTCTCTCTCTCTCTCTCTCTCTCTCTCTCTCTCTCTCTCTCTCTCTCCCTCTCCCTCTCCCTGTCTCTCCCTCTCTCTCTCTCTCTCTCTCTCTCTCTCTCTCTCTCTCTCTCTCTCTCTCTCTCTCTCTCTCTCTCTCTCTCTCTCTCTCTCTCTCTCTCTCTCTCTCTCTCCAACATTAGTTATACTGTTGTTAATTTAACGGTTTAACAACGTAGTTTAAACGTTGAGGTCACATAGTGTGTGTGTGATAGGTAATATGTACAGCTGAAAAGTTGTTAAATAACCCAATTGAAAAATCAAACCACAATATCAAACTTCACGGGAGTCGCAATAGGAGTAGATCCTTCTTAAAGGGTGGCAATGGGGGGCCGACCCCGGACCTGCCTATGACAGTCCACAACCACCCATGTGTCACCATGAAAGAAATAGGGAAGACTGGCCCAACCTTCAGACCTCTTACCATAGACAAGCACGATAATAATAGAATTATTATGGTCATTATTATTGTTTTAAAGTCGACGTTTGAAGTTTATAGTGTGTTTTGAGAGGTCATTGAAGCTCTCTTAGTGAGTGTTGATCGTTATTTGTCTTTGGTCTCTCTCTGGTGGTCTCTGGTCTCTCTCTGATGGTCTTTGGTCTCTCTGATGGTCTCTGGTCTCTAATGGTCTCTGGTCTCTGGTCTCTCCCTACAGGACTGGCAGCTACACATACGGTACGTGCAGGTACGGGACCAAGGAGTATACGAGTGCCAAGTCTCCTCTCACCCCCCCATCAGCCTTTTCTCCACCCTACACGTCCTCCGTAAGTACCCGGTTCGAAACCCGACATATCTTGCATAATAAATACTCTTAATATATTGTCTAGGACTCCGACGCCACCTCGCTATCCAGCACACAGCCTGTAAGTCTTAGACTCTAACCTTTACCAGCCTCTTGATCTCACGCTTATCCACCCTAAAACCTTCCTACGATAGATCAGAATGTCCTCTATTTGCTAAGAGGTTGGTGTTGATGTTTGAAATTCAGGTGTTGGAACTAACTTTCCATGTAGCACGGGCTATGGTGATCCCGTAGTGGACCAAGAGGGGATTCCCTACCTCTGCTAGTGGTTGGTCTCGTTGACTAGGCCTGTAAAATCTCCCTTCCCTCCTCTCTGTTTATTCTCTCTCTCTCTCTCTCTCTCTCTCTCTCTCTCTCTCTCTCTCTCTCTCTCTCTCTCTCTCTCTCTCTCTCTCTCTCTCTCTCTCTCTCTCTCTCTCTCTCTCTCACCCTCTCTCTCTCTCTCTCTCTCTCTCTCTCTCTCTCTCTCTCTCTCTCTCTCTCTCTCTCTCTCTCTCTCTCTCTCTCTCTCTCTCTCTCTCTCTCTCTCTCTCTCTCACCCTCTCTCTCTCTCTCTCTCTCTCTCTCTCTCTCTCTCTCTCTCTCTCTCTCTCTCTCTCTCTCTCTCTCTCTCTCTCTCTCTCTCTCTCTCTCTGTTTCTCTTATTCTCTTTGTATTCCTTCTGTAAAACTACGTTGTTCACTATTCCTCTGACCCCTTCTATGCCTCAAGCAAGTATTCTCACAATGACACAAATGACTCAACTAGTCCACTACCTGTAACAACCACTTCAATAGTTATGCTCCAGCAAGCCAAACTCTTCATGGCGTATGTGTACCAGAAAGACAAATCTACTTTGCATAAGTTCCATAGTTAGTGAACTTTCTGTGTACTGAAATGTTCTATCTGGTAAAGCAAGCCTAATATGCTCCCTAGAGACAGTCGGCAGTGTTCCGCTTTATGTATCCACCGTCACAAATGTATCCACCGTCACAAATGCTCCGTTCAGAAACGCTCCTTTCAGAATGTTCCTTGTAGCTCAGATGCTCCGCGTAACTGTGGTGAAAGGAGCACAGATATGCCAGCTCTTCTTGCCTGGCTAAGGGGAATGGTGGGCCGATATGCTCCCCGACAGCTTTAATGCTCCGGTGACAGCATAAATGCTCCATTGGGTATGCTCCAGGGGACCGGGCCATTCCGTCGCAAATGGATGATCGCTGTCAGGAAATGTGGACGGCGTCCGCTATCCGGGTGTCATGGTTGGTGGGTGTGGGATGGGGGGTGTGTGGGGGTGTGTGGGGGTGTGTAGGGGTGTGTGGGGGTGTGTGGGGGTGTGTAGGGGTGTGGGGGGGTGTGTGTGGGGTGTCAGGGGGTGTGTGGGGGTGCCAGGGGGGTGTGTAGGGGTGTGTGGGGGTGTGTGCGGGTGTGTAGGGGTGTGTGGGGGTGTCAGGGGGTGTGTGGGGGTGTCAGGGGGTGTGTGGGTGTGTGTGGGGGTGTCAGGGGGTGTGTGGGGGTGTGTGGGGGTGTCAGGGTGTGTGTGGGGGGGGAGTGAGGGAGAGGCATGAGGGAGTATAAAGATACAAGTATGTGAACCAGAGTATGGATGAATGGAGAGTATGGAAAGAAGATAGAATTGAAATTGAATTATCAGGAGAGAGTGTCAAGCCGTTTAGGCTATATAGCACTGGGGAAGGGGTCAGGATAAGGATTTGGGATGGGACGGGGGGGGGGAAGGAATGGTGTCCAATCACTTGTGGACGGTCTGGGATTGAACGCCGACCTGCAGGAAGCGAGACCGTTGCTCTACCGTCCAACCCTACCATCAAAGAGAATTAAATAAGGAATCAACAGAAAATGAGACTAAGAAGAAGAATGGAAAAATGTTGAAGAAATAGATGCAGTACCTGGTGGTGGCTCTCTCTCTCTCTCTCTCTCTCTCCCTCTCTCTCTCTCTCTCTCTCTCTCTCTCTCTCTCTCTCTCTCTCTCTCTCTCTCTCTCTCTCTCTCTCTCTCTTTCTCTCTCTCTCTCTCTGTCTCTCTCTCTCTCTCTCTCTCTCTCTCTCTCTCTCTCTCTCTGTCTCTCTCTCTGTCTCTCTCTCTCTCTCTCTCTCTCTCTCTCTCTCTCTCTCTCTCTCTCTCTCTCTCTCTCTCTCTCTCTCTCTCTCTCTCTCTCTCTCTCTCTCTCTCTCTGTCTCTCTCTCTCTCTCTCTCTCTCTCTCTCTCTCTCTCTCTCTCTCTCTCTCTCTCTCTCTCTCTCTCTCTCTCTCTCTCTCTCTCTCTCTCTCTCTCTCTCTCTGTAAAAACCCCATGGAAAACAAAACCACAATTCGAAACCTAAATGTCACAATAAGAGCTAATCCTTCTTAAAGGGTGGGGGGACAGTGGGACCTACCCCAACCCGCCTATGATAACCACCGACCAACCAAGTGTCATCCTGAAAAGCTGGATGACATTCACCCCAAGCACCTTGGACACACAGACAGACATTCTCTTTTATAGATGTGTGGAAGGAAGGAAGAATAAAGCAGGGAAGAGAGGATGAAGAAGGATCAAAAGAAGGAGCGGATCAAGCTGATGAGGAAGGTCAGGCGGTCGGTCACGGACGTCAGAGAGAGAGGAAATGTGCAACGCTGTCATTGCTTGTCAGTGACGAAAAGTTTCCTCGATTCACAGAGACTGGAGATCAAGGGCCATGAGAACGACAGGTTCTCCTCTTAGGCGAGGTCTAAGATGGGTTCTAAGATTAGGTTGGAAGGTGGGTTCTATCAAAGGGATTCTATCAAAGTTCTTCACCTCAGATGATTCGGCGTGAATCATCTTTGATGAAAGCAACTCTTTGTGTCCGTGGTACGTAGGCCTGTGTCCGTGGTACGGGTACAATGATTCACATTGTCGTTTAGTGACGTGCCACTAAACAATGTACATTCACAATGTACATTGTCGTTTAGTGACGTGTCGTTCTGCTGTGCCACGCTACGTCGTTCGCCTCTGTCGTCTCCTTTCTCCGGAGGTCGTGGAAAACTGTGTAAGTGTATGTGAACCTTTATGCAAGAGCCGCGTGGGGGAAAGAGCTATTGTTAAGTCGCTGCCGAACTGACCATTTGCCAAGGTCAGGACTTTCCATTCAGGTTGGGAAACATTTTGGGAGGGAACGGAGGGGAAATTTCCTTAGTCGTTTGTCTTAGAAGAGGTGATTTTGTCAGCCAGTGGTAAGATGTTTTATGGGAGAAACCTTTATGGAAGGTGTGTGGGAGTGTAGATGTGTGTGGGGTGCAGGTGTGTAGGTATGTAGGTGTGTGGGAGTGTAGGTGTGTGATGTGCAGGTGTGTAGGTGTGCAGGTGTGTGGAGTGAGGATGCTATGACACCTACAGTCTGCCAACTCTGAGAAAACACAAGAAAGGAGAGGAAAGAACAAGGCACAAAAGGCCCCATATATCTGTTTACAAACATTTCAATTAAAAAAAAAAGTTACCTAAATGTGTAGCTGGGATTTGTATTCATTCAATCAATAATACAAATTTAAATTATACCACAGGGTTGGGGGGGGCGGGGGAGGGGACAATTGACAGGGTGATTCAGGAATTTAATACGAAACATGAAATTATATATATACTTTTATTTTTTGTACCAGCCGGAACTGCCCCCTGTATGAAATTAATTTGACGTGTTTCAATGGTTGATTTATCAACCGGTTTAATTAGGTTGTGGCTCATTGTTACGTTTGATAGATATTAATTGATGATTAGTAGCAAACATTACCGACCATCATGATTTAACCTGTCATATCGCTATTAATCTTTGCAATCATAGAACCGCTGGTGATTATAATATGGGTGATTAGACTATTGGTGATTAATGATATTGGTGATTATAAGATTGGTGATTGTAAACGTAATCTTACGTGTTGATGATTGTTGGCAGAGGCGACGTCAGAGATCTTGGGTGGCCCAGAGAAGTACATGACTGTTGGCAGCTCCTTGAGGCTTGTGTGTGTCTTGAGAGACAACACCCAACCACCCTCCTACGTCTTCTGGTACCACGACCAGCACATGATCAACTACCACGCTACCAGGGAGGTAGGTACCACCAGTACATGGTCAGCTACCACGCTACCAGGGAGGTAGGTACCACCACTACCAGCACATGGTCAGCTACCACGCTACCAGGGAGGTAGGTACCACCAGTACCAGTACATGGTTAGCTACCACGCTACCAGGGAGGTAGGTACCACCACCACGACCAGCACATGATCAACTACCACGCTACCAGGGAGGTAGGTACCACCAGTACCAGTACATGGTTAGCTACCACGCTACCAGGGAGGTAGGTACCACCACCACGACCAGCACATGATCAACTACCACGCTACCAGGGAGGTAGGTACCACCACCACGACCAGCACATGATCAACTACCACGCTACCAGGGAGGTAGGTACCACCACCACGACCAGCACATGATCAACTACCACGCTACCAGGGAGGTAGGTACCACCAGTACCAGTACATGGTTAGCTACCACGCTACCAGGGAGGTAGGTACCACCACCACGACCAGCACATGGTCAACTACCACGCTACCAGGGAGGTAGGTACCACGACCAGCACATGATCAACTACCACGCTACCAGGGAGGTAGGTACCACGACCAGCACATGATCAACTACCACGCTACCAGGGAGGTAGGTACCACGACCAGCACATGATCAACTACCACGCTACCAGGGAGGTAGGTACCACGACCACCAGCACCAGTACATGGTCAGCTACCACGCTACCAGGGAGGTAGGTACCACTACCACCAGCACATGGTCAGCTACCACGCTACCAGGGAGGTAGGTACCAACACCAGCACATGGTCAGCTATCACGCTACCAGGGAGGTAGGTACCACTACCACCACCAGCACATGATCAACTACCACGCTACCAGGCAGGTAGGTACCACCACCACGACCAGCACATGATCAACTACCACGCTACCAGGGAGGTAGGTACCACCAGCACATGGTCAGCTATCACGCTACCAGGGAGGTAGGTACCACTACCACCAGCACCAGATCAACTACCACGCTACCAGGGAGGTAGGTACCACTACCACCAGCACATGGTCAGCTACCACGCTACCAGGGAGGTAGGTACCACCACCACGACCAGCACATGATCAACTACCACGCTACCAGGGAGGTAGGTACCACTACCACCAGCACCAGATCAACTACCACGCTACCAGGGAGGTAGGTACCACTACCACCAGCACATGATCAACTACCACGCTACCAGGGAGGTAGGTACCACTACCACCAGCACCAGATCAACTACCACGCTACCAGGGAGGTAGGTACCACTACCACCAGCACCAGATCAACTACCACGCTACCAGGCAGGTAGGTACCACTACCACCAGCACCAGATCAACTACCACGCTACCAGGCAGGTAGGTACCACTACCACCAGCACCAGATCAACTACCACGCTACCAGGGAGGTAGGTACCACTACCACCAGCACCAGATCAACTACCACGCTACCAGGCAGGTAGGTACCACCACCACTACCAGTACATGGTCAACTACCACGCTACCAGGCAGGTAGGTACCACCACCACTACCAGTACATGGTCAACTACCACACTACCAGGCAGGTAGGTACCACCACCACTACCAGTACATGGTCAACTACCACGCTACCAGGCAGGTAGGTACCACCACCACTACCAGTACATGGTCAACTACCACACTACCAGGCAGGTAGGTACCACCAGCACCACCACCAACAACAATATCGGACCTTCCATTTTTCCCGACAACCTCTGCTTGCATTGTCACCAAATTTGCAACATGGCCGACAGCACACACAGAGACCACCACAGGGAATAAACCCTTTAACCAGTTGTCGAGCCGCAGTGCACATCTTAAACTGGTCACACCCCCCCCCCCCAGGCCAGGCGTCTGTAACCTGCAACAGTTAGTGAACAACCTGCAACAGTTAGTGAACAACCTGCAACAGTTAGTGAGCAACCTGCAACAGTTAGTGAACAACCTGCAACAGTTAGTGAACAACCTGCAACAGTTAGTGAGCAACCTGCAACAGTTAGTGAACAACCTGCAACAGTCAGTGAGCAACCTGCAACAGTTAGTGAACAACCTGCAACAGTTAGTGAACAACCTGCAACAGTTAGTGAACAACCTGCAACAGTCAGTGAGCAACCTGCAACAGTCAGTGAGCAACCTGCAACAGTCAGTGAGCAACCTGCAACAGTCAGTGAGCAACCTGCAACAGTTAGTGAACAACCTGCAACAGTTAGTGAACAACCTGCAACAGTTAGTGAACAACCTGCAACAGTTAGTGAACAACCTGCAACAGTTAGTGAACAACCTGCAACAGTCAGTGAGCAACCTGCAACAGTTAGTGAACAACCTGCAACAGTTAGTGAGCAACCTGCAACAGTTAGTGAACAACCTGCAACAGTTAGTGAACAACCTGCAACAGTCAGTGAGCAACCTGCAACAGTTAGTGAACAACCTGCAACAGTTAGTGAACAACCTGCAACAGTTAGTGAACAACCTGCAACAGTTAGTGAACAACCTGCAACAGTCAGTGAGCAACCTGCAACAGTTAGTGAACAACCTGCAACAGTTAGTGAACAACCTGCAACAGTTAGTGAACAACCTGCAACAGTTAGTGAACAACCTGCAACAGTTAGTGAGCAACCTGCAACAGTTAGTGAACAACCTGCAACAGTTAGTGAACAACCTGCAACAGTTAGTGAACAACCTGCAACAGTTAGTGAACAACCTGCAACAGTTAGTGAACAACCTGCAACAGTTAGTGAGCAACCTGCAACAGTTAGTGAACAACCTGCAACAGTCAGTGAGCAACCTGCAACAGTTAGTGAGCAACCTGCAACAGTCAGTGAACAACCTGCAACAGTTAGTGAACAACCTGCAACAGTCAGTGAACAACCTGCAACAGTCAGTGAGCAACCTGCAACAGTTAGCGTCCAAAGGAACTCTTACGGATTGTGGATTGTCTCTCTTCAACCTGGATTGGGCCAGTGTGGGGGACGAGTCTGTCTGTTGATTCTATATAACATATTATCGACAATGATCGCTACTTATAGGCCTTTAGTAGATTGCTCCCTGTCTTGTTAACAATGATTTACATCCTCAGTGGTTCCTATATGTGCGAATGCACCAATCAGAGGGCAGGATCTTTACGGTAATTGACCCCTAAATGGTTACTTCATAGAGGGTAAGTTAACACGGTTACAATCTCGGCTTGAATTAGGAGTCTCGCCTGAAGTCATGGTTTTAATTACCCCCCCCCCCCCCACCTTACACAACAGGTGCACATGACCACCTTGATCCAGTGTGCACACGGCTCAGAAACGGTAGAGCCACGGTCTCGCTTCATGCAGGTCGGCGTTCAATCCCCCGACCGTCCACAAGTGGTTAGACACCATTCTTTCAACCCCCCGTCCCATCCTAAATCCTTATTCTGATCCCTTCCCAGTGTTATATAGTTGTAATGGCTTGGCGCTTCCCTCTGATAGTTGTGTCCCCAACCCACACGACCAGGGGCCAGATTCACGAAGCAGCTACGCAAGTACTTACGAACGCGTACATCTTTCCTCAATCTTTGACGGCTTTGGTTACATTTATTAAACAGTTGACAAGCATGAAAACTTACCAATCAACTGTTGTTATTGTTATAAACAGCCTCCTGGTGCTTCTCAGAGCTCATAAACAGTTTAATAATTGTAAACAAAGCCAATAAAGATTGAGAAAAGATGGACAGGTTCGTAAGTGTTTGCGTAACTGCTTCGTGAATCTGTCCCCAAGTCACGACCAACTACCACACTCTATCAACTACTCACTGCGCTCTATCTTACCCCCACAGGTGCGGGTTGAGAACAATGGGGGACTGAGCGTTCTCTTCTTGAGCAACGTGCGACCAGCGGACTCCGGTAACTACTCCTGCGCCCCCTCCAACGCCAGACCTGCTCACATCTATATACACGTCCTCAAAGGTAAGCCACGAGGGGTTACGGGCTCACCATAGCCCGTGCTACTCACTTCGTCCTGAGTAGCTAAATCTTTAACAACAACAACAACGTAAACTGAGAGAGAGACAGTCTACACAGCACCGCTCCTGTGGCAGGTAAGTCCACTACGGGCTCACCATAGCCCGTGCTACTGGGAACGTTTTGTTCCCAGTAGCTCTCTCTCTCTCTCTCTCTCTCTCTCTCTCTCTCTCTCTCTCTCTCTCTCTCTCTCTCTCTCTCTCTCTCTCTCTCTCTCTCTCTCTCTCTCTCTCTCTCTCTCTCTCTCTCTCTCTCTCTCTCTCTCTCTCTCTCTCTCTCTCTCTCTCTCTCTCTCTCTCTCTCTCTCTCTCTCTCTCTCTCTCCCTCTCTCTCTCTCTCTCTCTCTCTCTCTCTCTCTCTCTCTCTCTCTCTCTCTCTCTCTCTCTCTCTCTCTCTCTCTCTCTCTCTCTCTCTCTCTCTCTCTCTCTCTCTCTTCTCTCTCTCTCTCTCTCTCTCTCTCTCTCTCTCTCTCTCTCTCTCTCTCTCTCTCTCTCTCTCTCTCTCTCTCTCTCTCTCTCTCTCTCTCTCTCACACACACACACACACAACAGGTTCGATAAGCGGAAGCGAAGCGCAAAAAAAAAAAAAAAAATCGCAACGACAAAGACGATTCGAATCTCTAAACTTTGGCCATCAGGAGAAAACGGCTCAAGGTGAAGTCCTTGTGTTAGTTAGATGCTATTGTTAACACCCCCCCCCTACCCCTCCCCCTCCCCCAGTCAGTACAAACTCCCTCCCCCAAGTCAATACCCCCCTTTTCTTCCCCCCCACCCACCACGCCAAAATCCCCCAATAACCCCTTAACATAGCAGAATGGTCGAGAGTTTCAGTAGGTAGTCTGTTTCAGAATTGTAAGAGAAACAGGAGAATAGGGACATAGAGAGAGACAGGAGACTAGGGACATAGAGAGAGACAGGAGACTAGGGACATAGAGAGAGACAGGAGACTAGGGACATAGAGAGAGACAGGAGACTAGGGACATAGAGAGAGACAGGAGACTAGGGACATAGAGAGAGATAGGAGACTATGGGACAGATTGAGACAGGAGACTATGAGACAGAGAGAGACAGGAGACTATGGGACAGATTGAGACAGGAGACTATGGGACAGAGAGAGACAGGAGACTAGGGACAGATTGAGACAGGGGACTAGGGACATAGAGAGAGACAGGAGACTATGGGACAGATTGAGACAGGAGACTATGGGACAGAGAGAGACAGGAGGCAATGGGACAGATTGAGACAGGAGACTATGGGACAGAGAGAGACAGGAGACTATGGGACAGAGAGAGACAGGAGACTATGGGACAGATTGAGACAGGAGACTATGGGACAGAGAGAGACAGGAGACTATGGGACAGAGAGAGACAGGAGACTATGGGACAGAGAGAGAGACAGGAGACTATGGGACAGATTGAGACAGGAGACTAGGGACATAGAGAGAGACAGGAGACTATGGGACAGATTGAGACAGGAGACTATGAACAGAGAGAGACAGGAGACTATGGAACAGAGAGAGACAGGAGACTATGGAACAGAGAGAGACAGGAGACTATGGAACAGAGAGAGACAGGAGACTATGGAACAGAGAGAGACAGGAGACTATGGAACAGAGAGAGACAGGAGACTATGGAACAGAGAGAGACAGGAGACTATGGAACAGAGAGAGACAGGAGACTATGGAACAGAGAGAGACAGGAGACTAGGGAACAGAGAGAGACAGGAGACTATGGAACAGAGAGAGACAGGAGACTATAGAACAGAGAGAGACAGGAGACTATGGAACAGAGAGAGACAGGAGACTATGGAACAGAGAGAGACAGGAGACTATAGAACAGAGAGAGACAGGAGACTATGGAACAGAGAGAGACAGGAGACTATGGAACAGAGAGAGACAGGAGACTATAGAACAGAGAGAGACAGGAGACTATGGAACAGAGAGAGACAGGAGACTATGGAACAGAGAGAGACAGGAGACTATAGAACAGAGAGAGACAGAGACAAGAGACAAAGACAATAGTGTGAGGACAAAGACAATAGTGTGAGGACAAAGACAATAGTGTGAGGACAAAGACAATAGTGTGAGGACAAAGACAATAGTGTGAGGACAAAGACAATAGTGTGAGGACAAAGATAATAGTGTGAGGACAAAGACAATAGTGTGAGGACAAAGACAATAGTGTGAGGACAAAGACAATAGTGTGAGGACAAAGACAATAGTGTGAGGACAAAGACAATAGTGTGAGGACAAAGACAATAGTGTGAGGACAAAGACAATAGTGTGAGGACAAAGACAATAGTGTGAGGACAAAGACAATAGTGTGAGGACAAAGACAATAGTGTGAGGACAAAGACAATAGTGTGAGGACAAAGACAATAGTGTGAGGACAAAGACAGGGACACAAACTACACAACATTACATCTTAGACTGAAAAAAAAAATGTAGCCATTCAGAGATAAATCTAAACTCCCGCTCCATTTAATGTCAAACCATCTGATTACAAATGATAACGTATCAGAAATCCTTGCTCTGTATCCCTATTTCGCTTCTAGTACATAAATGACGTATCGGAGGAAATCAGATAAAGTACACTACACTACACACAGAAATCACAATAGCCTGATGCATCAGATGAACGATATTTTGATCATTAGCTCAGTCGATTAAGGCAGCGTCGGGGATGCTCTCGGACGCAGGTTCGAATCCTCATCACGGCCCTTGTGGATTTGATCAGATAAACTAATTATAACAACAATTCGTCTTTCATCCTGTGATATCCCCCATCTCTAAATATTTTTTGATTAACAAACGACAATGAATCATTATACACCCATGTATAATCATTTATGTAAATACATAGATATTGTAATGATAATATTTTTGTAACTGGCTGACAATTATATTAATGAGGTGTGCAGGTTGGACGTAATTAGTAATGTAAAAACTCCGGTCAGGTGTCATTAGGACCTTTTGTGCCTTCTGTAATCCTTTTTGCGCTACCGCTCACAGGGACAGTATGGGGTGCACAATAAACTAGCCGTCTCCGACGGCAACAATCAAGAGACAGGAGCCTAGAGACAGACACAGTTGACAGAAACCAACGACGCAATGTTAAGTAGAATTACCAGGAGCCGAGTTAGCTAAGTCAAGAAAGGATATTGTATATTGTATATCCCCCCCCCTCAACCACCGCTGTTGTTGTTGTTGTTATAGATTCAGCTACTCGGAACAAGTTCCAAGTAGCACGGGCTATGGTGAGCCCGTAACTTACCTGGCACAGGAGCGGGGCAAGTAGCACGGGCTATGGTGAGCCCGTAACTTACCTGGCACAGGAGCGGGGCAAGTAGCACGGGCTATGGTGAGCCCGTAACTTACCTGGCACAGGAGCGGGGCAAGTAGCACGGGCTATGGTGAGCCCGTAACTTACCTGGCACAGGAGCGGGGCAAGTAGCACGGGCTATGGTGAGCCCGTAACTTACCTGGCACAGGAGCGGGGCAAGTAGCACGGGCTATGGTGAGCCCAACCATCGCTGCTTCCCCTGTGAGTATGATGAACTTGATACATCATACTGGTCAACACTGTAGCTGTATGTTCCTTAATCACCAGCCAAAAATCCGAGACTGATTGTAAACTCTCTCTTTTTATCTCCCTATTACCCATCCGCTCTACCTGCCATTCCTTCCCCCGTCCCATCCCCAAATCCTTATCCTGACCCCCCTTCCCAGTGCTATATAGTCGTGATGGCTTGGCGCTTTTCCCCTGATAGTTTGTTCTTCTTCTTCTTCCTCCTTTTATCAGTCTGCTCCTCATTCTCTCCTTACTCAACTCTCACCTCTCTCTCTCTGTCTCTCTCTCTCTGTCTCTCTCTCTCTCTCTCTCTCTCTCTCTCTCTCTCTCTCTCTCTCTCTCTCTCTCTCTCTCTCTCTCTCTCTCTCTCTCTCTCTCTCTCTCTCTCTCTCTCCCTTTCTCTCTCCTTCCAACCCCCTTGTTTTCTCTCCCCCTCCCCCACACACACTCCCCCATCCCCCATCCCCCCATATAAATGCAACAAGGACAAAATAACAACCCACCAGAAAGCCCATTAAAGTTGAATTAGGGCGTGTGGGGGCGAGACTATTTAGGTGTTAAACACCTCTCAGAGCAGCTCTTCCCTGTCAAAACTTTCACTCTTTTTCAAAAGTGGGTTCTTGCGAGGCGGCGATACAGGGAAGTGTTGAGAGCGTTCTCAAGTTCTGGCGCGCAAGTTGGGCACCTTGGTTAATGTCCCGGGGAGAAATAAACTTTGGGAAGAAACACAGTGAGTGAAACACAATTAAATCTGATGTTTCACTGAGAGGAGAAGAGTCTGAGAGCTCCTCTGGCGTCATGTAGAGCGCTAGGTGAAGCGAGAGGCATTAGAGGCTCTCGTGCTACGTGGATATTTCGTTCTCAGTAGCTAAATCTAATACAAGAACCACGTGGAAAACTCGTTGGAACACATGGGCGTAAGGAGAGACAGTTGCAGACGACGCGTCGCAATAACGAACATGCCTTTGATGCCCAAACGTGTTCGTTACTTCATCGTCTGGTGTGTGTGCGTGGGGGGGGGGGGGGGTTGGTCATCGTAAGGAAGAGGGTCTTCTCTCAGTCATGGAACCTCGCAAATGTTCCCGTTCTGATTGTGTTGACACAAAGGCCACTCAGACCTTGTGGAAAGAAATGGATGGATGGGCACTGGGAGCCCATCAGCTTGAGCTGCTCTGGAAAATAGGAGTGATACAAGGAACTACAGTTGACCCTCATGGTGGTAAAGTGATCGTGTCATAATGGTCATAGCAGCAGCAGTAATAAGTCGACTTGAGAATGGTCCAGGACGGACCGAAACGTCGTCGTCCCTTCATCACACACAGAGATCACACTAACGTGATGCATCAAATGGACAAATCCACAAGGGCCGTGACCCTGTCGTAGCTCAGTCGATTAAGGCAGTGTCTGGGATGCTCCCGGACGCAGGTTCGAATCCTCGTCACGGCCCTTGTGGATTTGTTCGTCCCTTCACCTTCTAGTGTGTGGTCTGGTCAACATACTTCAGCCACGTTATTGTGACTCATCGCCTCCTGCAGCAGCAATAACTGTGTCATTTTACTCATCATTCCCCATTTTCCTGAAACAGTTTTCATGTTCATTCTCAATGCTACAAGAGCTCGCAATGTCACTTCCTACAGTTGAATACCAACCAGAAGTGTAAGTTGAAGGAGTAAGTCAGTAATTATCAAAAGAAGGCGCTAAGCCAAGGGAGACTTAAGTAGCACGTAAGTTGAAGGAGGTGGAGGTTAGGGAGTGAGCCTTCTGCTCTTCTTTCACAGTTGTATCTAGCTAGATAACGGACCAGATTCACGAAAGTACTTACGCAAGTACTTACGAACGTGTACATCTTTCCTCAATCTTTGACGGCTTTGGTTACATTAAACAGTTTACAAGCATGAAAACCTGCCAATCAACTGTTGTTATTGTTATAAACAGCCTCCTGGTGCTTCGGAGCTCATTAACTGTTTAATAATTGTAAACAAAGCCGCCAAAGATTGAGAAAAGATGTTCAGGTTCGTAAGTGCTTGCGTAACTGCTTTCGTGAATCTGGCCCAAGATCTACAGCAGAAACCCCCGAAAGAGTCATTTTGTATTCCCAGACTAGACAAATTTTGGTTATAAGTTTTGCCACTGTTTTTGCCGCTTCTTGCATCAGAAAAAGATGAAGAACTATGTGACAGTCTTTGAACCAGGCCAGTGGCATCTACCTCAGGTCCTCTGAGTCGCCCCAGACGCACACATTCTCATGGATACAGCAGGCTATTGTGGTTTCATTGTGCAAGGACCTGCGTGTTTACAAAGCCTCAGAGCTCACGCCAGAGCAACACAAAAGCCTTCACCGATGCTATACACGTATTTCCTGAGATCCATTCTTGGGTATCATAATACCCACTCATCTGAAATAACGCCAAACTAATCTTTTAAAAAGTCCTAAAAATATGCATTTTTGGATTCGTTCCTGACCTTGAGGTTGTTGTTTAAGATTCAGCTACTGGGAAGAAAAAGTTCCAAGTAGCACGGGCTATGGTGAGCCCGTAGTGGACTTACCTGGCACAGGAGCGGGGCAAGTAGCACGGGCTATGGTGAGCCCGTAGTGGACTTACCTGGCACAGGAGCGGGGCAAGTAGCACGGGCTATGGTGAGCCCGTAGTGGACTTACCTAGCACAGGAGCGGGGCAAGTAGCACGGGCTATGGTGAGCCCGTAGTGGACTTACCTGGCACAGGAGCGGGGCTGTAACTTGCTGACCTGAGGAAACTGAGCTAATTTTAAAGACTGAGGCAACTGGACCTAACCACATTCAGAGGAAACATAGAACATGGGAAACATGCTAAAAAATGTAATATTCAAAGGGGAAACTAAAGCCAGCTGTGAGTCTAGCTCAGCAGTAATTGTAGACTTGCTTGAAAACGATTGGCGAATCGTGTTCCTAGTAAAACCAGCAGGGCAAGGCTTAATATGAACTATGGGAAGGGAAATTAAGTCTGGTAATAGCAGTCTGAAATTATCTGCTCCTATACACACCTTTATAAAAACATATGATTGGGGTATGAAGCGTGATTAGACGAATCCTCGCCCCATCTGTACATCTTTTCTCAATCTTTGGCGGCTGATTGGGAAGTTTTCATGCTTGTAAACTGTTTAATAAATGTAACCAAAGCCGTCAAAGATTGAGGAAAGATGTACACGTTCGTAAGTGCTTGCGTAACTGCTTCGTGAATCTGGCTCCAGACGCACTTGACACAGACCAGAGGTTCTCTCCAGTCCCACTTGACACAGACCAAAGGCTCTGTCCAGTCCCACTTGACACAGACCAAAGGTTCTGTCCAGTCCCACTTGACACAGACCAGAGGTTCTGTCCAGTCCCACTTGGCACTCTGGCCACATCTCTACAAGTGGGAAGCTATCGGCTTTAACCGCACAGTTCTGGTCTTATAGTGAGGACAACCACAGTTCCCACACCCGGACTTCTCCCTCTCCCTTAATTTCCATACTGCTTCCATAAATCATTTATTAACGTCCACATTAACGATTCTAACTTAACACTTTGCTGGAACTGTATTAGCATAAGATTTGTAAAGGAAATGTAATTTCCAAGGAAAGTGGTTGAATATTTCTCAATTCACAATTTTTGAATATAAACATGGCAAGAAAATGTTAAAATTTTTTGGATTGATTAAATTATTAAGGTATAAGACCTTTACGAGATGAAAGTCGGGTGTAATGCGCATATAGGTGAGTACAGGTGTTGGGGGGGGGACCTGATCACACTAGTTAATTGGTGACTTAATTGACAGTTAAGAGGCGGGGACAAGGAGCCGAAGCTCAATCCCCGTAAGCACAGTTAGGTGGGTGCTGTTGTATCGGCCGCATTCTTTAAATAAGTCTCCCGTCAAAGTCCCGCGCGTTTTCTAGCTAAATTCTGAGATTCAGACACACGAAACATTCAAAATTTAAATTCAAATTCAAATTCAAATTTAAATTCAAATTCTTTATGCAGGAAAAGTACAAACATAGTTGATTTAGAAACATAAAGTTGGATTTATAGATAGAGCTAATACAATTTAATATTTGTATACATCCGTTCATGTGTCCAACTTAGCCAAACACTTTTTTGTTTGAAATATATCGCGGAGAAAAATATGTCAGGGGGTCCTCTTGGACGTAGATTCGAACCCACGTCACGGCCCTTGTGGATTTGTTCATTTGTTCATCGCGGAGAACATATCAGATGGTGGGGCGCCATGTATCTTGAGTTGAGGGTAGTAGTCGACTGATTTGTCCCGGGTTCGATTCCTGGGTAGTGATAAGACATTTTTATTGTTACAGCTGATGCCTCTGTTCATATAGATGTAAATAGCTAACTGGAAGTTGTACAGCTGTTGATGGTTAGGCTTGGGGGGTAGTTCAGTCGTTGGCCTAACCCCCCCTCCCCCACCTCCCAAGGGGGGACTCTGGTAAACCACACAGGCTTCCTGCCCCTTCACAATGGGAAATCAGCCAGCCCTAACCTAACCTAACCTAACAGAGGACCCACCAATAGAAAACGGGACAGCCCGTCAATTTTAACCCGAGCCCCAAATGATTGGATATAGTACATCATATATCGGCCGTTGTGGATTTATAAGCCAAAATGCGATGTAGTGTTCGAAAGGCCAGTTGCATTGATGGTCCGCCTGTCAGTGCTCCAAGTACTGTCAGTTTAGGAGGATTGATGAATTGATGACGTGTGTGTAATCAATCCTGCTCAGTTGTTCACATCTGTGAGCAACTGTTGACCGAGACTACCACAATAGTCTAATTGTAGTTCAACAGAGTTCAACACCTGTACTGCCTAATGTACTGGTGTTGTACTGGGTCTAACAACAGATGCACGTGGTTTGAAAACATTATAAAATGTTATTGGCAGCTCTGGTTAATAATATTTCGGGCTACGTCAGGCGGGGAGTCAGTGTATTTATAGACGCAATAAGTGCTTTAACCTAGTGAATAAAGAAATGTGTAGTATTGGAACTGGAAATAAGTCGTAATTTGTGGGTACGCTTGTGATATAGGCTACATTAATGCCAGATATTTGGTTAGGTTTGGGTACGGTAGATTAGGCTAGGGTTGGATAGGCTAGGCTAGGATATTCAGACATAGTTAGGCTAGGCTTGGATAGGCTAGGCTAGGGTTGGATAGGCTAGGCTAGGATATTCAGACATATATAGCTGACGGTTTGCTCTGATGGACGCCGCATTATTTTCTTGTATAAGTGAGTATTATTCATAACAGTGTTGTGTAGAATTAGTGTTGTCTCCTACAACACTTTCCTCGGCGCACTTTGGACGCTCTCAACCACTGTCAAAATTCCAGTCTTTTATATAAATATAAAATATTGTAATATTAACGCTTCATCGGACTAATTGCCATCCGCTTCGAAAAAGTCGAAGGGATAGAGCGGTTCTGGTTAGGACAAAAATCTGATTTGATGCTTGTTAAATTTACAACAGGGAACTGAACCATTGTTGCGTGTGTGTGTGTAATTACCTAAGTGTAATTACCTAAGTGTAGTTACAGGATGAGAGCTACGCTCGTGGTGTCCCGTCTTCCCAGCACTCTTTGTCATATAACGCTTTGAAACTACTGACGGTCTTGGCCTCCACCACCTTCTCACTTAACTTGTTCCAACCGTCTACCACTCTATTTGCGAAGGTGAATTTTCTTATATTTCTTCGGCATCTGTGTTTAGCTAGTTTAAATCTATGACCTCTTGTTCTTGAAGTTCCAGGTCTCAGGAAGTCTTCCCTGTCGATTTTGTCAATTCCTGTTACTATTTTGTATGTAGTGATCATATCACCTCTTTTTCTTCTGTCTTCTAGTTTTGGCATATTTAATGCTTCTAACCTCTCCTCGTAGCTCTTGCCCTTCAGTTCTGGGAGCCACTTAGTAGCATGTCTTTGCACCTTTTCCAGTTTGTTGATGTGCTTCTTAAGATATGGGCACCACACAACAGCTGCATATTCTAGCTTTGGCCTAACAAAAGTCATGAACAATTTCTTTAGTATATCGCCATCCATGTATTTAAATGCAATTCTGAAGTTAGAAAGCATAGCATAGGCTCCTTGCACAATATTCTTTATGTGGTCCTCAGGTGATAGTTTTCTATCTAGAACCACTCCTAGATCTCTTTCTTTATCAGAATTCTTTAAAGATTTCTCACATAATATATAGGTTGTGTGGGGTCTATGTTCTCCTATTCCACATTCCATAACATGACATTTATTAACATTAAATTCCATTTGCCAAGTGGTGCTCCATATACTTATTTTGTCCAGGTCTTTTTGAAGGGCATGACAGTCATCTAAATTTCTTATCCTTCCTATTATCTTAGCATCATCAGCAAACATGTTCATATAATTCTGTATACCAACTGGTAGATCATTTATGTACACAATAAACATCACTGGTGCAAGAACTGAACCCTGTGGTACTCCACTTGTGACATTTCTCCATTCTGATACATTGCCTCTGATTACTGCCCTCATTTTTCTATCAGTCAGAAAATTTTTCATCCATGATAGAAGCTTACCTGTCACCCCTCCAATATTTTCCAGTTTCCAGAACAACCTCTTATGTGGAACTCTGTCGAAAGCCTTTTTTAGGTCCAGATAGATGCAGTCAACCCAACCATCTCTTTCCTGTAATATCTCTGTGGCTCGATCATAGAAACTGAGTAAATTCGATACACAGGATCTTCCAGATCGAAAACCATACTGTCTGTCTGATATTATATCATTTCTCTCTAGGTGTTCTACCCATTTAGTTTTGATTAGTTTTTCCAATACTTTCACTATTACACTTGTTAATGATACAGGTCTATAATTGAGGGGGTCTTCCCTGCTGCCACTTTTGTAGATTGGAACTATGTTAGCCTGTTTCCACCCGTCTGCTACGATTCCTGTACACAGGGATGCCTGAAAGATCAGGTGAAGTGGAATGCTGAGCTCAGATGCACATTCTCTCAGAACCCATGGTGAAACGCCATCTGGGCCAGCTGCTTTGTTCTTACCGAGCTCCTTGAGCATTTTTTCCACTTCGTCTCTAGACACCTCTATGTGCTCTATGTTGTTCTCTGGAATTCTTATTGTATCTGGTTCCCTAAAGATTTCATTTTGTACAAACACACTTTGGAACTTTTCGTTTAGTGTTTCACACATTTCCTTTTCATCTTCCGTGAATCTATTTCCCATTTTCAACCTCTGAATATTATCCTTTACCTGCAATTTGTTGTTTATGAATTTATAGAATAGACCTGGTTCTGTTTTACATTTGTCCGCAATCCCTTTTTCAAAATTTCTTTCTGCCTCTCTCCTCACTGCCGTGTAGTTGTTTCTCGCATCTTTGTATCGCTGGTATGTTTGGGGGTTCGGCCTCTTCCTGTATTGATTCCATTTTTGTGTCTTTCGGTCTCTAGCCCTCTCGCAATTTCTATTGAACCAATCCTGTTTCCTAGTTCTGCATCTCTGTTTTGGAATAAATTTTTTTGTGCCTTTATCATATATTTCACAAAACTTGCCATACATCTCATTCACTTCCTTGCCTAGCATCAAGTCTGTCCAATTATACTCACTAAAAAAATTTCTAAGGTCACCATAATGTCCTCTCCTGAAGTCTGGTTTTTCAACTGCTTCAACCTCCTTATTTTCTTCCAGCTTATAACGCATTGCATACTTTATTCCCAAAAAGACATGGTCACTTTTACCCAAGGGAGGAAGGTACTGAATGTCAAATATCTCTTCCTCCTTCCTGGTAAATATCAAATCTAGCATGGAGGGAACGTCCCCTTCCCTCATCCTCGTAGCTTGTTTAACATGTTGATACAAGAATGTTTCCAGGATGAGGTCTACAAATTTACAGGTCCAAAAATCTTCTGTTTTAGCTTCATATGCTTCCCAGTCTATGGATTTCAAGTTGAAGTCACCGACTATCAACAGTCGTGATCTATCGTTATCCGCTCTCGCTATAATCTCTCTCATTATTGTTATAAGACCTTCACGTTTACTATCTAGCTCCTCCTTTGACCATGTGCTGCTTGGCGGTGGACTATATGCATTTATCATCATTAGTTTATCATCCTCATAGCAGATCTCTAGTGCTATTATGTCAACTTCTTGTGGATTGGCAGTCATTATTTCCTTCACCTTTAGGTGTTCTTTTACCAGCACAGCAACGCCACCGCCTTTCCTAATTTTTCTGTCCCGTCTCCAAATTGAGTAGCCCCTTGGGAATATGACCTCATTTAAAATTACATCTTCAAGTTTTGTCTCCGTGAGTGCAACAATGTCTGGTGTCTGCAGCTGTATTACATCACTTAACTCCAGTATCTTCGATCTCACTCCATCTATGTTGGTGTATGCAATCTTCAGGAACTTGTTCCCCCTCTCCTTATTCTTCACTCCCCCTCTCTCTATTGATTTTGTTGGTTTGCCTTTATGTACCACTTTACTGGTTTGCCTACCCCTATCACTTTGTAGAAAAAAGAATTTATTTCTTCTTCATTCCTGCTCTCATTTAAATGTTTTGCCTCGGCGAGGTTCAGTTTCAGCTTCTCTCTATCTTCTTTTGAAAGATCTCGTCTTAATGACCACCCTTTCCCATCCTCATCCCTTTGCAATTTTCTAGCATTCCTTAGTACTTCTTCCATCTGTTTGGCACCGTTTAGGGTGATCCTCAAAGGTCGATCTTTCCCTTTTACGTACCTGCCTATTCTCCTGTAGTCGCACACATTCTCTGTGTGTGTGTGTGTGTGTGTGTGTGTGTGTGTGTGTGTGTGTGTGTGTGTGTGTGTGTGTGTGTGTGTGTGTGTGTACATATGCTGAGTTAGAATCACCAAAATTATATTTGCTGTGGTAGAGCTTCAGCTCTTTGAGTAGCCTCGCCCACATAATTAACAAGTTTATAACAGTATCTCTTGCTGTTCGTTCGGGTATATAGATTTCATGTATTCCTTCTCAAGCAGACTTTCTCTGCCGTATCGATTATCCTGAGTATTTTGTCTGTCGGGATCATGTTTCTCTCGTATCTTGTCTCAGAAGTGAAGTATGATTTCGTGTTCTCAGGTGATTATCCATCCAAGTGCTGTCCATCCCCGGTGATGATTAACTTTACTGACCGAAGGAGAAGAGGTGTTGATGCCGGGGTGAGAGTTGACGCCCCCGAGTGTGTTAGAGTGCACTGGTGAAGGGGTAATAATGTTGGAGGAGTATTGATCCATGATGTAGGTCACAACAACTTTGATTAACATTCTGCGGTAATATGATTCTTCCAGGTGGCAGCACACACACACACACACACACACACACACACGCGCGCCCTCACACACACACACACACACACACACACACACACACACACACACACACACACACACACACACACACACACGCGCGCGCGCGCGCGCGCGCTCACACACACACGCGCGCTCACACACACACACACACACATTATTATTATTAGTGACCGTCCAGTACGCTAACTAAGCTAACACATACACACACACAAATAGGTGAGTACACACACACACACACACACACACACACACACACACACACACACACACACACACACACACACACACACACACACACACAAACACACACACACACACAAACAAACACAAGACAGAAGAGTTAGGAAGGACATGATCACCACATACAAGATTCTAAAAAGAATTGATAGGGTAGATAAATACATTATTTAACACAAGGGGCACACGCACAAGGGGACACAGGTGGAAATTGAGTGCCCAAATGAGCCACAGAGATATTAGAAAGAATTTGTTTAATGTCAGAGTAGTTGACAAATGGAATGCTTTAGGAAGTGATGTGGTGGAGGCTGACTCCATACACAGTTTCAAGTGTAGATATGACAGCCCAGTAGGCTCAGGAACCTGTACACCAGTTGATTGACAGTTGAGAGGCGGGACCAAAGAATCAGAGCTCAACCCCCGCAAACACAACTAGATGAGTACACACACACACACACACACAGTTGCTGCTCCTTCCCTCCTGTATTACTCACTTCACCAAAGGAATATTTAGATCATAGACTCGGTTGTGTGACGGTGACGCTGCCATAATATTAGTGTGGCACCGGCACACAGAAGCACCGCTGGGAGCGTTGTGTTGTGACACTCACCATAACAACCGTGTGCTTGGTGCGCTTCCCGCCCCCTGCCCCAGCAAGCCTCGTCCCCCTTCCCAGCAAGCCTCGCCCCCTTCCCTAGCAAACCTCGCCCCCCCTTCCCAGCAAACCTCGCCCCCCTTCCCAGCAAACCTCGCCCCCCCTTCCCAGCAAGCCTCGCCCCCCTTCCCAGCAAGCCTCGCCCCCCTCCCCAGCAAACCTCGCCCCCTTCCCAGCAAGCCTCGCCCCCCTCCCCAGCAAGCCTCGTCCCCCTTCCCAGCAAACCTCGCCCCCCTTCCCAGCAAGCCTCGCCCCCCTTCCCTAGCAAACCTCGCCCCCCTTCCCAGCAAGCCTCGCCCCCCTTCCCTAGCAAACCTCGCCCCCCTTCCCAGCAAGCCTCGCCCCCCTTCCCAGCAAACCTCGCCCCCCTTCCCAGCAAGCCTCGTCCCCTTTCCCAGCAAGCCTCGTCCCCTTCCCCAGCAAGCCTCGTCCCCTTCCCCAGCAAGCCTCGTCCCCTTTCCCAGCAAGCCTCGTCCCCTTCCCCAGCAAGCCTCGTCCCCTTCCCCAGCAAGCCTCGTCCCCTTCCCCAGCAAGCCTCGTCCCCCTTCCCAGCAAGCCTCGCCCCCCTTCCCTAGCAAACCTCGCCCCCCTTCCCAGCAAGCCTCGCCCCCCTCCCCAGCAAGCCTCGTCCCCTTTCCCAGCAATCCTCGCCCCCTTGGGGAGCTGAATGTGTCTGACTTAAACAAAAATAAAATATTCCTAGCCTCTAGTATAGTCTATATGTCCAATATTAGGCTTCACGTAGCGTGCATTAGGCCTAGAATGGTTTGGTTATATTAGGCTCCATTGAACAAAAAATTGACAAACTTTTGCCGGTTTGTCCAAATTCAGTGATACACAAGTCTACTTTTCATTGGTCCTGGTTGATACCATTCCGTCCATATTTGTACGATCGTCTACGTCGTTACTATATGCACTCTGATTTTAGGAGGATGGGCTGGTATAGTAAATAATTAAGTACAGAGAATGACTGCATAATATACAGGACTCAGACCCGTGTGTGGGGGGAGGGGGGAGGGTGCCATATTCTTAGACGTGTGTTGGGGTCGGATGCCATATTCTCAGTCGTGTGAGGGGTCGGGTGCCATATTCTTAGACGTGTGGGGGGGGGGTCGGGTGCCATATTCTTAGACGTGTGGGGGGGGGGGGTCGGGTGCCATATTCTTAGACGTGTGGGGGGGGGGGGGGTCGGGTGCCATATTCTTAGACGTGTGGGGGGGGGGGTCGGGTGCAATATTCTTAGACGTGTGGGGGGGGGTCGGGTGCCATATTCTTAGACGTGTGGGGGGGGGGGGGTCGGGTGCCATATTCTTAGACGTGTGGGGGGGGGTCGGGTGCCATATTCTTAGACGTGTGGGGGGGTCGGGTGCCATATTCTTAGACGTGTGGGGGGGGTCGGGTGCCATATTCTTAGACGTGTGGGGGGGGGGTCGGGTGCCATATTCTTAGACGTGTGGGGGGGGTCGGGTGCCATATTCTCAGACGTGTGGGGGGGTCGGGTGCCATATTCTTAGACGTGTGGGGGGGGGGTCGGGTGCCATATTCTTAGACGTGTGGGGGGGGGTCGGGTGCCATATTCTTAGACGTGTGGGGGGGGTCGGGTGCCATATTCTTAGACGTGTGGGGGGGGGTCGGGTGCCATATTCTTAGACGTGTGGGGGGGGGTCGGGTGCCATATTCTTAGACGTGTGTTGGGGGTCGGATGCCATATTCTTAGACGTGTTGGGGGTCGGATGCCATATTCTTAGACGTGTTGGGGTCGAATGCCATATTCTTAGACGTGTTGGGGGTCGGATGCCATATTCTTAGACGTGTGAGGGGGTCGGGTGCCATATTCTTAGACGTGTGGGGGGGGGGGGGTCGGGTGCCATATTCTCAGACGTGTGTATGTATGGTAATTAAACATACATAATCAGTCACAAATTAACAACCACAATAGATAATTGAACACATCTATCATGAACAGGTGAACAAGTTTACGATTTTCTCAAGACAATATTAAGGAGAGAGAGACAGAAGGTAATATTATAAATGAACATGAATGATTGGGAGGGTAATAAAATGGGCAGCTCATCCCCCATGATGACCAGAGATCAAGACGATTGATGGGGATGCTGATCTCCCACTACAACTCACAGCCTACCCACGCACCACCCACCACAGTGGCATTGATCCACAGTCTATCCACACACCAAAGATACCACTCACCACAGTGGCACTGATCCGTAGCCTAGCCATACATCAAGCACCACAATGGCGTTGATCTATAATACATCCATACACTAGCCACTATAGTGGCGTTGATCAACAGCCTACCCACTAGTTCACCACGTAGAGCAGTCCTCGTAGCTGGGCTTGAAGGATGGCTGAAGGAAGCTAAATATCATGCCTCTGGAGCAGTAGAATTAAGGAAAGAACATGATCACGACATACCTGATATTCAACCGCTCCAAGGGAAAAGCTTCTAGACAATTGTACTGAATCTGATATATAGAATTTCATACAATTTATAAAGATTTACTTTACAGAATTGCATCTTACACAGGTTTGACTGTTATTCATGGATTGGTGGCCCTTGAGAGGGATGTCAACCCCGCAAGCAGCCGTAACATAGTACACAAGAGTGTCAATATCTGGACGCCATCAAAAAGCGGGGCTCGGGCAGAAGAAACAGAGGATATGATCACAACATACAAGATACGGCGTGGAAAGACAAGGACAGTCTCTTCAAATTGAGAGGACATCATCGGAAGTACAAATAATTCGAAGAAATGCAAATAAATCCTCGTACCCTGTATGGGTGGTCAACTATTGGAATACACGGGAAGAAGTTGTGGTGGAAGCCACCTCCATCCACAACTTTACTGCCAGATTCGATAGAGAATTCGAACATCAGAATAGTTGAAATTATAACACAGGTGCAACAAGACTAGTAGACGGGGCATAGAAAGTAGACGGGGCATAGAAAGTAGACGGGGCATAGAAAGTAGACGGGGCATAGAAAGTAGACGGGGCATAGAAAATAGACGTCAGTGCCGCAGTAACTACCGATACTTCCCTTCTCCGACAGTCCCC
This sequence comes from Procambarus clarkii, assembly GCF_040958095.1. Lineage (NCBI taxonomy): Eukaryota > Metazoa > Arthropoda > Malacostraca > Decapoda > Cambaridae > Procambarus > Procambarus clarkii. The sequence goes on from NC_091209.1 coordinate 19,773,544, forward strand.
CGTCGCCCACAAGGGGACCCCTACCCCACATCACAAGCTGCGCCATTTACCGCCTTGGTAAACAAGTTTGAAGAGTCCCCGCGGCGCCCCCTAGTCTCCTGCTCCCTTTCATCCCTTCCGTCAAAACGTGCGGAGCATTGCTCATCTTCCTTTTATCACAGGGTCTCCTGTAACTCTTTAACCGCAACAAAAAGAGTGGGGGGACAGAAAGAAAACGGGTCGCAGGTGAGTGATGTCGGGCGGCGGACACGCTCCCAGCTGGGGACCTCCACACCACCGCCATTTCAACCAAGTTGACGTTATCTAAATTAAACTGGAGGTTATTTTTCTGCTTTCCCAGCACACCTCTCGACCTTGTCCCCCCCCCCCCCACCGATAGTCACCTCCCCCCCCTCTCTCTCCGTTCCGACGGTCACTCTCTCTAAAACGACAACGTGTTCTGAACGCCGAAAGGCGACGAAAGACATTTGCTGTACTCGCCTTATGGGAGCTTCCACTCTTTGGTCCCTCAACTGTCAGTCAACTGGTGTAGAGATTCCTGAAGAGTGTGTGTGTGTGTGTGTAGAGTCACGCGCACGCACGCACAGACCTAGCGGCTGAGTGGAGAGTGCTTTGGGGGGGTCGTAAGTTAAAGGCCCGGGTTCGATCCCCGGCAAAATCCCCAGGCAAAAACAAATGGGTAGAGTTTATTTCACCCTGATGCCTATGTTCACCTAGCAGTAAATAGGTACCTGGGAGTTAGACAGCTGCTACGGGCTGCTTCCTGAGGATGTGTGTGTGAGAGGGCGTGTGTTAGAGAAGTATATATGTGCAGCAGATGTAACAGAGGAAAAATAGAGTGGTTACAAAGGCGGGGTCCAAGAGCTAGTAGCTCGATTCTGCAGACACAAATAGTAAACACACACACACACACACACACACACACACACACACACACACACACACACACACACACACACAAACACACACACACACACACACACACACACACACACACACACACACACACACGCACACACACACACACACACACGATGCAAGCATGCCAAATACTTCGGTATATAACTCGAGTGGACTGAGACAGACTGTTTATACTGATAAGCAAGAGCACCGGAGGACAGTGATAGAAGCTGCCTACACACACACACGGAGGGGGTCATTTTCCAGGGGATGTCATGAATAGGTTGAGAGTCCAGAGGATGTCATGGGTCCAGAGGGGGGATGGCATGGGTTCAAGGGGATGTCATGGGTCCAGGGGGATGTCATGGGTCCAGAGGGGGGATGGCATGGGTTCAGGGGGATGTCATGGGTCCAGGGGGATGTCATGGGTCCAGAGGGGGGATGGCATGGGTTCAGGGGGATGTCATGGGTCCAGGGGGATGTCATGGGTCCAGGGGGATGTCATGGGAGGGGGGGGGGGAGGTCCAGACTGCTATACCTGTCACTCACGTCCACAGTGACAGGAATTATATTTTTCGCAGTGAACAACAGAATGATTAATGTGGTAACTGAGTGCTTTGGCCCGGAAAATTGCTTCCAACTGTGCGTGCGTATGCGCGCGCGTCACTATATATATATATATATATATATATATATATATATATATATATATATATATATATATATATATATATATATATATATATATATATATATATCATGCTCTCTCTCTCTCTCTCTCTCTCTCTCTCTCTCTCTCTCTCTCTCTCTCTCTCTCTCTCTCTCTCTCTCTCTCTCTCTCTCTCTCTCTCTCTCTCTCTCTCTCTCTCTCTCTCTCTCTCTCTCCCAGCAAATAACTTCCACAAAATAAACCTCTTTTATTTACACAATGGAATAAACCTATTATACTCAACTTCAGAAATTACGACTCATAACATTAGCAGATACGGTAGCTCTCAAGGATACAATACCCAATTGGCAAACTAATAGTCATTAGGCCGTAATAACCACTGTTAGCGTTACCTACCTCGTCCCCCCTCAGTTCCCAGTCGCGAAATAGCCTATAAACATTTAGTACTAAGGAAAAGCGTCGACTATATCCTATTATGCTATAGTATGGCATTGTTTAATGGCCAGTAAGCCCGCCGTCACTAACGGGGCAGTATACATAGTGGGGGACACTCGCTGTATACTTATAACCCCACGCTGTTATTTTATAATAGTCTGTTATGCTTATTAGTAGAAGTGTCAATAAGTTTTCAAACAATAACACACTCCAGTTTCAGACTTCATTTAGTAAATTTACTGCAATCCCTGGATATGTTAAATATCAAGTCACTTCACACACACACTCAAGTGTGTTATATCTGTCTATAAAATTGTCAACTGTAATACAGTGGTTCTCAGTGCTGATTTCAGACGCTGATTTCAGACTGATTTCAGACGCTGTCTACATGTCTCTTAAGACAACCTTAGGCCACCACGCGATGAACAAATGTCTGTTTGATATTAAGGAATCCTAAACTGTAGAATGCCCGCCAAAATGAATTCAAAATTGTACTTCCGTCAACTAGTTTAAAAGATAAACTCCAAAATGCCTAATTAACAACATGTAACCAGTTTTTAAATATTAAATACTGTATTTGTAATGTTGCTGTAACTATTAATGTTTTTTACAAAACTTTATGTGTTTTTATTATTAAATGTAACTAAAAATTTGCTAACCATTTCATAAATTTGTTTTGGAAAACAATAATGTTAGGCTACAACGCGTTTAATATTAAGTATTACTTCCAATTGAACTTGTAAATAACTTATCAATTCACATTAAGCTATGCCGGAAATTGCGTATTAGCGGCTTTACATAAATTACATTAATTGTGTACCTGAGAATACGCCACAACCCAGAACCTGGATTCCCAGTACTGAAAATTCTCAATACATGAGAATGTTTCAAATGTACTGCATATAAATAAAATTACGATTATTATTATAATATTATTATTATTATAAATAAATAAATAAATAAATGTTTATTTAGGTAAGGTACATACATACATACAAGAGATTTTACAAAGTTTGTTGGATTAATAGATAGAGCTAGTACATACAATGCCTAAAGCCACTATTACGCAAAGCGTTTCGGGCAGTATTGACTGTATCAGATGAATTACTAGCGAACCATCCAACCTTCAGTAATATAATATTTGAAACATTAAAATACCTGACACTATTATGCATTAAATATTATGAGTAGTAGTTAAATATTTAAAAATCCATCGTAGCCTATTTTAATCTGTAATACCCAATAAACCACATATAGTATTATTCTACTACTAATCTCTAGGATTCCAGAGAGTCAGCTGTCAATAAACCCACTGACGGTATAATTATATTATCTGTTTCTTCAAAGTTATATCAGATAAGGAAAGTCGCCGCGTTCAATAACAGTAAAACCCAGCAGTATGGACAGCCTCATTCCCAGTCATTTCACAGCGGTTAATAGCCTAATATACTATAAAACTTGCACAAGGGAATCATTTTACTGTACGAGTGTGTGTAGGCCCTGCCTGGCACCCTGAGAGCGAGGTGAGAAGATAGGATGGATTACCTGCAGTATTTTACCGTTAATTAAATTAAATTAACAAGACAGGAGTTAATTATAGAGGTGTTTTGGTGGGATTTTGTGTCGCCTACGTTCACTAGCTTTCTCCTACACCTTGTCGCCTCTCCACCTCTCTCTCCTCCTCCATCTTGTCTCTCTCCTCCTTCTCTCTCTCCTTCTCTCCTCACTTGCCTCTCATCACCGTGGCTAGTCTTAAGGTCCCCCCTCCCCAGCAGGGGCTGACTTAGGCTCTTGTATCCCCACTATACCTAATTCCTTAATAGCCAATAATTCTAGCCTGCCTATCTGTTGCCGCGGCTAATGACTTCACTACGTAATATCCTAATGGTTAATAAGTCCTGTCTAATGGCAATTATCTCACTGTGTTTAATATCGTACGGGTCAATAACTCCATTGGCGCCTAATAATGCTAGCCAATAATCCCAACGTGACTAATAGCCTAATGACCAATAATTCCAGCCTATCCACCGAATAATCTTACTGCTCCTAATCGCTGAATGGTTAATAATTTGCTTGTCTAATAACTGCCAGACTAGAATCACTAGATCCTCACTCCTCGTAGTAAGGTAATGACCCATAATTTCGTTCTTCTTAATGGATACGCACCAATAAACGCCCTGTTCCTAATGGGGCCATATAACACTGTGGCTGGGATCCAGCGAGCGAACTGGTCCGGCGCTTGAACTGATCCAGCGAGCGAACTGATCCAGCGACCGAACTGGTCCGGCGCTCGAACTGATCCAGCGACCGAACTGGACCATCACTGGAACTGATCCAGCGAGCGAACTGGACCATCACTGGAACTGATCCGGCGAGCGAACTGATCCAGCAAGCGAACTGATCCAGCGAGCGAACTGGTCCGGAGCTCAAACTGATCCAGCGAGCGAACTCACTCCTATGGTAGGAAAATAGCCATGCATACGGGATATCAGGTTATAAGGACATACACTTGACATGTACTTATTTAACATGTTAAATGTGTTTGCCTCTTCTGACGTGTGAGTTGGGATAGGACGTGTCCTGTTGGTCAGTGAGATCAATAGGAAGAAATATTGTTTGTGTATAGATTGAATAGTGGCTTGTAGAGCAGGTTATAGAAAAGAGGAGTTAGAGGTGCGGCTTGAAGAGGAGGTTAAATATGTGATTTGGAGGTGCGACTTGGAGAGGTGAAGGTGCGGCAAGCACATCTAGAAAACTCCATACACACTCAAGCACACACACATGTATCAGGGGACCTGATAGTTGAGTGGACAGCGCTCTGGACTTGTAATCCTAGGGTCCGGGTTCGATCCCCGATGATGGCAGAAACAAATTGGGCAGTTTCTTTCACCCTGATGCTCCTGTTACCTAGCAGTAAATAGGTACCTGGGAGTTAGACAGCTGTTACGGGCTGCTTCCTGTGTGTGTGTTGGAATTAGCTAGTAGTTAGTAACAGTTGATTGACAATTGAGAGGCGGGCCGAAAGAGCAGAGCTCAACCCCCGCAAGCACAACTAGGTGAATACGTACGTCAGAACATACTTCTGGAACCTAAATGAGGAGGTATTCAGATCGCTGTACACCACCTACATGAGACCATTCTTAGAGTACGCAGCCCCATCTAAAATAAACACATAACTCGAAAAGGTTGAAAAGTTTGCAACGAGGCTCGTCCCAGAATTGCGAGAAGTCGAGTATGAAGACAAATTAGAGAAACTGGCGATACTAGAAAAGAGGAGAGAGAGAGGAGGGAGATATGACCGGGATGTATAAAATACTTGATTGACAGTGGAAAACGAGGAAATGTTCACAATACCAGTTGAACGAGACATGGGTGGAAGTTTGAGAAACAAATGAGTCATAGAGATGTTATATATTTTTCCTTTAGCGTGAGAGTAGAGTGAAAATTTAACGAACTAAGATATCGGGTTTTAGATGCGACCTGTTTCATAATTTCACAAGTAGATATGATAACGAAATAGGACAGGAGTCATTACATTAGATAGCAGGCGACTACAAATGAGGGGGGGACAAGAGCTAAAGTTGGACCGGCCTACAGGTACAAATAGATGAATACAGTGGAGCGTGGTACCATTGGTCGCCCACGACGGTCAAGGCCGAGCTGAGGCTGTAATGATTTCAGTGAACAATGTGTTCAACCGTGCGTTCATGGCGGCTCTCTCTCTCTCTCTCCTGTCCCAGCCAGCCTGGCTCCTGTCCCAGCCAGCCTGGCTCCTGTCCCAGCCAGCCTGGCTCCTGTCCCACCCATTCCCCCTCCTGTCTTCCACTGCCCCCCTCCACCTTCCTGTCTATCACCCCCCCCTCCCCTAGTGTCAAAGCCAGGTCTCTCTCTCTCTCTCTCTCTCTCTCTCTCTCTCTCTCTCTCTCTCTCTCTCTCTCTCTCTCTCTCTCTCTCTCTCTCTCTCTCTCTCTCTCTCTCTCTCTCTCTCCCTCCCCCTCACCCTCTCTCTCCCTCTCTCTCTCTCTCCTCCCCTCTCCCTCTCCCTCTCTCCTTCTAATTCATCATAGTTTGTTCAGATAATATTGATATTACGCTTTAAATAATAAAATTTATCCACAGTAAATATAACAACGGCACTGCTTGCCCCTGCGAATATTATTAATTTATATTTTACTATCAGGAGCCCTACATAATATTGGCGCCATTTTTTGTGCAAGTATTTCACTTTACTCGCAAACATTTTATGAATAATTTACTGGGGGCAATATTTGTCTTCGCTGACACTGTAATCGATAAGAATGATTAGTTTTTACACTGAAAACTGAAGGAATGTTTTTTTTTTTTACAATTAAAACTAAAGGAATGATTTGTTTGAAAACTAAAGGAATGATTTGTTTGAAAACTAAAGGAATGATTTGTTTGAAAACTAAAGGAATGATTTGTTTGAAAACTAAAGGAATGATTTGTTTGAAAACTAAAGGAATGATTTGCTTGAAAACTAAAGGAATGATTTGTTTGAAAATTAAAGGAATGATTTGTTTGAAAACTAAAGGAATTATTTGTTTGAAAACTAAAGGAATGATTTGCTTGAAAACTAAAGGAATGATTTGTTTGAAAATTAAAGGAATGATTTGTTTGAAAACTAAAGGAATTATTTGTTTGAAAACTAAAGGAATGATTTGCTTGAAAACTAAAGGAATTATTTGTTTGAAAACTAAAGGAATGATTTGCTTGAAAACTAAAGGAATTATTTGTTTGAAAACTAAAGGAATGATTTGTTTGAAAACTAAAGGAATGATTTGCTTGAAAACTAAAGGAATGATTTGTTTGAAAACTAAAGGAATGATTTGTTTGAAAACTAAAGGAATGATTTGTTTAAAGACAAATCATGAGACCGGGCTGATATGGGGTGTGTGTGTGTGTGTGTGTGTATGTGTGTGTGTGTGTGTGTGTGTGTGTGTGTGTGTGTGTGTGTGTGTGTGTGTGTGTGTGTGTGTGTGTGTGTGTGGTTCGTGCGAAAGTGCGTGCGTGCGTGCATGCTTTCCAGGGTGCCATTGAGGACAAGAAGCTGAAATATGAGGCCAAAGAGCTGGGCTATGAGGAATGAAGCAGTGGTGACCAACCGCTTGCACCATCGGGGATCGAACGAGAACCCAGCAAGAAGCGAGGGCTGCCGCTACCGTTGAGCCCAAGTGGCCGAGCAATAAACATTTACACTAGAAAGCCTAATTACCAACAGACACAGCAGTAGCAAGGAAACATGAAATGGATAATTCAATCGGTCGAGGATACCTATGTTTAAATTTATCACCATCACCATCTTTCATTATCATTCGTCTCATTATCATGCGTCTCATTATACCTCAACGTCAATGATTATCATCAGGATCAATCATTGTTGATATCATTGTCAAATATGATCTTCATTATTAATTAACACCAACCCAATTATCTTCTACAACTTTATTACTTATCTATCATGTCTCAACTGAGAGAAAGAAATTTGTCTAAAGAAGAAATATGCGACATTTTTATAGCTTGAAATTACACGTTACTTTTTTTCCAAGGTGTTATTATTTTGTGGCGGCGGAACGAATGGCGCGAAAATTCAATAGGGATTGCGTGGGGATTTGTTACGGCTCTTCGCGCGCCATTTCTGTGTTCATAATATTACAGCTGTTATTTTTATTGACATTTTGCTCCACCTTCTTGGTCCAATGTCTTATTTGTCATGCTGCTTCTTCTCTTCCGCATATATGTATTTTTTTGTTTTATAATTGGTTTTATAGTCTGGCTTTAAGATCCAAATCTGTACGTATGTCCCCGTGGGACATCCTGTAACGATTCTAAATGTTACATTTGGTAACCGCTGTCACTTTTGTAATAATCATTGTGGCTGTCACCAGTGTAAACAATTGTAACCACTGTGGTAACATCGATATAGATGCTAAAGATGATCTGAGCTCTGAGTAGCCTACTTGAGAGAGAGAGAAAGAGAGAGAGAGAGAGAGAGAGAGAGAGAGAGAGAGAGAGAGAGAGAGAGAGAGAGAGAGAGAGAGAGAGAGAGAAAATTGAAAGCTGAAGAGGAGTGGGAGAAGGGGAGAGAAATTGAGAGGATACAAGAGAAGAGAGAGAGAGAGAAATGTCGAAATTGAGAGGATACGAGAGAAGAGAGAGAGAGAGAGAGAGAGAGAGAGAGAGAGAGAGAGAGAGAGAGAGAGAGATGTTAGCTTCTTCTGTCAACATATACACACAAGCGCTGCCACTACCCTGATATTCTTAACTTATTGATAAACTAATTACTCCGGATCAAGTGGCCGGGAGAGACAAGTTAGATGTTAATATCCTCCCAGCGCAGGTGTAAGCATGAACGAATGTTAGAAGGATCCTGGCCTGGCACCCGATTAACCCTGAAACCACTTGTGTTTATTATACAGAATAAATGGAGCAGTCCGGTACACTATAGTATAGACATCACCTTTTCAAGGGGGAATGAAAGGGAGGGATACCTGGCAGTTAAAGGCACTGGGTCATGAGGTCAGAGAGAACGGTATGTCCAATAACACATCACCAGGTACCATTAATACTCAAGAAGTGGAAAGTTTAAAACATTTACTGAACACTTTAAATGGTTAATCCCTAACTATGGTTCCCTAATAGAGGCAAATTGAATTGAATGAAGTAATCCCGCCAAACACACCGAAACTACGACGTTGGTACAACGTTCGAACAAGTTTTAACACCTCCTAACCAGTTATAACAACCAATATACCAAGTTGTAACAACGTTCTAATACATCATAAACACGTTAAGCCAAGATGTAACAACTTTATTACAAGTTGTAACAAGCTGAAAATAGAGACATTTACGGTTTGTGTTTCCAGGGATGTGAGTACTATAATAGAGTACAAGAGCATAAAGAGCAAGAGAGACTCACTTCCCAGTACTTTACATGCTACTCCAGGTACGTGATGTTTATCTCCTCAGCGGAAGTGCAACCACTCCCAACTCCGCACTCTTTGTCCTCAGTCTCAACGTGATCTTATATGTAACAGTAGAGGCGTGCGAGAGCCTCGACATCCTTGATACACAATACTAATCCCATTGGATTAGCAAGGCAGCGACATAACTCATAACGTCGTGAACTCCTGCATGCACATTGACCCGACCTGACCCAACCATTGGCCAGCCCTTGCTTAGCGACTATCTGAGGGGTGAATTGTTAATGTGTACGGCCGACTGATAGGCACTGTGCCCAGACGTTCCATCTGTTCTGGTGTTCTGTTGTATTGTGTACAGCTCTCTTGTCACGATCACCGTGGGCATCCCTGCGGGCATCCTGCAAAATGAGGACGCAGACACAGAAGTCAAACCTCCTTGTACATCTGTGTAATCTACATCTGAACATTATATTTACAAACACCAGTCCCTGAGTGCTTCCTAAGATCACAATGCGATCCACTTATGAGTGCTTCAGATATACTTGACAGAGTACATAGAACTCCCACACTAACAAGATATTACAAACAAGAAAACAATAATCTTCCCACGGATCTTTGGTGGCCAATCACAATGAGGCTACAGATCCTCTTAAGAGTATCTTGAGGAGCGGTTCCAACCCTGAGGTTCAATGGATCCTTTGGGACCCATGGAAGAATTTCATGGGGTCCACGGGACTAATACTATGTACTGTACTCTAACAAAATAAGACCCACTTATTGGTCTTGTTGAAATGAAAATCCGCAGTTTTCATTTATGCAGAGTTTCATCTGCAAATATTAATGCAGCGATTGTGATAAATCTATTTTTCGCAGTAATGGTTAATGTCAATTTTGCTAGGTTGATCTATTTTGTTGTAGGGGTCCACAGGTGAAAACATGGCCATAGGGGGTCCACAGGTGAGAACATGGACGTAGGGGGTCCACATGTGAAAACGTGCTTGGAAAATGGGGGCTGAGACTTGGAAGGTTGGGAACCACCGTGCTTTAATATCTAAGACTATCCTTGTACACGGCATCCTTTAGCTTCTCACAGATCTATATAACTAAGTTCATAACAACTGCAGATCTATGTAACATCTGAAGATCTAAGTTTATATTATATGTGTAAATTGGATTCATAAAAACGCAATCCACACTTGTAAGTGCCAGAGCCATATTCCCAACATAACGCACCACAGACGTGGCATTTACAATGCTAACCTGTACATTTTTCTCCTGTCCATGGAGAACAGAAGAAAATGTATATATACTGATCAGTATTGTAAATGTGTGGCCACGTCTGTGGTAGAAAATAATAATAATAATAATAAACTATTCTCCGGTAGGAGGAGAGACGCCAGCAGCCATCCACTCCGGGAGCGAGAGCGGCACCACCACCTCTACCCTCCCGCTGCCTCTACTGCTCAGCCTCGTCCTCTGTCTTGCCTCCACCTACCTCAGTCGAGCCTCCTGCAGCGCGGTAAGCCCTCTTCAATCAGTTCCTTTTCCTCTTTAGTACCTCTCTCTCTCTCTCTTTCCTTCCCTCACTCCTCTCACACCTCCCTGCCAGAGGTCTGCTACATTTCCAAAGTGTAGTTCCAGAATGAGAGCTATGCTCATGGTGTCCCCATCTTCCCTGTAATCTGGCATATGACATTTTGAGGCTCTTGATTGTTTTGGCATATACAACCCTCTTATTGAAATTTTTCCATCCATATGCCACTTTGTAAAATAATTATTTACAGACGTTTATTTCAGCCTCCTTTTTTTTAGTTTGAATTTATGATCTCTCTTGTTCTCGATGTTGGTAAATTTAAAAATTAATTTTTATACATTTTATATATTTTTCTTACAATTTTGTATGTGGTGATTATGTCACCTCTTTCTTTCTGTGCACTAGTACTGTATAGCTAGTGGCTTCCTTTGGTCTGTGATGCCCTCATACCCTGAATGTGTTGTACCCCCACTCACGCTCCCCAACCTCCACAGGTCTCGGGCCTGAAGACGACCCAACATACCCGGGGCACTGAGGAAGGAGTCTCACGGTGCTCGGCGTGGCGGGGTAAGGCTGTAAGTCCTCCACCGGGGGTGATGAGTGTACGCCCCTGCGCCCACCACCCACACCCACGCCCACAAACCCCTGCGTCACACCCACAGTGTAGCAGTGCTGTGGGCTCTACCTGCTGTTCGCGCCTCCCCGGTCAGTGTTATTGCCTCAGTCATATAAGTATTGCGGCTTCCTGAGGTTTTGAGTGTAAGTTATGGGATAAGTGGTGTGTGCACTGTAAGTGTGTGCTGTGTTGTACTTGCATTATTGTCTCTGCGGGAGCAGGTTTCAACTCTTGGGCCCCTGCCTTGCCGCTATCACTCATATCGTGCAACTATTCAAGACCATGTGGAAAAAGGGTGCAGCGATCATTTAGTTCTGTAATTCGAAAATCTTGCAAATGATTCCTTCTCCTTATGTTGACCAGACCACACACTAGAAAGTGAAGGGACGACGACGACGTTTCGGTCCGTCCTGGACCATTCTCAAGTCGATGAGGTTCCTTCCTTCCTTCTCCTTATATAAAGATTGTGGATGTTACACGCAGGCCTTTAAGGTGTGGCAATGTTTGGATAAATTAAATTGGAGGAGTTTAGATTTAGGCAAGCGATGGTAAATGCAGGTTTGGACAAGTAATTAAGGCGAAGAGAAGTACGAAAGTTCCCCTTCCATTCCCTGAATTCGAGAATTCCCTGAAGGTAATGGAAACAAAACAATCGAAGTGGCAAGGGGAACAAAAGCTAAAAATTCTAATACTGGGGGACTTTAACACAGAAATATACAGAAGAAAAGACCAAAAAAGCCTGAAAAAAAATACAGAGAAGTAGGAACTTAGGCCAAAAGACAAGCACTAAACAGAACCAGAAATAAATACACATGAATCAGAAGAGAAGCTGAGAGGCAACTTACTAATTTAATTTTGGCAAATGCTAAGGACCAACCAAAGCCATATAAGGAGAAAAGTAACAGATCTCGCAACCTTAGACGGGAGATACAACATAGGGGGATATGTTCGCAACATGCAAAATACTGAGGGGGAATTGACTAGATGGACAAGGACAGTCTCCGTAAGTGAGAGAAAGTAGTAGGCGAGAGGTCCAAGGTGGCCACACTTCCCGGTAATCACCGATAGGTAAGCACACACACACACACACACACACACACACACACACACACACACACACACACACACACACACACACACACACACACACACACAGTAGTTTCAAAGCGTTATATGACAAAGAGTGCTGGGAAGACGGGACACCACGAGCGCAGCTCTCATCCTGTAACTACACTTAGGTAATTACCTTACACATACACACACACATACGGCCAGTGTCCTTGACTTGTATACCATGCAAGGTGATGGAGAAGATCGTGAGAAAAAACCTGGTAACACATCTGGAGAGAAGGGACTTCGTGACAAATCGCCAACATGGGTTCAGGGAGGGTAAATCTTGCCTTACAGGCTTGATAGAATTCTACGATCAGGTGACACAGATTAAGCAAGAAAGAGAGGGCTGGGCGGACTGCATTTTCTTGGATTGTCGGAAAGCCTTTGACACAGTACCGCATAAGAGGCTGGTACATAAGCTGGAGAGACAGGCAGGTGTAGCTGGTAAGGTGCTCCAGTGGATAAGGGAGTATCTAAGCAATAGGAAGCAGAGAGTTACGGTGAGGGGTAAGACCTCCGATTGGCGTGAAGTCACCAGTGGAGTCCCACAGGGCTCTGTACTCGGTCCTATCTTGTTTCTGATATATGTAAATGATCTCCCGGAGGGTATCGATTCATTTCTCTCAATGTTTGCAGACGATGCTAAAATTATGAGAAGGATTAAAACAGAAGAGGACTGTTTGAGGCTTCAAGAAGACCTAGACAAGCTGAAGGAATGGTCGAACAAATGGTTGTTAGAGTTTAACCCAACCAAATGTAATGTAATGAAGATAGGTGTAGGGAGCAGGAGGCCAGAAACAAGGTATCATCTGGGAGAGGAAATTCTTCAGGAGTCAGAGAAGGAAAAAGACTTGGGGGTTGATATCACGCCAGACCTGTCTCCTGCAGCACATATCAAGCGGATAACATCAGCGGCATATGCCAGGCTGGCCAACATGCGAACGGCATTCAGAAACTTGTGTAAAGAATCATTCAGAACTTTGTATACCACATATGTCAGGCCAATCCTGGAGTATGCAGCCCCAGCATGGAGTCCATATCTAGTCAAGGATAAGACTAAACTGGAAAAGGTTCAAAGGTTTGCCACCAGACTAGTACCCGAGCTGAGAGGTATGAGCTACGAGGAGAGACTACGGGAATTAAACCTCACTTCGCTGGAAGACAGAAGAGTTAGGGGGAACATGATCACCACATTCAAGATTCTGAAGGGGATTGATAGGGTAGATAAAGACAGTCTATTTAACACAAGGGGAACACGCACAAGGGGACACAGGTGGAAACTGAGTGCCCAAATGAGCCACAGAGATATTAGAAAGAACTTTTTTAGTGTCAGAGTGGTTGACAAATGGAATGCATTAGGAAGTGATGTGGTGGAGGCTGACTCCATACACAGTTTCAAGTGTAGATATGACAGAGCCCGATAGGCTCAGGAATCTGTACACCTGTTGATTGACGGTTGAGAGGCGGGACCAAAGAGCCAGAGCTCAACCCCCGCAAACACAACTAGGTGAGTACACACACACACACACACACACACACACACACACACACACAATGGTAAACAGTATCAGACACCACTCTGGGGCTCCGCTGCTGCCGTTGACGCTAACAGTATGAGATCAGCAAATTTATCTTCACATTTCCTCTCAACGACAAAAGTCTTCGGCAAATTTGGTGTTTTTCTGTCTGTCGTTCTCAACAAATTGGTCCAAGTACACTGCGTTTTTTGTTCTAATGGACGCTATTGTTCTCGTAGTAAAAACTAAAATAATTCGATGGCCAAAGTTACCGCGTCCAGGCTTCCTAACTTTAGTGCTAAGAACGGCTAAAATTTATTTATTTATTTTGTTTTTGCTATACAAAATGAACTATTAACTGCAGTGGGGGCGGGAAGAATACGAAATGATCTTGGAGACTAATATTATCAGGCTTGTGGAGATGTTAAGTACAAATAATAATAAAAGAATTAAAGTCACGTCTGATGATAACAAAAGCAAGCCGTGATGGACTTAATGTTTGTTAAAGTAATTTGATCATTCTATTTTTTGTTTACAGAAGCATGTCATAGTATTTCAGATCCACCATTATAACATTATCATCTCTTCATTGTGTCTATTGTCAGCTGTACTGTAACCTCTCTCTGAAGCAGCCTAGCACTGTACCCGCCACATTACTGAACCCTAGCACTGTACCCACCACATTACTGAAGCCTAGCACTGTACCCGCCACATTACTGAAGCCTAGCACTGTACCCACCACATTACTGAAGCCTAGCACTGTACCCACCACATTACTGAAGCCTAGCACTGTATCCGCCACATTACTGAAGCCTAGCACTGTACCCACCACATTACTGAAGCCTAGTACTGTACCCACCACATTACTGAAGCCTAGCACTGTACCCACCATATTACTGAAGCCTAGCACGGTACCCACCACATTACTGAAGCCTAGCACTGTACCCACCACATTACTGAAGCCTAGCACTGTACCCACCACATTACTGAAGCCTAGCACTGTACCCAGCACCTTTCACTGAAGCAGCCTAGCATTGTATCCATAACCTGATTGCTACACCTCTCACTTCAGCAAGCCCAATTCCGCAGATGATTTAGATTAGGTCACTGAACAGTAGTCTGCACTGTAGTTCACTAAGCATCAGTTATATACTGTTCTTCACAAAGCGGCTGGTGGTCCACTGATCTTAACTAAGCAGACGGTGTATATTTCAGTGCGGTGGGTCGGGGGAAGAGTGTGGAGGCGAGGCGGCTACAAAGCGGGTCCAGGGTGTCCTCTGACCTGGGAGAGCTGAGTGGGCTGTACTCTGTGATGGCGGACCTCCAGGTACGTAAGCCTACATATTTGACTTCAGACCTCCATTATGCGCCTCTATTTATACCAGTGGAAGGTGGTAAAGAAGTTTCAGATATGGAATTTTTACAAAAAAATGGATTTAATTGGCAAACCTGGCGTTTCTGTACGGCCTGTGGGTCGTTATCATGCAAGTCGTTTGTTTTATGCGCTGTATTGCCACTCAGGCAATTAACACCGGTAATGGACTATTAATAATAGGTAACGTTAGAATTTTTTGGGAGCTTTTAATTAATAGTCAATATCATTATGGATGTAAAGTTTTGACATTGCAATATTTATGATTGGAATTGTCCCTATAGTTCTTGTTTCACTTCATATCGAGCACTTCACAGTGTTCAATCATTTGCAAAATAGTTATCAGCGGTTTGGAAGATGTATATTACGGTTTGAGTACAGTGGCGGCGGCCAATATTGTGTTTTTTGGTTTAGGTCATTTATTGTGCACTTCAGACCCATCCTCAAATGTTCCAGAGATACATAATGGGGGTCTGGATTGTAAATGTCGAAAATGAACATTAAGACACGTTCTCTGTCAAATGTGGTATAATAATAAGTTATGTTCCTGATGCAGGAGACCACGGGCGTAACGGTCGGGTTGGCGGCACAACCGGTTAGCATCTGGAGACCTCCAGCAGGAGGCGATAAGGATGCCTCGTCCAGGAGGGGTCAGCGCTGCCTCGCCCGAGGGAGTGGGGGGAATCAATAATGCCTCAACAGGATGTCGATGTTGTTTCTCCCTTGTGCGCGGCCTCAATGCTGCCTCGCCCAGTCGATGTCAACTTTGCTTCGCCCGAGACGGTATACCATAGGGGTCTTTACTAGCGTTTCTCAACTGAGGTTCCCCAAATCCTAGGGTTTGGGGGTTTTAGTGATAAATAGCTCAATGTTAATCATATTCAAATGTGTTTTTGAAGAGTTTTAAACGGTGCCTGAGCTGAAAGATGAATTCCAGGACTGCTTTCGAGAAAGCAATAAGCTAAATTTTGTCAACTGGTTTGATGATGATGAATAGTTTCAAAGGCTCACCTACTTAGCAGACATTTTTCACCACATGAATCAGTTGAAAAGTCACTGTAAGGTTCTGGAGAAAATATATTGACTTCAAGTGACAAGTTTCATTGATTTAAAAGAAGAACGAATCTTAGGGAAAATCATATTGCAAAAGGAAATCTTGAAATGTTTCGACTACTGCTCCCTTTCAACACAAGTTTATGATTGGCTGAGGGATCCATTCTCTGAATCGTCTGTTCATCGTCATGAGAACTTGACTTAAAGAGAAGAGGAGAAACATTATGAGGTGAAGTGTGATCATACACTCAAGCTGAGATTCACTGACCTGTCCCTGGATAAGTTCTGGATTTCTGTGAAAGATGACTATCCTAGCATTCATAGCAAAACAATAAATACATTGCTGCAATTTTCAACTTCTTACACGTGAGCAAGAAATCGTCTCCCTTCAATTGGTTATGAAATCCATGTGTGTTTATAAGAAGTTCAGCCACGAATTAAGTATTTGTGTACCAAAAGACAAGCTCAGGTTTCACATTTGGGAAGCAAATATCATTATCTAAATTGGCTTAAAAAATAACATTTTCTTAACCCATTTGATCTTGATTTATCTTATGATTTACAAACATTATCAGTGTTTATTTGTTTGTTTACAAATATGGTCTTGTTTTTATAAATATTGATTTATAAATATTTATATTTGAGATTAATAAATATATATACTGTAGTATATAATCATTTTTAAGCATGGGTTTTTTTCGAGACATGAGAAATATTTTGAGGGTTCCTCAAGGGTAGACAGGTTGAGAAACGCTGGTGTATAAGACTATAGGGGATACCGCAGACACTGCCTGGGCCGCACCACAGCCCAGCCCTTGGTACTGGAGGTGAGGCTTATATTGTCTTCTTGATCAATCGTCTCCTTGTTGCCTGTATCATATTTGCTTTGTCATATCGCTAGCACATTCCATTTCGAGTCTCACAGCATCCCGTCCTACCAACTAATACGTCTCATTTTGTACGATTGTGGTTGGGGTTCCTGCATTATAGGTTTGGTTAGTACTTTGCGGCAAATCAAGAGAATGGGTTGCTTAGTGAACAAATCTACAAGGGCTGTGACGAGGATTCGAACCTGCGTCCGAGAGCGTTCCAGACGCTGCCTTAATTGACTGAGCTACGACATGGTCAAAAGGAGTTGAAACACAAACCTCAGAGAGGCTGCAGGATCCAGTAAGTTCAGTAGAACTTCGGTTTCAATTCCTTTTGAGCATGTCGTAGCTCAGTCGATTAAGGCAGCGTCTGGGATGATCTCGGACGCAGGTTCGAATCCTCGTCACGGCCCTTGTGGATTTGTTCACTTGATGCATCACGCAATTGTGATTTCTGTTTAGGTTGCTTTAGTGTTACATGTCATCAGTATATTTTCATCAAACATAAAAAATAAATTAGGGGAAGTATTTTTTAACATAAAATATATTATTCATGAATATTGACAATAAATTTTCTCTCCCATGGACAGGTGGTCAAGATATGACGCCATTCTTACAGTCTTCACGTCTACCCACGGCCGCGCTAGGCTGTTTCAGCTCCCATATCCATATATCATTCTCCAGCTATACTCTTCTGCTCTCTGTATAACGAAAAATACGGAAAACATTGTATAGAGTTGTGTATTTTGTAATCATCCCAGATTGAAGGAACATATTTTGTAATATTTGGCTCAGTCATGTAAATAAATATTATATTGAGGCTATATAAGTCTGGTGTTTGTACTACCGCACTCCCAGTTTTGTGCACAGTCCGGTGTTGTTGTATAATGTGAACAACTTTGTTACAAATAAATGTTGATCACTGCATTTGTCCTTTCATTGTCATGAAATACTGTCGTAGCAGTAAAAATAGGTACTTGGGTGTTAGTCAGCTGTCACGGGCTGCTTCCTGGGGGTGGAGGCCTGGTCGAGGACCGGGCCGCGGGGACACTAAAAAGCCTCGAAATCATCTCAAGATAACCTCAAGATATGATATCCAGCAGCGCACAATGCTCAAACTCTCCCAGTCAAAAGTAAGTAAGTATACAAATAATCATGCAACGATTCATGACAACTACACAAAGGAAATTATACACATCAAAGGCAAGGTAATGGGGCTCAGTCCTGCTGATGGTATTAAATAACATTAAGTCTTAAGGTAATGTTCGTCCAAGCTGCGCCAGGCGACAAAGATGTATTCGTAAATTTTAACGTAAGGTGGATTCAAACTATGTATCTTTACAAGCATAAAGTATTATTATTGTTGTAAGTGTGTGTACAGTTGGGGCCGAGGTTAAAGTTGGTTAGATGTTTAGGTTTTGTTGGCAATTATTTTTATTCTGCTGGGTGAAGCATTCAGCGTCGTGATTCGCTCATTATCAGTTGAGAAGTGTTTTCCATTCATAAGTATTGTTTGGTGGCTGGAGTTGAAAACATTTGGCTATTGTTGATGAGAACGGGCTAGATTCATAGATCTTAATTTTGTTGTTGTATATATACAAGAATTCTTACATTGGAATATCTGCCGGCAATATCGAAATTCTGTGGTCAAAATAGCGTCTCATTGGCCATAGTGTTGCCAGATTGGGCTACAAATAGCGAATTGGGCTACTTTTGAGAGCTCCGCGCTCCTAAATTTTTAATTTCGCAACTTGCTACTTTTTGGGCTAATTTAAAAGCAAGATGTGCTAATTTGGGCTATTAATGTTAAGAATGTACGATTGCGAGTTACATGAAAGTAACTAAGCTATAAATAATTGTAAATATTAATTAATACAAAATAATATTATTTAATAAATTAGTCCAAATTCAATGCAGAGTTTTCTTCCAAGCACAGAAACTTGTAAATATAAATACAAGATAATAGATCGATAAATAAATAGACAACTTTCAAATATTGCACCAAGTAATGGCGAGAGGAAAAAACTAGAGTATACATTACTTTTGAAATTAATAATGGATGAATGGTAATAAATTGGTGTATGTTTGTATGTATACCAGACAAAGTCCATTTAATGGCAGAATTTAGTCATTTTGTGTAAAAACTTTTATATCTCATATTATTAATTATAACAGTAATCAAAAAAGTCATAGTTTGTATATACAAGAGATGAAACAGAGAGCCATGAGCTAGATCGATGTGCTGAGTCCATAAGGAGGCCGAGCTTCCAGAAATACCTTCCTGTGATTGGCTGTTGCGGGGAATACCAACACTCTTTTATGAATAAAATTTAAACTAAGAAATAGGTCCTTGTGCACAACAACAAGGTTGTTGTGAAAAAGAACAACAATTTCTGTTTTGCACCTGACAGAAATCTCCATTTAACTGAATAATTTACTCGAATAAGAGGGTAGAGCCGTGTATCATTATTTGTGTGAGGCAACACCCACTGATGACGTCCCAAGTTAGGTAGCCAGCCCATGTTTCTGTAACACTCGTTACATCCTGCAGTATTTAATTATCACTATATTAATATTTTTAAATACTTAACATTTCACTTTTTAGAAAGATTAAAGTTGAAGCAGAATGTCATAAGCAAGGATGTTGTGCTGAATAAAGATGTTTTATTAAGTGGATGGAGCCTTTAGCTGATCCCGTCCTGTGATTGGCTGTTGAGTGAATGTCAACAAAGAATATCTACCAATGATATGCCATTTATTATGCACCCCCATACCATCTGTGGGCGGAGCTTGGAACCTCCTACCCGAGCACAACAACCCGCCTTATGGGTTGCTGTTTGGCTATTTATAGTGCGTTGGAAAAAAACTAGATGGCGTTAGTGGTATTTTGTGGGGTAATTTGTTATAAGTGTAATTTGATGTCAACAGATGGCGTAAGCTGTACCTTATGGCCACTATTGACCAGCCAGTTGATAGTGTTCTCTTCTGCCGACAGATGGCATCAGCTGTGTTATTATTACTTCCGAATTCCCTTTAAACACTGATCTACAAATCCCTTGGCTTATGATAAGGTTTTATACCATTTATGATAAGTATTAGATAACTGGAGTTCCGCAATTACTTTTATTTATCAACTGTTCAGGATATCATCATATAATGTCTGGTTAGGACGTACTGCTCTCGATTGATGAAGATTAAGCCACCCAAGAGGTGGCACGGGCATGAATAGCCCGTAAATACTGCCCTCGTAATATTATTCAGGGGGGTGGGGGAACTATCAAGTGAAAGTGCCAAGCCATTACGACTATGTAGCACTCGGAAGGGATCAGGATACGGATTTGGGATGGAACGGGGGAAAGGAATTTTGCCCAACCTTTTGGGCGGTCGGGGATTGAACGCGGACGTGTAGGAAACGAGACCGTCGCTCTACCGTCCAGCCCAAGTGGTTAAGCGTAATATTATTAAAACAACAATTTATGCATATAATAACAGCATTTCACACTAAAAATACTTGGATATATTGAAATTTGGTAGTGAATTCCAATCTAGGAATCTCCTATGACTAAACTGTACTTTTTAATCATTTTTATGTACTTACTACTTATTATTAAATTATTAAGTACTTACTATAATAATTAAATACATTATTTTATTTAATATTTAAATTAAATGATAAAATAATAGGTAATAATAAATCATTGTGTAGGGGGGACAGGCAGCCAGTGTGTATATATACATGCTAGGCTTACACCAAGGTGCCACAAAGGTCCCACAAAGGTCCCACAAAGGTGCCACAAAGGTGCCAAATTAAAGACTGGGAGCTGCCGGGGCGGGCCCAAGGGCTGCTGGCGGCCCTGGCCAGGCTGAACTTCCGCGCCCTTATAATCACCATTGTTTAATAATCTTCACAGGGAGAAACAACTGTAAATACAGGAATAGTTTATTACAACATACACGGTAAAGAAAACAGCTCGGAAACTAAGGAAATAAAGCTGCCGAAAAAACATTAAAGTCCACTTCAAGTTCAAGTATGTTTATTGTCGGTTCGTTCATGCTAGGCTTGCAGTTACACAACTGGACCTAGATTCAGGAAGCTCTGTGTATTTCTTCGTAAGTGGGTTTGCTACGAAGGTTCCTAAGTGCGCCCTAAGAAGATGCTTAGGTGCTATTCAATAAGGTATACTTAGGAAGAAAAATTGTTGGTTCACCTGCGTGCCGATAGAGGTCACTACTGTGTTTCGTTTGGCCAATCAGAGAGCAGCAACATTCTTCATATTGAAGATTTAGCGCTGGCTTATCGCAGCTCTACTGCCTCCTATTTACGTCGAATTTTCTTATAAAATTAGTATATTTCGAAGTAAAACAATGTTTTTTCAACTTCTACAGCCAGCACCGACATTGTAGTAAACAAATATGTTACATTTGTTGTTTACCTACGTAATTCTAAGAGATACTGTGTAGCTGTCCTTGTTGCTCGGAAGATGCGCTGACAATTATTGTATATATTTACTGAATTTACCCAAGGGCCACTAACTATCTAGTGACCTCGAAGAGGACAGAAAGCCGGCGGCTTGTTGAAGGGCCCGCCAATTGTCTTAATTACATTTTTTAGCTGGAATTTGGCATTTACGGCTTCAGCGGGTAGGCGGTTCCATGGGTTTATAGCCCTCTTGGTGGAAAAAACATCTGTTTTCAGTCCTACTTGAGAGAACATACTCTCCAACACTATATCTGTGATTGTCCTGTTATCAGTGACTTCATACCAAATGGTATGAGGTATTTTGAGCTCTGTAATTACTTCATACACTCAGGAATATTGGAAGATATTCTTGTGCTGCACCCAGATTTTGCCAGTGGAGACTAATAGATCAGCATTAAGTATTTTGTTCTCTCCTAATTCCATGTATGACTGGCCATCCTGTGAGGTGAGCTTGTAGCTGGTTTTTGATCTACACTGTGTGGTCCTTTAGACAGAATAGGGAAGCAGCACATTGCTGTGTATACCTAAACATGTTTAAAAATACATTGTTTGAGAGGAGTTTTGTAGAAACTGGTAAGAGTAATTATAATATAATGTTTCCATGATTCAGTGCTTACCTCTTGTGAAAATTGCTTAGAGTTGTTTAGTCAGAGTTTATTTGTTTTTTGTATTGAGGCTGGTATTTTCTAAATTGATTCCATGTACAGTATGTCTAACCATCCTGTGAGATGGGAGTATTAGATAAACTTATAGCTAGTTTTTTATCTACACTGTGTAATATTCCATATAGAATAGGGTAGCAGCACATTGCTGTGTATACCTAATCTTCTTAATAAAAAAAATCAGTAATAAAGATTTTAAATTATAGTTTGTATTATTACAAATACAGTACTGTATTATCCTTATTAAATCATGTTGACCATGGATCATTAAGATCTCATGTTGATATGTAATACAAGTCATATTTCTTTTGAACTGCTAATCCATGCTAATCATTCATTAAATTGTGTATTATGTCTCAATTTTTCACTTCCTTGGATATACTGTACAGTACAAAAAGATAGGATAAAAATAAACCAGTAATATTTCTTTCATTATATTTTTCATTTAAATAACTGCATCAATATTTTTACAGCTGACAGGATTTGTTTTACCATACAGGTGCATTATTTGTTAAAAAAAATTTGGTTTATTGTTACACACAATGGTGCTACATAGCCTTCCCAGCTTGGTGCCTTCTTTTAATACTTACTGATTAAAAAATAAATAATAAATACATTTTATTCAGGAAAAGTACATACAGTTGATTTACAAACATAATGTTGGATTTATAGACAGAGCTAGTACATACAATACCTAAAGCCACTAATACTCATAGCATTTCGGGCAAGGTGTGGGGGAAAAAACACAGACTAAAACTTAGTAATCGGGATTAGGTATAAATTGTGTTGAAAGAAGGAATAAAAAATACAAAAAGGGGGGTTAGCATAGCATAACTCAGCAATTGCACATGTTGGTGAACAGCGTTGTTTAAAAAATAGCAAGACATGGGTTGACATTTAGGAGGTAAGTTAGGTTACATGGAGTTAATTAGGCAGTACTTGGTTTAACTCTTAAACTGGTTGAGAGAGGTACAGCCTTTGACATGATTCGGGAGGTCATTCCACATTCTGGGTCCCTTGATTTGTAGAGCACTTCTAGTTTGGTTACACACAGCCAAATTGAGTAACAGGAAGAGGTCTTGGACACAAATTTGTTCCATGCTAAATGTAGAGGAATCAGCTGAGTATTCCTCAAATAAAATAAGTTGCCTCAGCTTATAAGGTAAATAAAATAAGCATTTCTCAAATAAGTAGCTGCCTCACCTCACTGCCTTACTGCTACATAGCCTTCCCGGCATGGTGCCTTCTTTTGATAATTACTTGTTCCACACCCAAATTGTATAACAGGAAGAGGTTTTGGACCCCTACTTCCCTCTCTCTTTTTTAATAATCTACAGTATATAGTCATAATTATAGCTTTAAGTATTCAATGAATAAAGTTTGTGACATTTTTACCCTTCTCCTTACCTAACATCATTTGTGCAGCATATTTTTATTTTATGTCTCACCCAGATTTAATTTCAAAATAAAACCAAACTAAATAAATTAGAAATGGGTATGTATAGCTAAGGTACACTCTTACTACTAGGTGAACAGGGGCATTTGGTGATAGTAAATGATCCCATCAGGCAGGGCTCATCACCTTCTCTCATATTTCATGTTCACCAGTGTTTATTTACTTAATAACTACTGGTATAATATCTTGCTATTATAAAACTAATTCTACTATCATCAAACACATATTTACTTCAAGTTTCAAGCAGAGAATGCATATATAACTAACACGAAGGATTCCTCTTCACTAGATTCACCAGCTATAATATTTTGGTCATGTTCCAATATCATAAATCGATCCCAGTGTTATGTAGTAGAGAAAAAATGACTTATATCCAGTTTACGTAAAGCTACGAGTGGTCGAAACCACACTTAAATCCCGGAATGAACTTACGAAGGTTTTTCCACTTAGGGTACCTACTTGAATACGGACCTAGCCGCCACGAAGGCGCTAAGAAGGAATTCGCTCTTAGCTAAGAGGAAAAACCTTCGTAAGTACCTTCCTGAATCCGGCCCCTGGTCGGGGTCCGCTTACACAACTGGTCGGGGTCCGCTTACACAACTGGTCGGGGTTCGCTTACACAACTGGTCGGGGTTCAGGGTGCACAATAAACCATCACCCACTATTACTTTGAAACCCACATCAGTCACTAAAAAAAATTAGGCTACTCTAATTACAAATTCGCTACTTTTTGACCGTCAGCTCGCTACTTTCAGCAATTTGGATCTGGCAACCCTGATTGGCCAGTGTCGCCCAGGCGGAGGAATGGGGAGCTAGGATGTCTGCTGGGCGTTGTCTTACAATTAGTGAGGTGGAATCCGCCGTTCGCATCCCTGGGGTCATCTGGTATCTGCCTAACAGTGTGTATACCTGCCGCAAGGCACAGTAGTCTTCTAGTCTTGTTTTTTTTCAGATTCAACTACTGGGAACTGCAAGTAGCACGGGCTATGGTGAGCCCGTAGTGGATTTAACCTGGCACAGGAGCGGTGCTGTAACTGCTCCTGGGTTTCCGCTAACAGGCGATGTGTATATATATAGCCACAAGACTTTGTGTTTAGAATTACGGGCTATTCATGCCCGTGCCACCTCCTGGGTGGTTTAATCTTAACACCACCCTATGTAGAATATTTCCAAAAACATTTAATGTTGCTATTACAGAGAGTAATAACATTAACGTAACGTAAGTGTGTTTCCTTACCTAGTGCTTTAAACTCACACTTTATCTTGTGCTCTCTCCCAATATATGTGCCTAAGCCATTCAACTTCACTATTGTAATCACTGCTATCATCTTATATCATGGTTCGGTCCGTCTAATTACTACAAGCTACCACAAGCTACACAAGCTTCACACAGCTTCCTGGTAATACGTTAGTAATGAATAAATATGATATGTTAGGTTGACCTAACCTAACCAAACCTAGCCTACATACTACAATGTATGTTGAATTAATCTTCAAATTATACTACAATGTACCTGTTGACAATTCTCGAATTTTACAGAAATGTACCTATTAATTTTCTTCAAATTTTCTTACTATGTATCTGTTAACATTCTTCTAATTTGTATACAAATTACCTACTTAAAATTATCTGTTAGATTAAGGACCTGCCCGAAACGCTATGCGTGTTTAGTGGCTTTGCAAAGAATGTAAAAATATCAATCCTATTTACTCTCATAAACCTAATGTACCTTTTTGTATGTATATATAAATAAATGTATACATGAGAAAATCCGTAGGAGCCGTGATGAGGATTCGAACCTATGCTAAGGGTGTTACATTTCCTTAAAGAACTTAATGTTTCTTTCCTTAAAGCTGCACAGTTGTTGTTATAGATTCAGCTACTCGGAACAAGTTCCAAGTAGCACGGGCTATGGTGAGCCCGTAGTGGACTTACCTGGCACAAGAACGGTGCCAGCTGCACAGACACGTCCTTACAGCACCCTCTGTAGTGAAAATATCAAGAAACTTGCTTTGTGTGTAGTGTCCCTTTCTTCTACCCATTCAGTACAACTGTAGCAAAAAAAAAAAAATACAATTTTGAGTCAACGTTTGGAACAACATATATGCCAACCTTTAAGATGTTTGCTCGATCACTTGCGTCAAACTTTTGGCTATTAGCTCAGTGTCTTTTGTTTGAAAATTGCTTGAATCAATAACCGCAAAAAAATAATAATAAAATCGTCTACAATCTACATCTTGAGAAACCTATATCAACCCTTCCCACGCCTCTTTCTTCATCATCCCTCTGTCCCCCTTGCCCAACCACTTGGGCTGGACGGTAGAGTGACGGTCTCGCTTCATGCAGGTCGGAGTTCAATTCCCGATCGTCCAAGTGGTTGGGCACCATTCCTTTGCCCCCCGTCACATCCCAAATCCTTATTCTGATCCCTTCATGGTGCTATATAGTCGTAATGGCTTTTTCCTGATACAGTTCCATCCATTCCTCAGTCCCACCCCCCCCCTCTCTCCTCAACTTCCCCCGTCCTCCTTTTCCCCTCATCTTAAATTTTGACTTTATATACTATCTTCTTCACTGCAACTATCATCCCTACTCATTATCTTCACTGTAACCCGAATGAGTTGTCCTTAACCCCTTGGTTTCCCAACGTCATCCCTCTCCTCGTCCTCCAACTCCCATTTATCCCATTAGCCCATTAGCCTGCCTACATACAGCTCTTCCAAAAATCTTGCATCAATCAACAAAAATCAACTCCACAGGAAGCACCACCCTATACAATACTACAGCCCCGTGAATACTCTGGTCAGCCTTCACCACACATAATCAGACAACAGTAAATTATCTCCCCAACCATACCTAAGATAGTTCCTCATCTTCAAGTTCAAGTATGTTTATTGAGACAAGAAAGAAATACATCTCAAAGGGATAGAGTAGCTTAGGCTATTTCTACCGTGGCAACTCTATAGCTGCCTTTCTGATTATCTGAAATTAAATAGCCTCAAACGGCATGGATTCCACCGAGTTTATGTATTCAACGGAAATGCTAGAATTCAACACTTCCATAACTGCTAATCTGCAGCGTGTAGTCATTGAGAGAATTCGCCTTGGCTATAGACACGTCTGGCAGGTTAGTGAGGCTGAACCACTATTACAATATTCAACTTGTAAACACTCTGACAGACCTTTAGGGCATTCACTTGAACACTCTTATGTTGAATGTGAAACTAAAAAATTAAAGCCTATTGTACCACAACCGTGCAACTATTTCACTAAATCCGGTGTAGTGGACGCCAGCCTAACACTTTATCTTAAATTTGCAGACGATGAGTCACAATAACGTGACTGAAAATATGATGACCAAACATATTTTGGAATCTTAGAAGGAATCCTTCTTTTCAGAAGCATTCCTTCTGAAGATGTATTAATATACGAAAGTACTTAAGGAAATTCCTGTTTCAATTCTTCCTCCATGATCTGACACTGTCATATATATATATATATATATATATATATATATATATATATATATATATATATATATATATATATATATATATATATATATATACACATATATATATATATATATATATATATATATATATATAGAAACTTTGTATATAGTATATAATACTATATGTATATAGTATTATATATGTATATAAACTAAGTATATAGACTTTGTTGACCATATATATATATATATATATATATATATATATATATATATATATATATATATATATATATATATATATATGTTGACTTCCTATTAGCAACCCCAATGTCAGCAACTGGTCTCACACCGCAGGCCCTCCGAATTGCCGTGGCTCTCCGCCTCGCTGCCCCAATCCACACCGAATACAGGTGTATTTGCGGCGAGGTGGTGGCTGACAGGTACGGACGGCATGGCCTTCTCTGCCAAAGGACAGGAGGATGGCATACAAGACACGGCGAGGTTTTTGACATTATTAAGATAAACCTTACCACAGCCGGTTGTCCAGCAGAGAGAGAGAGAACCCCCGTTACTTAATGTCCCGCAACTCTGATGAGCCTGTCGGTCGCCCAGACGGGATCACAGTGAACCCCTGGAAGAATGGTAGACAGTTGGTGTGGGACTACACTTGCGTTTCAACCTTAGCCAATACCTATGTTGACTTCAGTGCTGCACAGGTAGGAGGTGCTGCCAATCACCGGGAAGCTGCCAAGTCGCGTAAATACAGAAATCTTGATCACCACTACAATTTTGTCCCCATTGCCTCAGAGACACTTGGTACCTGGGGTAAAAGTGGCTAGTTTTTTTCTTTTAAAAAAGCTGGGTTCCAAGCTAATTGAAACAACTAAGAGATCCTAGAGCCGCCAGTTTCCTCTTTCAGTACCGTAGTTTGGCGATCCAGAGAGGAAATGCTCACTGCATCCATGGTTCCTGCCCGCCTTCTGAAGAGCTGGAGGAACTCTACAACCTATAACAAGTAGCCTTGTACCCTGCATGTAACCGATGTTGTAACCCTTTTGTGTAATGACATATTGAAATAAAGATATATACACACACATACCAAAAGAATAGGGGTGGTAGGAGAAGAAAATATCAAAGTGTTCAGTGAGGATCCACAAGATCTTCTCTGAGTACTTTTTATTTTTCTTCTCCTAGGCTATGGGTCTCTACACTTGTACCAGAGGTGGTACCCCCTTTTAGGTATGTGTGTATATATATATATATATATATATATATATATATATATATATATATATATATATATATATATATATATATATATATATATACACACACACACACACACATGATGTGCTTCATGTGTGTGTGTGTATATATGACCTATATACACACACACACAGTTTTGTGTGTGTGTGTATATAGATTTTGACCTATAGTCTTGTGTATGATCCTCTGCCCTGTGTAGCAGTGAATACGAGCATTATCCTCACTCTAATAAGACCTAATTGAATTACTCGGATTAGGGAAAATTGAAATAAATTTTTGTCAATAAAGATGTTAATAATAAGAATGCAACTACATTACCATTACTGGTTTAAACTCTGACTCATACTCAAACTGCGACAATAACTACGCCCAACATTGAATTCTAGCATTGTCATTAATATAAATTTGTTTACCAACCAATCCTAGTAAGGGTTTATGGTTTGTTCTAGCAGGAAATTTTTTACCCAGAAGAAAATATTGTGTGGTGGAGAGTGTCTTACCGCTGCGCCACGGGGACGGCTACTAGAGCTTTACCTCGGGTAAATTCAGGTAAATATAGAATAGGGCAGCGGCACTGTTGTGTACCTTACCTTGAGGTTACCTTGAGGTGCTTCCGGGGCTTAGCGTCCCCGCGGCCCGGTCGTCGACCAGGCCTCCTGGTTGCCGGACTGATCAACCAGGCTGTTGGACGCGGCTGCTCGCAGCCTGACGTATGAGTCACAGCCTGGTTGATCAGGTATCCTTTAGAGGTGTTTATCCAGTTCTCTCTTGAACACTGTGAGGGGTCGGCCAGTTATGCCCCTTATGTGTAGTGGAAGCATGTTGAACAGTCTCGGACCTCTGATGTTGATAGAGTTCTCTCTCAGAGTACCAGTTGCACCTCTGTTTTTCAACGGGGGTATTCTGCACATCCTGCCATGTCTTCTGGTCTCATGTGATGTTATTTCTGTGTGCAGGTTTGGGACCAGCCCCTCTAATATTTTCCACGTGTAAATTATTATGTACCTCTCCCGCCTGCGCTCAAGGGAGTACAGTTTTAGGCTCTTTAGTCGGTCCCAATAGTTTAGATGTTTTACTGAGTGGATTCTAGCAGTAAAGGATCTCTGCACGCTCTCCAGGTCAGCAATTTCTCCAGCTTTGAAAGGTGCTGTCATTGTGCAGCAGTACTCTACTCTAGAGAGCACAAGCGTTTTGAAAAGTATCATCATCGGTATAGCATCTCTAGTGTGAAAAGTTCTTGTTATCCAACCTGTCATTTTTCTTGCAGTTGTGACGGCTACTTTATTGTGTTCTTTAAAGGTTCGTGTTCGTGTATACCTAAGTTTGTTAATAAATGGAAATAAAAAATAATTAGAATTAGTAGTGCATTGCTATATGTACCAATCAGGTGGTGTAAGTACAATCTGGTTTGTTCTCGACTGGCAATCAAGAATTCCTGGTTCAAATCCCGGGCGTTTGGGGCACGTTTCCTTTCACGTAATGCAGCTGTTCACCTAGCAGTGATTAGGTACTGGCAGCAAAATAGGTACCTGGGTCAGCTGTCATGGGCTGCTTCCTGGGGGTGGAGGCCTGGTCGAGGACCGGGCCGCGGGGACACTAAAAAGCCCCGAAATCATCTCAAGATAACCTCAAGATAACCAAGATAACCTCAGGAGTTATACAGCTGGTTGTGGGGTGGCATCCTGGGCGGGGTCAGTAATTCGGCCTTGGGGTGGGTGGCACCTCGATATAAGCCTCACATATGCTCTATGTATACCCTCCCCTCCTTCACAATGAATTATTATTATTCAATTATTAAGCTTGTTAATTAAAAAAAAAATGAATGAATGTGTGCAGAAGTTGCTCCAAGTTGTCTCTTCTACCCTTATAATGGCTTTACTGAGAGCGTTGACTATTATGTAGTTTTTTATTATTAGATAAGGTATGCATTAAACTCTGGTTGTTATACGTGTAAATAAATGTAAGAACTTGCATAAATAAATTCTGCCCGAAACGCTTTGCGTAATAGTGGCTTTAGGCATTGTATGTATTAGCTCTATCTATAAATCCATCAACTTTTGTAGTTCACCTTGTATGTATGTACTTTACCTGAATAAATATTTGTATTTGTATTTGTATTTGTACATAAATAAATACATTTATATAGTATTGGAATACATTTAGGCGGGAAACGTACCATCCCTGAGACAATTCTGCCAGGCGGCGCCAGTTGGCTCATCTTACCATTATGAGTTTTGATACAGCACTTGTTATTACTATTTTCAAACCACTTTTAAAAGAGTCTAATAAAATATATCAAAGAGTATTTATGTAGTGCACGCTAATAAGATGAGTGATTATAATGATTAAATCAAATAATTTAGATTGCTGGTAGTGAGTCTTAAGGCGCTAAAATGTAAACACAAGTCAGGTGGCGGGTTGAAGGAACATGTGTCTCCTGCCACGGTGTGTGGGTGAGGCTTTATCATATTATCTCAGTAGAAGTGTCAGTAGTTCAAAAAGCACCGCTCCTGTGCCAGGTAAATCCACCACGGGCTCACCATAGCCCGTGCTACTTGCCCCGCTCCTGTGCCAGGTAAGTCCACTACGGGCTCACCATAGCCCGTGCTACTAGGAACTTGTTCCGAGTAGCTGAATCTATAACAACAACATGTCAGTAGTTGTACTTTGTAGGGTAATCGATGGTTAGTTCTTAAGATATGTACTTGAAAGTGGTGAGGGGTATAAGTGTGTGAGGTAGTAGACACCGGGGCGTCCAGAGGGCCTCTCAGACAAGTCGCCCCAATTCTTGTTTTATTGTTTTTATTTATATATACAAAATTTCTTACATTTCTCGCTTTATGCAGGTCGGTGTTCAATCCCCTGAACCGTCCACAAGTGGTTGGGTACCGTTCCTTTCCCCCCATCCCATCCCAAATCCTTATCCTGATCCCTTCCCAGTGCTATATAGTTGCAATGGCTTGGCGCTTTCCCCTGATAGTTCCCTTCCCTTCCCTTCTTGAAAGGCCACTAGCACTCATGGCGTTTCGGGCAGGTCTTTAATCCTAAAACATGTTACCTATTCACTGCTGGGTGAACAGAGGCTACAGTTAATGGTTGGTGCCCAGTCACTCTTTCCAGGCCAGAACCCAGGTGAAAGTCCTCGCAAAGTGCCGGACGAGTGCTTTACCACAGAGCCACAGGGACACCTTCATGTTACTTGGCCACTCGGCTGTAACATGCAAAGTGCTCCCCCATAGTTAAAGCTATTATGTTATACACCTTGTGCACCATGTATATAAACCATGTATTATATACAGCAGTAATCTACTGAGGGGCTCAGTAGAAAAGGGTATTTTATTATATGCAATGGTTGTTATCTGCTCTTTCATTCCCAGCTGTTATTATGACTAACAACTGAAAGGAAAATCTGCATATGATATATAATAAATAAGGTTTCTGACTGAATGCTATATTCTGCAAATTGTCTATGGGAATATTTCTGTGAAGATAGAGGCATGGGAAAGTTTTTACCTCTTATGAGTGAACTTGATGTCTTCTGCATTAGTGTGGGTTAGGTGTAAAGTATAAGAAGCTTGTTTAGGGCAGGAGGATGTTGGAAGTGAGGCAACTCATTAAGACCTCATTATTGGTATAAGTTCACAGTTCCAGCCCCGCTCCTGGGCTCACCATAGCCCGTGCTTCTTGCCCCGCTCCTGGGCTCACCATAGCCCGTGCTTCTTGCCCCGCTCCTGGGCTCACCGTAGCCCGTGCTTCTTGCCCCGCTCCTGGGCTCACCATAGCCCGTGCTTCTTGCCCCGCTCCTGTGCCAGGTAAGTTACGGGCTCACCATAGCCCGTGCTACCTGGAACTTTTTGTTCCCAGTAGCTGAATCTATAACAACAACATGGTATAAGTTGGGCGCAGATAAATTGCCAGCCCTGTCCAGTAGTTAGTGTCTGCTGGATATCTGTCATTAGTCATATTTCTTTTACAGTAGGTCTATTAGAACATTGATGAGTTAGGCCTAGGTCAGGAATGGGTATGTTAAGTATGGATGTATTTAAATATGTTGGCTATGGATATTGTAGGGAATTTTTGACTGGTTTAATTTTTTTTTTGCAGGGATGATGTAGCAGATGTATTGTTGCCAAACTGATAACATCACATGTTCTCGACCATTCGGCAATGGGCTGATCATCTATGTACCTATCTTCAGATGTTGTCTACACTCACAACAGTGGCATTTGTAGCAGTCTAAGGTATATACTATATAGTATATATATATTATATACTGTACAGGTATAATAAAATACTCTGTATAGTATATATACATGACCCTTCTTTATACTGCAGTGTAGCTTATCAAGGCAGAGTACAGTATGGTGTTTTGCAGCTTTCAGTTTTGAGATTACAAGGTGGAAGCAAATTGGATTCCGCTTGCTTAGAAAGTAATTTTTCACAAGCTGAAACCATATTTTGCTTGCAATAATTATTGGTTATGCCTGTTTGTATTGAATAAAAATATAAAATAATTTCTTGATAAGAAGTAGGACTGCTACTGTATTAAAAATTGAGCATTAAGAATATTGTATAATGTTTGTATCATGAGAGGGTTAGAATTTAAGTTTTTACAAATATTTCATAATGATATTTTAATGATGAGATATGGCTAGCATAGAGCACTAAGATACCTGCTACAATTTACTGTAACTAAAAAATATACATTACTTCAGTGTTGTGTTAAAGGAGTATAACTACATGATTTATAACAAATTTACTTTCCATAGGTAACAGTCTGGGAACATCAGCACAAAATGAAGACTCCGCGTGGTAAATCAGGTAAAGCAGCCGACACTGGCAAGCCCCAGAAGACCCTACTACACTTCTTCCAGCGGCAGGCTCAGACTAGCTCCCCTGTTGAGAAGGTCACTTGCCCAGGGTGCAGCCTTCAAATTCCAAAGAGCAAGATCAATTGGCACCTTGACCAAGACTGTAAAAGTAAATATGATCAAAAGAAAGGTGGCAAAAAAGGAAAGTCTCTAAAAAATAAGTTTAAGGCTGATCAGAAAAAGAACAAGGTTACACCAAGAAAACAAGCAGTGTTATCTGATACTGAAGATGACATGGACGATGTGTGTGTTTTATATGATAATACAGATGCAAACCCAGGTGACAGTAGTACAGAGACTTGTTACATAACTTCAAATATGGTGGAAACACAGCTTTTTGAATTAGAAAATGACTCGGGTAGTAATTTTGAATCTGGAGTATCCCCACAGTCTGAGAGTTGCAATGAAACCCCTTCTCCTTACTTTTCTCCAAACTCTAAGCAGATGAAATCCTCACCAGTGAAAAGGCAGGAAAAAGTGATCACCTATGAAGTGCCAGAAATTCAGAAAAATGGTTTAGCTTTTCTGGAGGCAGATTGGGGGTCTCCAGAGACAACACCAGAGGAGGTTAAAGATCCTCGAGTGATCAATGCACCGAAATTATTGCCGCCTGCTCGACGCACATGCTCTCCACAAACAAAATCTGGCTTGGAAGTTAAATTGATGCTGGAGGAGGACTGGAAATCTCCCTCCCCAGTGAATACACCGAAGAAAAATGATACACTTAGACAAGGTCAGAAAAATATCAGTGAAGTGACTCTTGAGGACACTCAGACAGACATAGTGAGTGAGGATGAATTTGACACATCTTTTGTAATAGGCACACCCAAAAAGTTGACATTAAGTACAAAGTCGAGGTGTACGTCTGCGTTGGCGAAACACAAAAAGAAAAGCTGTACATCTTCTGATAAAGAAGCCAAGACAATATCAGACAATGATGATTTTGAAAAGGTAGCCACAATAATGAGCTCGCCTACAAGGACCTCTCCAAATAAAAGCAGAAAACCTATTTCTTGTGAACTAATAAAAGAAGAGAAAAACTGTTTCATGCACTCTCCATGTGAGAAACTCACGCCAAATGAAAAATTACTTGATCGCCAAACTCCCAAAAAAGCACCAGATAGACCTATTCTCAGCAAAATGTCAAATTCGTTATCACCCAAATCCTTTGAAAATATAAAGAAAAATATAACAAAATTATTGGATAAGTCCATATGCCCCAAAGTTGAACAATTAGATGAAAAGCAATTGTCTCATAAATTGCAAGCACTAGAATCAAATGAAAATAGTAATTTGTCAGAGAGTGGAAGGGAGAGTGCTCTACTGTTCAGTCCTATTAGGAGCCCAGTAATTGTTACCCCAGT
Organism: Procambarus clarkii; assembly: GCF_040958095.1. NCBI lineage: Eukaryota > Metazoa > Arthropoda > Malacostraca > Decapoda > Cambaridae > Procambarus > Procambarus clarkii. The sequence continues at coordinate 19,808,121 of NC_091209.1, forward strand.
AAGGTCCCCCAGTCCACCGCTTAATGATGCAGATAACGAGGGAAGTACGATTCATGTCCGAAAGCTTTTCGAACTTACAAGTCCTGCGAAGTTAAGTTCTCTTGACATAAATGTAGACCCATCAGTCAAACAGTCTGTCAGTGGTCAGGAAGATGCATTTGATTTATTATCTCAGACATCTTCACAAATAAAAAGGAGATCTCATGGAAGTCCTTGGAAACATAAACAAGCTTTAAAAAATACAGGGCTCTTACAAAATTCATCTCAGAGTTTATCGACAATAGCACACCACAGAAAGAGACAATCTACACCCTCTCCCTCGGGCTCAGCTTCCACATCTCCGGCAAAGCCTGCAGAAGAAGAACAGGTGAATGATCCTGCTATGTACCGGCAACATAAAGGATATTATTTAGAAAATTTTCTTAGAATTTTAGGTACAGTTCTTTCTCAGCCCCAAGATGTAAAACTTTTAAATGCTGATGATCTGGATGTCATAAAGACATTCCACGGTCTAGCATTACCAGCTCAAAAGCTTTATGTTCGATTATTTCAAAGAAAGATTAAATGGAATAGAGTTTCCAAGATTGAGTACCGGGATATTTGTGAGCAAGAAGATACTGCATTGTACGTTAATGAACTCACCTATGCAGGTTTTCTACATAACGGTAAGATGATTCATGTATTATACATACTGTATATCTACATATTGTTATTATTATTATTATTATTATTATTATTATTATTATGTAAAGTTTAAATAGATACCCATTTGTAAATATCATTATAATATATTTTACAAAGCAAATTTTAATAAAAATGAAGAGTTGTTACTCCCTGTGTTTTGGTTTTGATTTGTGTAAACTTACTGTAGTGTCTTGCAATAGTGAGAGGGAGGGAGGTAAAATGAATAAGGCTGTGGTATGTTCTGTTTTGTATAGTTTAGCGTATGTAAGTACTTTATCTGTATGTGTGGGTACTTGCTTAAATGTGCTTGTGTGGAATTAGTTTCAGCTCCTATGTCCCACCTGTGAATAATTAATAATTTGTTTGACACCTAGTGTTGTGATTCCCAGGACTTCGGGTATATTAATGTATATTTGAATTCACAATTCTATCTAAAAGTTTATCCTTGTATCTAATGTATTCTGTTTGGTTTCCACATGTTTCCCTCGCCCTGGTTTTGCCCCTTTCATATGCCGCACTGTAATTTCTCTCTCTCTCTTTCACCTTGTTGGTACCTATGTGTATGACTTGACCATGTTCTCTGGATATTCTTTACCTAAGTAATGTGAGATTTCTCTCGTCACCTGTCCTTATATTTTAGTCTTTTGTCTCTTATGTGCTTAACACTTTCGCGCTCTCCACGAAGGTCAGGGAAACAACCGTAAGTGCTCACGGCGTTTTGCCGCGTAAGCGTAAAAACAAAAATGTGTATACACTTTTTACTCTCATGACCTTAGTTCTCGAGTTACGTATTTCATTTTGGTACCAACGTGTTCGCAATAAAATTCTCTAGAAGAACATCAGTAAAAAAAGTCACGAAACGTATAGGGATACCAGCACCAAATAAATAACTACGAAGATGACTCACCGTGAGCGCCCAACAGCAACAAAATGTTTTTACTCTTGGGATTGTTATCACCTCCACACTTGTCCTACAGCGTTAATTTTGGTATCAATGTACTCGCAATGAAATTCCCAACACGGTGATATGAATATAAGCGTAGAATAATGATTGCGGCCCGCCCGCAAGAGTGTGGGAAGTGGTGAAATTGTTACCCGGTATCGGTGACGGGACGATGCACGGCGCTTTGAAAGTTTATACTTATTTCACTCTCATGACATTAATTTTCTATGTACGTCATTCATTTTTGTGTCAATGTGTTCGCAATAGAATGTTCTATGAGCCCATAGGTAAAAAAGATCAACAAAGCGTAAGATAGAATAGCGCCAAATATAAAACAGCGCTGGAACATATCAGTGAGCGTCAAACACACGCGAAATGTTTTTACTTTTGTTATGTTTGTCAAGTTTATACTTGTTGCACACAGTTATTTTTGGTTGTACATTGATCGGAATAAAATTCCCTAAACAGACATACAGTATGCATATAATACATGATATGGGGGGAAGCATTACCAGTATAAATGGCTAAAGTCACCCACCTGCAACCCGTTTGGGACATAATACCATTTGATCGAAGTGGTCCACACCTTTCATGAACTTATTGTACCATGCAGCCTAGTGGTGAGAAAGAGAGCCTCATGGCGCGCAGTTTGAAACAAACCCAAAGTAAATCGGATAAAAATTGAATTTTATACAAATATTTTAAAAGAGGACATAACTTTATGTCTACTATGCGGTAGCGTTAGGCGAAACAGGACTCCTCGGTGAGTCCGGTTTGCGCGAAAGTGTTAAGAAAGTGCAGGTAACACATTGATGCCACATACTCTGATGTTAGTATTGTGAATATGGTGTATAGTATTCTGAAGGATTCCTTGTATGTAAATTTGCCACCCTTGTAAATGCCACTGAAGTTATCCTTATTTGTTCTCTCTCTTTTCTTGAATACCTTTCATGGTATGTATGCTAGTAAAGCTGCCTTATCTTGCCTCAATGGTCCCTGGTTTAGATTTCCTGTATATTTCCTTTATTATAAAATCAGTACTACATTCACTATTTTCCAGCTGTATGGCATCTTGCCCATCCCCAGTTGTGTTGTAGGTTTTCATTATTGCCTTTCTTCAGGATATAATCTTTAGTATTTGATCCCTGTGTTTCTTCTGTCATCTACTTCCTCAGCCCCAGGTGGCAGGTGACAAAAGTTGAGGTGTAGCTCCTTCAGAAGCTACACACTCATCTGCCCCAACAAGCAGTTGGAGTATCACCTCCCTGGAAACACAAACCGTAACTGTCTCTATTTTCCGCTTGTTACAACTTGTAATAAAGTTGTTACATCTTGGCTCAAGATGTTTATGACGTATTAGAACGTTGTTACAACTTGCTATATTGGTTGTTATAACTGGTTAGGAGGTGTTAAAACTTGTTCGAAAGTTGTAGCAACGTCGTAGTTTCGGTGTGTGTTTGGCGGACTCTCTCTTGTGGTGGGGCAAGGGAGGATGGGGGTGATTTCATGCTCCAACAACATGTTGGGCAGTTGAGTGTGGCTTGTGAAGCCCCTTTCTTAACCAAAGGTGAAGAGATATACTTCGGTGTTCCTTTTCCTGTGAATGAGCCCTGTTGTCCTTTTGGATCACTCTTAATTTATCCTCCTGTTTGATTTATGTTGGGAAGTCAAGTCAAGATGAAGGCCAAATCTCAAAGTTTAAATATTGTTTATATATGATACCAATGACATTTTGATGCCAGATTAGTTTATTGATAATGAAATGGTCAATCTTCTAGCATTATGTTTTTCCAGTGTTGCTTGGTGACAAAAATTCTCTGTTTTCATATTTATGCTTCGAAAATTATAATGGAAAAATGTCTCATAAAAGTTTTCTCTGGACAGAAAGTGAAGTGATTGATTTAAAAGAGGTACTTCAGCTGTTATCCAGTGAAGAGCTTCATGGACTTTGTAAACAGATGAAAGTAAGTTGTTAAAAATGCTACTTGTCTAGAATATATAAATATAAAACAGGTTGGCTCTTTACTCTAAATGTCAACAACAAAGATCAGGTCAAGCTTAAAAGATCATCAAAATTAAATCTTGAATTTAAATTATTTAATTTATTTAATTCATTCGTTCACTCCATTCATTCATTTCATTCATTCATTCACTCCATTCATTCAATTCATTCATTCCATTCATTCATTCAATCAATGTATATGTACAGGAGTCTACAATGGGTTTTGTTTTGGTGAGTACTAAATCGTACTCATAAAGCCGTGGAATATCACTGAGAAAAATGACTATTCAATGAGACTTTGACATATGCATCTGACACATTCAGTCTTGTATCCCACACTTGCAGCATCCATAAATGTCACTTTACAATACTGTACCTTGCAAAGATTCCATGAATGTGCCAATTTCACAGTGCAGTGGGGGACAGTTGGTACTCCGTTCAAACTGTCCTCTTAACTAATACTACTTCATACTTTGGATGCTATGGGCCTTCACAAACAAAGATAAGGATAACTATAATAAGTAGAGGGTCACAAATATCCATGTTTTCTATGTGTAGTTTGGTTAGGTTAGTTGGGTGGCATGGGTTTGTGCATTTTAGTACCCCTTATTTTGTATGTTGTGGCAAATCAAGAGATTAACCCTTGCACTGCTCACCTATTTTCGGCAAAAACGTCTTGGTGGAATTGTCAAGGACATATTTTTGTTATTTTTACAAATGTTCAGGTAAATTTAATGTCAAAATGTTTCCAAAGTCAACTATTTCCATTTCAAAACACAAATAGTAATGAAAATATTAAAAAACATTAAAATATAGCCAAATTAAAAAACAAAAAGAACAACTCTCTGAGCGCCTAAAGGCGCTTTGCGCAGTGCAGTGGTTAAGGTGCTCAGTCATCCATCTCTGCTCTGATATTCACTCTTGGCAAGCGTTAAATTGACTAGTGTTCTTGCAATGATGCAATAGTTGCACTAGCTACATGTTGAAGTATGTACAATGTATGCCGTCACTGGGATACAATGAGGTGTTACCTTCAGGGGGTTTGTTGAGACATAATCTTCAAAAAAACCAGGGAGACTGCTCCTGCTAATCACCTTCACAAAAAGGTTGCTGTGGAAATTCTTCTTCCTAAAACAGCACCAATTTCTTGTGGTCTTAGTTTTCACATACAATTTTGCTAAGAGAAAACCACCTTAATTGTTGAGCCTTTTTGTCATTTATAAGAATAAATAAATAAAAGAAATATACTGTAAGAAATGTTTAAAATGTAAGAAAAATGAAAACGGAATTACGCTGGGTCCGTGGAAGGGTGGCAGACAGTTGGCGTGGGACTATACTTGCGTATCCACCTTGCAACCACATACATCAACCTCTCTGCTGGCCAAGCAGGAGCCGCGGCGACACACAGAGAAAGATACAAGTCAGCCAAGTACAGGGAATTAGATCATCAGTACAACTTCGTTCCAATAGGGTCCGAGACCCTAGGCCCATGGGGAGAGAATGCAAGAAGGTTTCTTAAGGATCTTGGTTCCAAGTTCATTGACACTACAAGATACCCTAGAGCGGCAAGTTTTCTCTTCCAGCGCCTGAGTGTCGTGATCCAGAGGGGGGGGGAATGCTCGATGCGTCCTCGGTTCCTGCCCGGCATCGGAGGAGTTCGAGGAAATCTACAGCCTCTAGGAAGCAAACTTTTTCTTGTGTCCTCTCAATGTTCATTTTTTGTATAAAATCAGATATGTAACTGTATAACCTTGCATAATAAAGTGTATACCATAAAAAAAAGGGGGTGGTAGAAGCGAACACTCATACGTATTCAGAGTTAAATGGCAAGTTTTTCTCTGAATGCTCTGTGTTCCCTTCTTTGAGGCTGTGAGTTCCTATAATTGCACCAGAGGTGGTACCCCCTTACTATAAGAAATATATAATACTTCTTTTCAATTTAATTTACATCCTAACAAATAAAATTCTTCACTGTCTGTACATATATTATAGTGGAAATGGCTCGTATGTGACTTAGGAGGGCAGTGTGATGCGTTGTAACAAAGACGGTGCATCATGACACTCGCTCTTTGGAACTTGGTTGCATATAGAGGAAGCCCTCATCAAATGTTCCTCACACCAACATTTAACCACTTGCAACATTTGCTATAAAAAAAGATAGTTGTTGGTTTGGCCATCACACATTAGGATAGGTGTGTGGATTGGCTGATTACACACCATAATAATAATAATAATAATAATAATAATAATAATAAATAAAGCGCACCAGTAACCATTTTCCTGGGCAAAGTAGAAGGCAGAAGTTGGGACTAAATTGGGAATGTTTATAAATTATAAATGTGAAATGCTTACTATTACCCATTTGTTCCTCTCTTTCAGACTTCCTTCAGATAGTGTAATTTGTTCATCTTTCTCGTTACTTTTAAATTCTTTGTCATTGCATTCTTTTAAACGCTGTGTAATTGAACGTTGAGTACTGAAGAGCCGACTCATTTCAGATTAGTGGTGTTGGGAAGAAAGAGGACATGGTTGCAGGTTTATTGAAGTTTACTAAACAACAACCAACCATTCTCTCTGCTTTTTCCCAAGGTCCTAAAGACAACTCATTATTTATGAAGAGGTAAAACACTATAAAATGCTTACTTTTTACAATTTAAGATACTGTACTGTGCTCTATTTCATATTAAATAATTGTTAATAGCCTTTTATTTTTTATAGAGTGTAAGATCAGACTGAAATAAATCTTTGTGTAAAATAACAACATGGGCATCATTCTGCATGGATTAGTGGGACTTACTACACATCCTTAAATAATGGGGTAAAACAGGCCAGGTGTTGTGAAAATAATCCAAGTGTACAACAATATGTGGCTATATAAAAAAGTATTAAACCCATTTTCCAATACAATGATGATCAAACGATAGCCTCCATCTATCCTGAATTTTTTAACATAATACAGATCTGAATATTTGCACAGTAGTTCAAATGCTTTTAGTTCAAAATAAAGTCCAAGTACAGTTAAAAGCTCTGTACCCCAGGGCACAGTACTTGCACCACTATTTTTCATTCTCATATCAGGTATAGACAAAATACAATCTCAACCTCATGTCATCCTTTGCAGATGTTACAAAAATCAGTATGAAAACTACTTTTGTAGAAGACATTGAAAAACTACAGTCGATATCAATAGTCTTCAACGGGGCAACAGAAAATAGCATGTTGTTTAGCAGTGATAAATTCCAGATAATTAAGTATGGTAAAAATTAAGTACTTTAACAAAATGCAGTGTATAAGACATAATCAGATCACCCCACAGAAGGAAAACAACATGGAAAGGATCCGAGAATAGCATTGTCAGGTGACCGAACATTTAGTGAGCATATAGCTCGGTCGATAGAACTTTGGCCTCTCATGCGTGGGGGTCTGTGGTTGGAGTCTCTTAGCGCCCAGGGGAATGGACTGGAGCATAATAAAGAAAACGTACATCAGCCAGGAATCCTGGGATTCCACGATAGTGCTCTTAATGTTCAAATCACTTGTGTTTTCTTCCCTTGATTACTGCTCAGTACTCACTTCCACTTTCTAAGCTGGAGAGATTTGTGAAATAAAGCAAAAACAGCAAAGTGTATATGACACACAGACTCAATGAAGTGCCTAAAGATTTGGGACCATTTCAAAGCTCTCAAAAAGTGCTCTCTAGAAAGGAGAGATGATGAGATGGTATCACATACTGTACTATATACATGTAAGATATTGGAAGGTCAGGTCCCAAATATGAACAGAAAAATAATAACAACCTGGAGGAAACATTATGGTAGGAAAGGCAAAATAAACCTAGTAAAGAGTATAGTTGCCACAGGTACAATCAGAGAACACTATGAATATCAGAGGCCCGTGGTTATTCAGTATCCTCTCAACAATTGTAAAAAATACTCCCGGTACAAAAGTGGACATGTTTGAGAAACAACTAGACAAGTTCCAGCAAAAAGTCCTTGACCAAGAGGGTTTTAGTTGATACGTGAGCCTGCAGGCTGCTGCAAGTAACATCATTTCGGGCCTTGTTTTCACTAGTTGAACTGGTGCCAGGCTGGACTTTGATAGTAAAACAACTGCCAGAACTCACTACAGGTAATATGTAATTATGATTAGCAACTTGCCCCAAAGCCCCAGTAAGTGTTAAGGTAGAGAGGTTCTTGGCTTTAAGTGGAGAAAAGATAGGCATTTTGAAATAAAAGTTTTCAGGAGTTAGATAAGTTAAAATTTTTCCACAGGCTTCTCCACTCAATACTAGAAGATGGATAGTCATAAATACAAACAATAATAATAATCAACCAAATACTGTGTGCATTAATTCCAGCCTTCCATCCACAGAGCTAAGGCATTTCTAGGTCACTGTTGCCTTGTAAATAAGACTGTGCGGAGAGTATTCATGAGAGTGTTAATGTTGTACGCACTGCCTCGCTACGACGACGACGAGGAAGGTGGCCAGCAGTCACAGCTAACCACATTGCTCATGGTCAACATGGGCAAGGTGAGGTTCCCTCACTATGACATCATCAGGAACCACTCTATTTTCCAGATCAGAGATGATCTCATCAGGTATACAGTGACCCCCATGTTTGTATTGTACTGTATCATCAAATTGTTATCATGTTTTCCAGTACTCATCAACTTGAGGTATCTAGTAACCTTTATTGGGGGTTAATCAAGTAATGTATAGGGGTTAATCCTGGCTCCCTTTCTATTCACCAGGCTTAATAGGGTGCTGGCCTGTGAGGTTTGGCTCTGTGGCTTAAAAGCCTTGGCCTTCCTTTTTGAGCACGTAGTGCTTGGCAAAGTCTGCTAGCCATCATTGCTCTGTTGCTCCCCACCTTGTGTTTTGCAGAGGCTTACTTTGTGTGGTTTAGGACACCACTTCTATTACCAGCTTCCTTCCTGGTCTGTTTTGTCATTTACAACATAAGCTGGAGAAGTTTCACCTATCCAAAAGGAGTGGCTCCTCTACAGGCTGTATTTTACCTGCATGGGTATTTTTCCTGGGTTAAGGGTGACTTTAGGACCTGACTTAGTTCTTGTATTTTTCTCAGGGCAAGCTCAGGGGTAACAGAATGATCTTGTAAGTATGCTTCCTCAGAGCCCCTCAGATTGTAAATTTTCAGGTTTCTGTTGGATGGAGGTTTTTGATGAAAACAAGATCCATCTCCAAGTCCCCTTTGTAGATCATTTAACTTGATCAGCTATCATGCTTCAATCCTGAAGTTGGAAAGCTTTTTCAGTTGAATGATTTTGCTCACCCCATTGTAGCAGCTTCAGTCTTTGCTTTTAGCTTACCACATCTCATCTCTGTGCCTCTTGCAGCTCCTCTTCCCCCCACACTGAGGATTAGTAGACCACATTATTGGAATCACCTTGAGGTTACCTTGAGGTGCTTCCGGGGCTTAGCGTCCCCGCGGCCCGGTCGTCGACCAGGCCTCACCTGATCCTTGTAAATGAGCAACAATAATTAGGTCAACTTTCATCCTATCCATGTGGGTAATTTGAGTTCAAATAATGAGGCAAATTCTGTATATACAGCAGCTCTGTTATCTTTTAAATTAGACATGTAAAGTACTGACAAATTATTAAATGAAGACATATTAATATATGGAAACTTTCTTGGGGTTTCATCCTTATATTTTCAGATTTGAAAGTTGCTCGCAGATTCAGGCAGATGTGCAGGACTGTATGGAGAGTCAGAAGTGGGAGGAAGCTCTGGAGCATTGTGACCTGGCCAGGACCTCGTACCAGCAGCTGCTCAAGAATACACAGCTCATGTAAGCCTACTGGAAACTCTTGCTACTGAAGAGTGCGCAAGTTGTTTTATTACTGTCAATTTAGATGTGGTTTTGGAGGCCTTTTTGCGTGCTATATCTCTTTTTAAGATTATGAAATATAGAGACCAGTAGACTTGATATCATTTTGCTCTTATCATAACATTGGGGATGCTTGTCAGTTTAGCAAGTCGTGCAGTATTTATACAAATTAATTCTATTTTTTTGTTCCTGCCACACACTAATATATCGACTTTTGATTTATCATGTTTTAAATCACTGTCAAGCCATTAGCATTAAATACAAAGCCTCACTGTGTTCATCAAACTGGATATTCTAAAAAAAAAAGGCATGTAAACAATCAAATTGTATGTGTCTATAAGTCAACTATTTAAATTCGCAAAATTAAATGACATGGGGTAATTATGTACAGTACTTCAAGAGTATTTGGGTGAGATATTGTGTGTATTTTTTTATCACGCAGTATCACCTATTTGTCACTTTTCTATGCTCGGTATTCTTATTAGAAATCTAGTACAGCATATACTTTGAATATATTTGTGGGTATAACATGAGATCCTGTTACTTCTCAGGTCACCTTTCCTACCCGTTCTTACAATATAACCAAACATTATCCTCATTCCCGTTTTTGTTCTTGGGCCTCCCTGAAGTGTTTTGACATTCTGTCTTTGTGATTCATAACTTGTCATCTGGGCCTTTTCAATTTGTCTCTATTTTATCTGAATGTGTTCACATGTTTGTCGTTTATTATGAAAAAGCAGTGACTTCACATTTGTCTACACCTTTTTTCAGTTAATTGTCACGGGTGAATTCTTGTCTTTGGGAGTTATAGCAACATTGAATTTTAATTTCATTTAATGCTTCATTTTTAATACACTTGGGATATGTATTTTAAATTTCTAGCACCAGTTAGGTTTTTTTAGTTTTTTATATGGCTGTTATTCATGCAGCTGTACAAAAGCTCGACTAAATCTCCGTGCAATGTTTGTACTGTATTAAACTTATTTTAACAGTCCTGTATTATAATTTTAGCTTTAAGTAAAAAAAATTATATTGTAATGGTGCATGATTAAACTAGTATAAAACTACTCAGTAATCCATTCCTTTCCTCAGTCCTATCCCAAATCCTTTTCCAAGAGCTTTTCCTTTCCAAGAGCTGTATCGTCATAATGCCTTAACACTTTCTTCTAATAATTCCCTCACTTTACCCGGTAAGAGTATGTAAACTTAACATTATCTGTCACTGTTCACATCAGGGATCACGACAAATCGCTACCCAGGTTCTTGAGGCGCTTCACATCAATCTCCCTGCTGGTGTATATATTGACCTGCTCTGTGGAGTGCTACCAACGTCTCAAGAACTATCAAAAGGCTGTGGAGCAACTGCAGGAACTGTTGGATCAGACTACACATTTACAGGACTACCGTGGGCGGTGGTATGACAGATTAGCTCTCAACTTGGAGATGCACTTGAAGAAACCAGCAATGGTATGAAGAAGCTTAATTTTCTTTTATCACCATGATTATTATTCCATTTCTCACTTTCAGAGGGGGTAAGAAGACACTTGTCTATGAAGGATTATTTATATATATAATTTATATATATAATATGTTACTCCCTTCCTATTGAAAAAAATATATATATATAAAAAGGTACAAAAAAAAGGACAAAAAAGGTACGGCATCAACAAAATTCCAAAACGTTCAACCAGATATTTGCTAAATTGAGATTCCACTGTATAGTCAATGACAAATTTCAATATTTTATTGCCTTCGTCCCTCTCCAAATTGAAGTGAATTCACATTCTCTGCTATATATCGTGCAGCTCTTCATGAAGGAACCAGGGGATACTGTTAAGTATAACAAGCATTTCTATAATACAATATTGTCACTGTAGCTATGAAATTTCCAGTACAGTACTTTAATGATCTGTAGAATTGCTTTAGCCATATTGCTCTTTATGTATCTGGAGTGTGGTGGTGTTTATCATATGTTCATGCTGCAGGCTGTAGAAGTAATCAGCCAAGCTTTGAGTGATCCTGAAGTGAGGAAGGGCCACCGTCTGTCAATAAGCATAAGAGCTCGACGCATTGCAACCTCTGCACGACACAAGGCCCTAGCTCCTACTATAGCCAAGATGCCTCTCTTAAAACCTATGGAAGCTCCAAAAGTTTATATTGAAGGGCGTAGCCTTCCTGCGTAAGTGTTAACAGTGTTGTTAGTGTATATTACGTCTATAAATATACTGTACTTTATGTTCAGATTAATACCTCTTAGGCTTGTGCTTTTTAGTTGTTAATCTTTGATGAATTACAAGCACAATGCTTGGTAATCATATGCTGTCAGATCCCACTCATTCGGAGCCATTTATAATCATTCTACATGTATTAATATTTATCTCGGGAAGTTTGTTCACTTGGGGATTTAATCAAAGTGAATTTAACAAAGCCTCAGCAATTGTCTTATCTCAATCAAAAGACTCGTTCTCTTTCTCCTCGGTTATTCTTCTTCCTTTTTACCAATGAGAGTGCTACAAGGTTAATACTAGGGAACTGTTTTGTCATACAATCTTAAATACTCTAGTGGTGGATGTAGTATTTAAAAAGGTATCAGTGTTTCACTCTACCTTTTGTGGTGGCCTCATTAATACACTGATTATGGTGGAATATTTCAAGGTACTTTCTGGGAGGGCCACCCCAGTAGCTTCCAGTAACAAAGTGCTGGTCCAGTCAAGCCTTAGGGCATTGTACCAGATATGTGAAATCCACTGTTGCCTACTGGGAGCCAGGACCACAATCTGGCTTTCTCTCTCTCTCTCTGTCTCTCTGAGGCAAGGAGTGCCTGGAAATCAGGGATCAAGTCAAGACTAAGAAAAACGTATCAAAATGCAATAAAAACAGGAAATTGCTTGAAAAAATGCAGTTACACAGCCCACCACCATGTGGTGGTGTGCGGTGTACCCTTTATTATTCAACAGTATTTTGTACAGAAATAATTGGCAGTCTATACTTAAAATTTTTGTTTGCAGGAAAAGTTTGAGTGATAAGTCATTTCTCTATATTATAGCACTCTTTGTAGTGGCTAGAACTAAGTCAAGCCATTATTTCTCCCTGTGATGCATGCCACAATTACTTACAATGATGCCCGTTATGATGGGGGATAAAAGTTTCAAGAGCACAATGAGTGATAAGAATACTGGATGGCCTGTATAGGTGCTGGCTATGGGAACATCTGAAGCTCATGCTCTGGAAGTAGCATTTCATTGCATTCAGTCCTCAATCTTGTTTTTAGTATTTTTATGATGGCAAGCTATTTTTATAGGGTCTTGTGTTTGCCGTAGTAATACCTCAGTTGATGACTCAACATTTGTCAACAGAGATATTCCTGGATATAAAAGAGCATTCATCCGCCAAGATTCTGATCGTCATGCTGGGGAGGGTGGAGTCACAATCTGCTCGGTGGAGGAATTAGTTCTTGAGCATTACAAGGTGTTGGGATACAGTCAAGGTATGTTTTTGCCAAATTTATCAGATTTTGATTTGAGATTTCCATGTGCATCTGTGTCAGTACAACAACAGTGCTTACAGTATTATCATGTGAAGTGTGCAAATACGAATCATTAGGGAAAAGATTTTAACATACATAAATATATATACATTATTGTTATCCTGTATCCCACTTTTATGAGGTGGTGAGGGATTAGTTTGGAGAAAAATGACGAATTAAACAATAGTAAATGATGGTTATAGAATGATTTAAAAATGCAAGTCACTATGATGCATTATGGTTAAAGAGACACCACAAAACGCCAGCAGTCAGGCACAGCAGCACTTCACTACATCGTGACTGTTTTGTAAAGTGCTGCTTGTGGAACTGTTATACACAGTACACACATACATTTATTCCTTCCTTCCAAACTTCTTGCACCTAGTCTTTTTCCTTTCCATATCCCATGCATTATTGACACACGTACTCCCTGCTTTCTCTTACAGTTACTCCCGGCTTTCTCACTCCCTGACATAGGTGAAGCCGAGACAGATGTATTTTTGTTGATGGTCTCTCCAGGAACGAAGCAGAGAGAAGCCAGGTCCTTGCCTCTTAACACAGTTTAAAGGTTCTTCCTCTGGACAGCCAATCAGAGTTCAGGAGTTTGCTAGGTCTGCCGCATGTGATTGGAAGTGACATGGTGGGTCTCTCCTCATCGCGAGGTGTGCCTGTCATCCGGGAGCCTTCATTGACCGTAGGCCATCTGGTCAAGGGTCGTGTTCCCCCCCCCCCCACCTTACACACCAGATTCCACCCCATACCATCTTGTTCATGAAACTACCTCCCTTCCAGTCGTCCCTAATAAAACCACTTCCTTGCATATTCATTAAATGCTATGAGATATATAATCTCAATAATTGTGACCCAACCTCTCTGAGGAGGGAGGCAACAGCTGGCCATCCAATATCATAGGTCTCTACACATAACTAAGGTATATTGGCTCATAACTCGGCCTTGCTCGACCTATATACTGTATCTGTCTCCGAAGGGCAGAAGCAAAGGGAAAATTTACTCTCTAAGACTAGTTATCCAATGAGGTATTTCACAAAATACAAGGGAGATTTCCTTAAAATGCATAATCCAAGATTACATTTCTATTATTGTGTTTACTTATGTGTCTAATATCTATGTTTGCCGTTAGGTCTACACCGGGAAGGAGCTACTGTGAACTCGTTATTTGGAATCTACTGTTGGGATATTCTGTATGCTCCCATATCTGATGTATTCAGATCTCCATACCAAGCAGCTCCATTAGATCTGGATGATCCAAACTTTTATGAGGCCAGGAAGGAACAAATTGACAAGAGGTTAGTTTCAGTTATTTTCACTACAGGTGCACTTTCAAAATGTGAATGACGTATATCATTCCAGATCTAATCGTGATTTGTGTGATGTCCGGATTTCCAGACCTATAGGTACCTACATTTGAATTTCAAGAAGATCCTAATTCAGACTTTACCTGTGCTCAGCAACCTGGAACACATTACTCATTGATCTGGAGAGTGGTGTTCTCCTTACAAACCTGTCCATTGTCAGCTGCCTGTCATTCCAACTAATCTTTGTATGTGCTCCCTCAAAATCCTCGGCTGTGGGTATAAACCACCAATCTCATTACTGTCTCCCTGAGAGCACAACTGTAGGAGCTCATCAGCATTAGAAAGACCATTCCTAAACAATCCTTTCATGCACGAGTTATTTGTATCATCCTCCTCCTTATCAATCATGTTCTCATCCTCAATCTCAGCACTACTAGCATTTCTTGCTTTTTTTTCATTTGTGAGCATACCATTCCCACAGTCACTTTCATCACCCTGCAAGCACTCATCAACAGTTTCCCCTACTTATAGCATCACCAGCATCTCTAAACGTTTGAGCAATGTTCTTGAAGTGCTCAAAATCATTGGCAGACTCAATAGCATCATCATCTTCACCATCATCCTTATCACCACCCATTTGCACTGTTACATTATTCCTGGCTCTCTGTAGGCTGTGACTTTCACCTTTTTCCGTGCTCTATCCCAGTTGTAAATGGCAACTCTGATTGGGTGTGTGTTCTTATATTTTCCAGTGTTCTCTCTCCTTTGTTGTCTTCTTCCTCAACCATATCAACAACCAACACTTGTTGAAGTAATTCCTTGTGGCAAAGTGATTTTGTTGAATGAATAAACCCTTAGTCCATTGACTGGATTAGTGATCCCTGAACTATATGTTTAACTGATCTCTAACCCTGTCTATGGAGGACAGAAGAAAATGTATATATGCTAGTTAGCATTGTAAATGTGTGGCCACGTTTGTGGTAGAAAAAACAAAACAAAAAAAACTGGATTAGTGATGTGGTACAGTATTTGGTGAAAGGGCTAGGCAGATAATTAAAGATGAGCAAGGGCATTATCGAGGACGAATAAGGATCTACTTTTAGTCCTTGATTTTCTCTCATTCATCTGGAAATCCATCGCCTCTTTGCAAAAATGACCGTGAAACCAATTCAAGAAAAGTGCACACATAACCCAAAGTATTCTTAAAGTAGGTCAGAAGATGTGTATCCAGCAATATAATACAGACAGGGAAGCTTTATAAGATCTCTGGTGTGGTGATGCAGTCTCTCACCCACCCTTACTCATGATCTAATTCTTTGAGATCAAGGTGGGTTTTGCTTTAGGAAGCATCCTTATGTGTACATATGTGTAGATATCTGTAACAGAGGATCTTTTTATCAGCACGTTATTTGATCTTCATAATATTGAACTTGTAGATGTTAAGGGTTCATTTATATCTGATTTTTGTACAAGTTAGGGTGCATATTATTGTGAAATATTCCAAATGATAAGATATTTACCGGTAATTTATAAAGTACAGTACTGTGTAATACTAAAAGTTATTATTTTTTGCTATTTACTCCAGACTTGCTGATCTCTGCAGTTGGTCAGATGAAGAAGCTGAAGCTGAACTTGAGAGAATTTGGAGCGACCACTCAGGAGAGGTGTCACTAGTGGCATGGGATCTTTTCCAAAGTGTTGAACATGCTAAGGTGCTCACTTCTCTCAAATTAGTTAACATTTTCATAGAAATGTCCCATTGCAGATAAGAGCCAAATATAATCTTTTATTACATTTAGCCTTCAATGTTATCTAGCCCATGCTAAACATGCTTCTTTAATATGAGGTCATGTCTTTTCTTTCATCTTGATAAAGTCCTTAATTGACTTTTTATTAAGATTTGCCTTTTAAAATATATGCATTTTTCTCTTGTGTAGACTTTGTAACCATTTATTTGCCAAGACTGTGATTATAGAATATATTTCTACAAAGATGTATTCCTATATACTGTACTAGAATTATCATCATTATCAAGATGTATAATGTATTCTTGTTTATTTAATGTTTGTGTAAGTTCTTGAACATCTTTAATGGGTACATGGGCATTAGAAATGTCAAATGAAGATGAAGGTATTTTGCAGGGACTGGTTGTTAGTATGGGGTTGCCAGTCTTGGCCGCCATATGCGAACGTCTAGCAAAAGATCACAGGTTTACTCGCAGTGGGTTTCCCGACCTGGTGGTTTGGAATCCCGACACCAAGGTTAGTACTTTTTATTATTACATTTGTAAGAAATGTATTGTTACTATTACTGCTCTTAAATTTTCAGCATTTTGTAATGTCTTGTACAACATATTTATTCCTTCATGCAGTGCCCAAACCTATACTTTACACAGAAAAATGAGATGGATATATAGGGTACAATAACCTGATTAAATGTTAATAAGGTGACATATTGGTTGTCCTTGGCAGTGACTTGGGATGACTTGTTTTCCTATACCCCATCCTTCTTCCTCCCCCATCCTTTCCAAACCCTTTGAAATCAAAGTTTAAGGCACCAGCCATTATACTATGGAATGCCATGAATGCACTTGGTGTTTGGTTTGCCAGTGTTGAAGACGGGAAGCTTGTTAGGATCATTGAGGTTGCCCTGGGCCAGTGGTGGTGGTGGTGAACCGTTTTGAGAGCGTTGAGCCCAAATTAGAGATAATCTTATAATTTATCACGCATTCCCATGAGAATTTTGAGCTGCATATTATAATTTATTGTTATTATGTTTGTATTTGACCATTGTTTTTAGGGAGACATAACAAAATGCTTGAAAGTATTAACTCCTATTTAGGCAGCCAGTAATTCTTTTGAATGGCTCAGGAATGATATGTTATTAATAACTAGTAATTCCCAAGAAGTGAAAATAATGCATTAATAATAACTCTTTTTAATAAGAGTGGGGCCTTAAAGAAAACTGCAAATACTAGAACAGACAAAGTGTAAGATCAAATACCACATATGCCATGAAAAATTCCCCCCCCCCCCCTTTATAAGTATAATTTTGAGGCTGTTACAAGTTTACTTCTGCAGGTATGCTGTATTGTTGAAGTAAAAGGCCCGAATGATAAATTGTCCACAAAGCAGATGCTGTGGCTGGATTACCTTCTTGCAAAGGGAGCACACGCGGTAGTGTGTCATGTTAAAGGTTAGTAGTTATTTGCAAAGATAAGATAGCTTTTATTTGAAGTTTATGATCATAATTACAGGCAATGTCATTTTTATTTGTATTTTAATAAGAAAAATAATATGATAAATTAGAAATGAAACTGTATAATGTGCCACTAGAACAACTACATTTAGACAAGCTGAAGTTATGTGGTGACTTCAAATATGGCTTTGTTACTAAGGATTTTCTGTGTAACGATTGTCTGTCTAAGGGTGTAAGATGTGGTACAGTATATAGATGAATGTCTTATAAATTTTTGCCTTATTCATCTTTACTGTTTCCGTATCTTCTTCTGGCCTGATGCTTTTTCTGGGGGGAGCCCCGTCGGCTCCCCGGAGCTATCCCAGGCTGATATGCTAATGTCAGACTTTGGCATCAGTCATGTGTATGGAGTTCTTAGGCCTACCGGGGACCACGGCCAGAACCGGGCCCCCTCAGAGAGGCAAGGGGAGCAATGGCCTATAGAAGCCCCCGTGTAGTTGGAAGCATTCTATGTCTGCCATCGACCGGAACAGGCACCCAGAAAGGTAAGCGCCCCAAAACAAACCCCTATTCTGGTTAAAATTGCTACCTAATACCGAACTAGTGGATAGAACTCCCCAACCGAAAACAAGCAAATTAGTGTGACGTCACACACTGCCGCGCCGCTGTCTGCGCAGCTCCCCCCTCCCCGGGAGGGGGAAGGGGGAGCCCCAGACCCCCCGCGCCGGCTACCCACACCTCAGTTCTTGAGGCTGTCGGGGTCGATGCCTTTCGGCTCGACTGGTCGAGGTGGGGGTTCCTGTACCTCTTTCCCCCGGTTCGGCTGTTGCTCCAGGTCCTGACTCGCTTAGAGACTTACCGGGGGAGAGTTGTCCTTCTGGCCCCTTGGTGGCCGGCCCAGCCTTGGTTTCAGGCGCTGGTTGCTCGGTGTCCGAACCCGAGGGTTTTCCCGCGGCTCTGCCTCTTTCAGCAGATCGGGCCGGTACGTCACGTAGCTGGTTCGATCTTCTCCTCGAGTCTTCGCGTATGGTTTTTTTGACTCGAGTCTATCATCATCTCTATGGTGATCAGGTGGCCTCCTTGTTGGTGTCCCACCTGAGGGCTTCTTCTCGGCGGCAGTATGAAGTTTCCTGGCGGTCCTTCCGTTTCTTTTTGCGTCTTCGTCGTGTTAGCTCCTTGTCTGTTCGGGTGGTCTTGTCCTTCCTCTCGTGGTTGTTTCAGGACCGTCATCTTATGCCTAACACTGTCGCTTCGTATCGTGCGGCGCTGGCGGAGCCGCTTCAGCTTGCTTTCGGTATCGATGTTACGTCTGCGCCGTTTCGCAAGCTGTCTCGTGCATTGTTTCACCTCCGGCCTGCTCATGCGTCGCCTGAGCCGTCCTGGTCTTTGGACAGAGTGCTCGCTTTCCTTTCATCTCCTCGTTTCGTTGTGGCCCCTTCGGTCCAGGATTGTTTTTCCAAGGCACTTTTCTTGTTGGCTTTGGCCTCTGGGGGTCGGGTAGGGGAGCTTCATGCTCTCCTCCGGCGCAGGGGTTTCTGCTCTTTTGGTCGTGGTGATAGTTTTGTTCGTTTGCAGCCGTCTCCTTCTTTTCTGGCGAAGAATGAGACTGCTGCGTTCCGGAGGGGTCCATGGGTGGTTGATGCTTGGTTGGTCAGGCATGATGCACCCCCGGTGCATCATGTTTTGTGTCCGGTTGCGGCGCTTCGCCGTTATTTGCGCGCCACAGCTTCTGTGTCCGGGGACGCGCTGTGGGTTGATCCGGTTTCCCTTCTTCCCTGTTCGTGGGTTCGGGTCTCTCAGGTCGTCCGCAGGGTTATTAGGTCTAGCCAGCCTGCGGTCTATCCCCGTGCCCATGACGTTCGTAAGTTCGCGGCTCTTGCTGCCGTCTTTGGGAATATGTCTTGGTCTGATATTCGGGCGCGGGGATTTTGGCGGTCGAACAGGGTCCTGGCTGCTCGTTACCTTGTGAATGTCCCTGGCCCTCGTCGGGCCTGTGTTGCTTTGGGTCGGCGGTTGCAGCCAGTTGTCTTGGCTTCGAGTTGAGGGGTGAGCGACGACCGCCTCCCGGGTAAGTCCCTCTTTTTCTGTCTGTGGGTAGTTAGCTCCGGGGAGCCGACGGGGCTCCCCCCAGAAAACCAGCGTTGAATGTAATGAAACGCCATTTTCTGGGTGAGTCCCGGAGGCTCCCCGGCATCCCTCCCTCCCTCCGGTCGGCGGTTTTTCGCGTTTTTGACATCCAGCCTCAAGAACTGAGGTGTGGGTAGCCGGCGCGGGGGGTCTGGGGCTCCCCCTTCCCCCTCCCGGGGAGGGGGGAGCTGCGCAGACAGCGGCGCGGCAGTGTGTGACGTCACACTAATTTGCTTGTTTTCGGTTGGGGAGTTCTATCCACTAGTTCGGTATTAGGTAGCAATTTTAACCAGAATAGGGGTTTGTTTTGGGGCGCTTACCTTTCTGGGTGCCTGTTCCGGTCGATGGCAGACATAGAATGCTTCCAACTACACGGGGGCTTCTATAGGCCATTGCTCCCCTTGCCTCTCTGAGGGGGCCCGGTTCTGGCCGTGGTCCCCGGTAGGCCTAAGAACTCCATACACATGACTGATGCCAAAGTCTGACATTAGCATATCAGCCTGGGATAGCTCTGGGGAGCCTCCGGGACTCACCCAGAAAATGGCGTTTCATTACATTCAACGCTGGTTTTTTTCCCATTAGAATAGTGTTTCTCGGCCTTTATACCACTTGGGATAATTCCGGGTCGTACTATAGATAAACACACATGAATTTCATTGTCAAGTGAAGAGAAAATTTCTATCTTTGCTCTGGATACTGTTTAAATGAGAAAATTTAAGCAAAACAATTGACTCAAAAATGCATTTGTATATGTTTAGAATTAGCCTATTTATTACTATCTCTGGCAAAAACCCCCTAGCTACCTTGGGGTTCCTTGGAACCCTAGTTGAGAAACGCTGCACTAACACAATGGGAAAAAAAGACCTGATTTGGACATGTCCAATGTTGATTGTAACTGGCCATCAATAGAAAAAAATTCTTTTGGGTAACTACAGCAAAATATTGCTGAATACTAAGTGCATTCCC
This sequence comes from Procambarus clarkii, assembly GCF_040958095.1. Classification (NCBI taxonomy): domain Eukaryota; kingdom Metazoa; phylum Arthropoda; class Malacostraca; order Decapoda; family Cambaridae; genus Procambarus; species Procambarus clarkii. The sequence goes on from NC_091209.1 coordinate 19,828,735, forward strand.
CACCATATATACAGTACAATTTTGAGTCCTATTCCGAATTTTGACATATGGGTTCTATTATAGTATCGTACTGTACTGCGTTCCAGGTTATCCCCACATTTCAAAGAATGGGTTACTGCCCCCAAACTTTCCAATATTGTTTCTAGTAGCACAATCCTTCCATATTTTATTTGATTTAGCCATGTATGACAACTCAAGACGGCATATTACACGTAGTCTTATGGTACAATAGTGTGGTGAGGCTGGTTCTCCACTATACTTTATAATAGTTATGGTGGCTCAAAGCCTGCTAATTTTAATATGTTTTAGCTGTCTTATTCTATACTGCTCTCCTTGTTTCTCCTTAGTTGATGTCTCCCCACCCTATGAAAGTGGAAAAAGGGACATGAGGAACAAATGTTGTTAAAACTTAAATGTGACAACATTTTGATTTGATTTAATTTCTTGTTATTTTCAGCTATTGGGGCAAAGAATATGATGAGGGGTTCTCCTCGCAAGGTGTCTCCAAAGAAGGTCTCGCCAAAGAAGGTTTCTCCTAAAAAATCCAAGAATTTGAATGAGAGGAAGAGAAACTTGGAAAATGTACTGGAAGAGAATATAAAAGAAAGAACGAGACCAAAGAGAAAAATGAATGAAGGCAACAGCTCCGTTAAGAAGAGAAAGAGTAATGCTTGTGCAGAAAGCAGTGTTACCAAGAGTGACAGGTCTCTACGAGACAGGAGAATCAAGAGAAAAAATAGTGATGATGATTTTGAGGAGCAAAGCAAAAAATTGAAAGAAAATACAAAGACTCGTAATGGACAAAAGATGGAAAGGAAAAATGCTCGAGGTACCCAAAGAAAGGCTGCGGATGCAGGAGAAAGTAGTGCCTCAACTGCAAACAAAAAAAAAATAAGAAAAACAAATAAGACTTAGTGTAGATTTGAAGGTAACAAAAGTGACAAGCAAGGCAAGTTAACTGATAATGTCTTTAGTTGTAAATACAGTTTAGACAACTTATTCTAGCCTGTTGAACAGACCATACTAAAAAGTGAAGGGACGACGACGTTTCAATCCGTCCTGGACCATTCACAATTGACTTGAGAATGGTTCAGGACGGACCGAAACGCCGTCGTCCCTTCACCTTCTAGTGTGTGGTCTGGTCAATATTCTTCAGCCACGTTATTGTGACTCATCACCTGCTTATTCTAGCCTTTACTAAATACTGTAGTTTTTTTCTAGATTGCTCAGAATTATTTGCAGTAAGTGGAAGGCACTCTCCAGGGTCCTTTTTGCCATTCCCTCTTCCTTTCAAGAAATAAAATTTATTTGTATTTTCTGAAGGTGAGTGTAATGAAGGGAAGTTGTGAAGGGAATCTTGGGAACCTCTCCCTCCTGCAAAACCAATTCCACATTCAAGAAGTTAATTAATTCAATACTTAAAAATAGAGCTTTAATGATTCATTGGTGAAAACTATTTTTGGTTTTACACAGCTCTTTTTGTTTACTCTTGCTTTAAATTACTACAAAATGCTTCATTTATATTTTTAATGTTAAACAAAATTGTTACCAACACAGTATACACCAGAGAAAATCCTATTTAATATTAATCTCCAGGAAGTGTGCACGACATGTGAAGAAGTGTAACAACTTGAAACTTTTAACATTGATGTACGGTGGTGCAAGGAAGACTGGCAATGGCCCCATGTAACATCAAGGCAGCAAATTTTGCAATAGAATAATTTTACCCTGATCTGGAAGGGTAGAGTGAATGATTCCGTATCTCAGAAATTATAAGCATAGCTGTACTGTACCAAAATATCTAAATAGATCTTTACTGATACTACAACAGTAGACTCATTTGGCTAAAAATACTATAGATATTTTCACACAAGTCAAAAAATATGTAAGAATGGATAAGAATATTAATATTAAACTGACACTTGGAATAGGCAGTTCTTAAAATACCATGTACTCTACAATGTAATTCTACTCAAGCGGACCAACCAGATCTTTCAGTCTTCTTTTTTTATCATAAATAATAAAACTTGTTTTAGCATATTTCTACAAATGGGCTCTAAAAATAATGTAACCTTTAATGTAAATAAAATATATAATTAAACTAATATTTGTACTTTGAAGAGACATGCACTTACCTAGTCGCCCTCAAATGGCAGGAGGTTGTGTATTGTTGAGGGCTTGACATGCATATGCAGGCGATGAGTCACAATAACGTGGCTAAAGTATGTCAACAACTTGACATACATAATGTGCACAACTGAAAAATTATGCATCAATCAATCTGGACTCATGCTGGTTTTAGTGTGAAATCCTGATTTATTAAAATTTCTCTTTTTTTTTGGGTTGGCCTTGTCTATGGCTTCTCAGAACTTATGGACTGGAACTCCCCAGGATGAATACCATCTCACCAGTCATATAAGACTATTTTATGACTTACCGAGAGTATTGACCAGAATCCTCTTCCCCCTCGCTGGCTGGGGAGCAGAGGATGTCCCAAGACACCAAACACCATATTCAAAACCCACCAAAAGGGGATCACATAAGCCTATGAGGGGACTAGTGACAGATGGTCATAGGCAGCATGTTGGTATTTCTGGGGGAAGCCCTTTCGACTCCCCGGAGTTAATTGGGCTAATATGAATGCATTGGACCCCTGGCATCACTCAATGCGCATGGAGTTCTAGGCCTACCGGGAACCACGAGCTAGAACTTGGCCCTTCCTTCAGAGGCACGAGGAACAATGTCCTACAGAAACCCACTGTGTGGTTGGAAGCATTCTATGTCTGCCATCGACCGGGTCAGGCACCCAGAAAGGTAAGTGCCCCAAAACAAACCCCCTGTTCTGGTTAAAATATTGCTACTGAAAGCTGAACTAGTAGACAGAACTTCCCAAGTGAAAACGAGCACAACATCACTACGTCGTGCAACCCTCCCCTGTCCCCAGGAGGGGGAAGGGGAAGTCCCTGACCCCCATGCTGGCTATTGTTATGTTTGGCCCCGCGGGTTTTCGCTCCCCTGTACCTGGGTGCCACTGATCACCTTGGGAGCACCCCAGTCTACCATGTGCTGAGACACTTGATGCAGTGCCACATGAATGACTGATTAAAAAGATAGAGGCTCATGGTATTGGGGGTGCTATATTAAGATGGATTAGGGCATGGCTATACCAAAGGAAACAGAGTTAGTATAAATGGGGTTAAGTCAGAGTGGGAAAATGTAAGTGGAGTGCCTCAAGGCTCTGTGTTGGGACCTCTGTTGTTTATAATATATATAAATGATTTAGATTCAGGTTTGAGTAGCAACATTTGCAAATTTGCCGATGATACAAAAATCGGTAGGGAAATTAACACGGAAGAAGGCTCCCTATCACTTCAAGTTCATCTAAATATATATCTTGCTCTGGTTAGGCCCCATTCAGATTATGCAGTTCAGTTTTGGTCACCGTACTATAGAATGAATATAAATTCACTTGAACGTGTCCAGCATAGGATGACTAAGTTAATTCCCCAAATTAGAAATCTTTCATATGAAGAAAGACAAAACAAAGGGGATATTAATGGAGTATTAAAAGTATCAGCACAAGACAGAACGCAAAACAATGGTTATAAATTGGATAAGTTTATATTTAGGAAAGACTTGGGTAAATACTGGTTCGGTAACAGGGGTGTTGATTTGCTGAACCAATTACCACGAAACGTAGTGGAGGTGGGGTTCCTCGATTGTTTCAAGTGTGGGTTGGACATGTATATGAGTGCGATTGGGTGGTTATAAATAGGAGCTGCCTCATATGGGCCAATACGCCTTCTGCAGTTACCTTTGTTCTTTTGTTCTTATCCGCACGGTAATAATATATAGAACTGTTAGACGGCGGCAACTCTCCTCACGCTGTCTCTGGCAACACAATTAGCTGGACGATATAAATCCTTCACTCCTTTATCTCTTGAAACCAGCCATCGCCTCTAGTTGCCACAAAATGTCACTGCTCCCACACACACATTGGTATACACAAAATTCCTAGAGCCTATTCCTAAAAATTCCTATAAATTTTATATATATAATTTATTTAACTGAAAACTCACACCCCAGAAGTAACTTGAACCCATACTGCCAGGAATACTCTGTAACTGGTGTATAGGACACCTTAACCACTCGACCATCACAACCGGACAAAAGATGATGGTAGCCGAGGCTAATTCCCCATCATCTCGCTGGCACTCTGATGGTAATCTTGGGCATAGTATTTTATCAAATCACCTCATTCTTTGGGGCACACGTGAGGAATACAAATGCGAACAAGCCTGAATGGTCCCCAGGCATATATGCAACTGAAAACTCACCCCAGAAGTGACTCAAACCCATACTGCCAGGAGCACTCTGCAACTGATGTACAGGACTCCTTAACCACTCAACCATCACGACCGGTTGCCTTGGCTACCATCATCTTTTGTCCAGTCGTGATGGTCGAGTGGTTAAGGTGTCCTGTACACCAATTGCAGAGTGCTCCTGGCAGTATGGGTTCGAGTCACTTCTGGGGTGTGAGTTTTCAGTTTCATATATGCCTGGATATCATTCAGGCCACCACTTACAGGCTATTCATGCCCGTGCCACCTTTTGGGTGGCTTAATCTTCATCAATCAACCAACTAAACCTTGCTTCCACGCACTCCTGGGGAATGCGTGGAAGCGTCTTTTAACCCCTCTCTCTCTGGGGGTTCTCACCGCCGTCCTCGTCACGGCCGCCCTCGCTCGATTCCTTCCAGTTCTGCTACCTATCAAGCCTTGTTTGGTCCCGCTTCGTGGGCCAAATATTTTGATCTCCTCCCTCTTGATTCTGCGCCTCCTGACGATTTCTCCCTCCATCGACATCTCGTTGATTCCGTGGATGCCTCCATTACTTTCAACCCCACTCGTCTCGGTACACGTGTCGTTGCTGCTCCTTCTCAGGATGCTGCTTCCCGCTTGGCTGCCTTATCCTGCCTTGGCGAGACCCCTGTTCGGGTCTCGAAGAACGCTCAGTTGAATGCCAGTGTTGGCACTATTTTGCTCCCGCCCCCATGTTGCGACCGGTGTTCGGGACCTGCGCGACTGCCACGACGATATTCGACATATCCTTGCTGCCCAGGGCCATTCTATTCTCCAGGTGGACACGTTTACTCGTCCCCCTCGTGGTAGTCGCCGTCAACCCCTCCGGGTTGTGAAGATTACCTTTGATGGTAGGACCCTTCCACCCTCTGTCATTCTTGCTGGTGCCAGGTGCTCTGTCCAGGAGTACATTCCTTCTCCTCGGCTCTGCAACAAGTGCTGGAGGTTTGGGCATGGTGCCCTCCGCTGCTCTGGGACTGTCTCTCTCTGTCCTTTATGTGGTGGCGAAGGTGCAAGAAGTCGGAGTGCACTTCTCCCCAGGCTCGTTTCCTCAACTGCGGTGAGGCCCATCCTGCCTTCTCCCGTGCGTGTGTCCATTACAAGCTTGAGGCAGCCGTCCTCAACTTGAAGCACCGGGAGCGTTTATCTTTTCCTGAGGCGAGACGCCAGGTTCGCCGGCTCCCGCCTTATGCTAATATCTCTTATGCTCGCGTGTTGCGCTCTTCCTCTCCTCGTCCTTCCCGCCTTCCTCAGACTCACAACCGTTTCCGGGCCTTGGACCCTGATGCCCCCACTGCCCCCTCCTCTGTTCCTTTGGGTTCTCTCCCGAAGGATCCTCCTCCTGGTCCTCTGTCTGGGGTTCCCCTTCCTTCTACCTGGTCTGTCGTGTCTCCTGTGTCTTCTTCCTCGTCTCCCTCCGTTCCTCCTTCCCATCCTTCCCCTCCATCTCTTGACTCTCCCCGCCGCCTGTCGGTGCGGGCTGATGTCCATCGCTCTCTAAACGGCCGTCATGTGTGCTCTCGTTCAGCTTCTCCTGTTGAGACGCTAGAATCCGTTGCCCAGTACGTGGTTGCTGGAACACCTGTCTCTTTACGTCAGAAGCGTAAACCTGGCTCCTCTCCTTCCTCCTCCCCGGCGGGTAAGAAGGTTTCGCTTTCTTCCTCGGCCCCTACTTCTGCCTCTCTCGCTCCTTCCCCTCCCATTTCGGTGGTTGCGCCCCCTGTTCCTGCTATGGAGGTTTCTTTAGCCCCCGCTTCCCTCTCAGTTGCTGCCCTTGCTGAGGTACGCTCCCCTCTTTCTACCCCTCCTCTTCCTGCTGCTGTCCTTGCCTGCTCCTCTCCGTTGTCTCCTCTTCCTCCTCCTCCTCCGGACCCCGCCCGCCCACCTCTGATCTGTTCTCCCGTTTCCTTCCCTCCGTCTTTGCTCAGTTTACCCATGCCCCCTAACCCTGACTTTGCTGACCCTGATCCCGACCCTGATATTCTTTAACGTGCTCTGTTGCTCTTTCGCCTTTGTTTCTTCCTTGTTCTCTGTTTTTGTCCTTTCTCTTCTCGTCGTTGTCCATTCTTCAATGGAACGTTAGAGGTTATTATGCTAATTTCCTCGAACTCCAACTTCTGATTTCGCGGTTTTCGCCCCTTTGTGTCTGTCTCCAGGAGCCGATGCTGGGTGCTCGTCCTGGTCGTTTTCGTGGCTATTCCTTTCTCTCCCCCCCCCCCAGCTGTTGCTGGGGCTTCTAATTCTTCTGCTCTTTTGATTCGTGCTGATGTTCCCTTTGTTCCTTTACTTTTTCCTTCACCTCTCCATTGTTCTGCTGCTCATGTCTTTGTGGGGAAATGGTACACTGTTTGTTCCATTTATCTTCCCCCGAGTGTCCCGCTTTCTCTTCCTGATTTGAAACACCTCCTAGACTCCTTGCCGGAGCCTGTGCTCCTGCTGGGTGACTTCAATTGTCGTCATTCTCTTTGGGGTGACGTTCTGACGAATACCCGGGGTCGCCTTCTTGAGCCGTTTCTCCTCTCTTCTTCCCTGTCTCTTCTGAATTCTGGTGAGCCCACTCATTTGGACTCTCGGACTCGCACCCTTTCTTGTCTTGATCTTTCTCTCTGCTCTTCTTCTCTTTACTTAGATTTCACGTGGCAGGTTCTTGATGACCTCCATGGAAGTGATCATTTCCCCATCCTTGTTTCCTTTTTCTCTTTTCGCCCTTCCCTCTCTTTCCCTAGGTGGCAGTTTGCTAAGGCGGACTGGACCCTATTTTCCCTCAGTGCTACTCTCTCTGACCTCTCCCTTCTGCCTCTCTCTCGCGCTCTCCTCCTTTTTCATGACACTGTCTTCAACGCTGCCCTCCGCTCTATCCCTCGCTCTTCCTCCCGGGGTCCACGGAAGTGCGTTCCCTGGTGGAATGCGGACTGTGCTCGGGCTGTCCGCTGTAAGCGTGCAGCCTGGAAGAGGCACCGCCGTAGGCAGACGACCGATTCTTTTCTTTTCTTTCGGAAAGCGAGTGCGGTGGCCCGTAGGGCCATCCGTACGGCTAAACGTGAATGTTGGGCATCTTATGTCTCAACAATTACGTCCGAAACTCCTCTGGCCCAGATCTGGAAGCGTATCCGCAAGATAGAGGGTAAATTCGTTCCCGATGTTTCACCGGTCCTTCACCTCCATGATACTCTTGTGGCGGACCCGTTGCAGGTCGCTTCCGAACTGGGTTCCCACTTTTCTTCTGTTAGCTCTGGTCTTCATCTTCCCCAATCTTTCCTTCTTCGTAAACCTGTCCTTGAGTCTCGTTCTTTAGATTTCTGCACTCGTCTTCAACTTCCCTATAATGATCCCTTCTCTCTCTCTGAACTTCGTTCTGTCCTGGCCCTCTGCGGTTCTACGGCGGCGGGCTCCGATGGTATTCATTATGAGATGCTTCGCCATCTCCCTCCGTGCACGTCTCAGTATTTACTGAGTCTGTATAATCGGATCTGGGAGTCGTCGTCAGTCCCTGAGGACTGGCTCGATGCCGTTGTCCTCCCTGTTCGCAAACCGGGGTCTCTGGGTACTTCCCCTAAGGACTTTCGCCCTATTGCTCTCACAAGTTGTGTCTGCAAACTCTTTGAACGTATGGTTAACGTTCGTCTGATGTGGTTCCTGGAACACCATCACCTCCTCTCCCCTTCTCAATTTGGTTTCCGCAAGTGCCGCAGCACGACAGATGTCCTGGTGAACTTGGAGGTCTATATTCGTACTGCTTTTGATGCGAAGACCTCCGTTGTTGCCGTCCTTTTTGACCTGGAAAAGGCTTACGACACCACTTGGAGATATCATATTCTATCTCAACTTCATTCTTTTGGCCTTCGTGATCGTCTCCCTCTCTTTCTCCGCAGCTTCCTCTCCCGTCGTTCCTTTCGGGTGCGCCTTGGTACCGCGCTCTCTGCCTCTTTTCAGCAATACGAAGGTGTGCCCCAGGGTAGTGTTCTGAGCACTACTCTTTTTCTGGTTGCCCTCAATGGTCTTCTTTCTTCTCTTCCTTCTGGTGTCTTCTCCGCTCTCTATGTCGATGATCTTACCCTTTGCTGTCAGGGTGATGATTCGCCTCTCCTTCAGCGCCGGCTTCAACTTGCAATTGATGCCGTGTCGTCTTGGGCCACCGATCATGGCTTCAAGTTTTCTACTTCTAAGACTTTTGCCATGACTTTTACGCGGAAACGGGTTGTTCTTCGTCCCTCTTTGTCACTTTATGGTCATCCCCTTGAATACAAAGATTCCGCAAAGCTTTTGGGGTTATTCCTTGACATTCGTTTGTCTTGGTCTCCCCATATCTCTTACCTTCGTGTTGAGTGCTCTAAGGCCCTTACCCTCCTTCGGGTCTTGTCCCATACTTCTTGGGGAGCAGATAGGCGCACTCTCCTTGCTTTACATTCCTCTCTTGTCCTGTCTAAGCTCGATTATGATTGCCCTGCTTACTCGTCTGCTTCTCCTTCTACTCTTCGCCGTCTTGATGCTTTGCACCATACTGGGTTGCGCCTCAGTTCTGGTGCCTTTCGTTCGACTCCCGTCCTTGGCTTGTATGTTGACACTGGCTTCCTGTCTCTCCAGGACCGCCGTGATCGCTACTGTCTTCGCTATCTTGCGCGGTCCTTACAACATCCTTCCTCTCGCCTCTGTCGTGCTTTAACTTTTACCCCTCCTGCGGTTCCTGTTCCTCTTCACCAGCTCCCTCTTTCTGTCCGGTTATCTCGCCTCCAGGATTCTCTTTCCGTTCGTATTTCTAATGTTTCTCCTCGTGTTGTTCCTTCTTTGCCCCCGTGGGGAGTCCCTCTTCCGCGGTTTTGTACTTCCTTGACCCGTATCACTAAAGCTTTTACCCCTCCTACGGTTCTAAAACGCCTTTTCCTTGAGCACTTTTCTTCTCACTCCCGCTCCGTTTCTGTCTTCACCGATGGGTCTAAGTCGGCGGACGGTGTTGGCTACTCTGTTGTTTTTCCTGATCGCACTTATATGTGTCGCTTACCTCCGGAGACTAGCATCTTTACAGCGGAACTCTATGCTATTCTCTATGCTCTTCGTCTCCTGCTTTCTCGTTGTCAGTCCTCCTTTGTAGTTGTTGTTGACTCTCGTAGTGCCCTCATGGCTCTCGGGTCCTTTAATCCGGTTCATCCAGTTGTTGTCGAGATCCAGCATTGGCTGTTTCTTGTTCACAGTAAATTTAAGTCGGTTGAGTTTTGTTGGGTTCCCAGCCATATTGGTGTGTCTTTAAATAAGCGTGCGGATGCTGCCGCCAAGGAAGCTGTCCGCTCTTGTCCCATCTCTCGTAAAGGCGTTCTGTATTCCGACTTTTACCCGGTTATCTATTCCTCAGTCCTTACCCGTTGGCAGGCTTCTTGGTTGTCTCTTACTGGTAACAAGCTACGTACTCTTAAATGTTGTGTTTCCTCGTGGCCGTCCTCCTTCCACCGTAACCGGCGGTGGGAAACTGCTCTGGCGAGATTGCGTATTGGCCATACTCGCTTAACCCATAATCACTTGGAGCGCCGCCCTGCTCCTTATTGTCCTAGTTGCATTGTCCCTCTTACGGTCGTGCATGTCCTTCTTGAATGTCCTGACTTCCAGGACGAGCGTGTGTCTTGCTTTCCGACCGCCCCTCGCGGTCACCTGTCCCTCAATAGAATTCTTGGTGACTCGGATACTTTTGATATCGTTCGCCTTATGCGTTTTTGTTCTCGTATTGGCATCCTTGGTGATATTTAGCGCCCTCTGATTATTTTGCGCATTTGATGGTGCTACATAGCCTTCCCGGTTTGGTGCCTTCTTTTGATAATTACTTACTTACTTACGGGCTATTCATGCCCGTGCTACCTTTTGGGTGGCTTAATCCTCATCAATCAATCACAAGAAACAAGGGATACATCTCCCGTCACGCAGGGTCCAGTCGCACCTCCACAGATCTCCAGTATCATCTATTGATACTGTTAATGGTTCAAGAGGACTACCACTTACGGGCCTACCTCAAGGTAACAATCAGGTGAGAACATAAAATATAAGGCTGATCTATTAGCCTCCGTTAGCACAATCCGGGTACAGTATAAGAATATCTTCCAATATTCCTAAGTGTATGAAGTAATTACAGAGTTCAAAGTACCTTATACCATTTGGTCTGAAGTCACTTATAACAGGGCAATCACAGATATAGTGTTGGTGAGTATGTCCCAGTTCTTGTTCACATAGTTTACAATTGGAATATTCACCATTGGGGGCTATTCATTACCTGCAGCCACCTGCGTCACACTGTCATTGTGACACTAGTGGAAGTTTTATGCTGTCCGTTCATATAATTCTCGATTCGAGATTGGAATGTCCATATCCCACTCAACTTCAGGCTTATCACATTCAGTTTTAGCTGCCTTGTTTGTGTCATCATGCTGGACAACACCTATATGAGAAGGTATCCATACAAATGAGACTTTGAAACTCCTACTGTTTGCAATAATAATGTTGTTTATAATGGAAGTTACAACTACAACCTTTTGAAGATCAATGCTAATTTTATCTAGATAATGTAATAAACGAAAGTTTTCTATGTCAACAGAAAGGCAGAATTATAAGCTACACTTTAAATACTTGTCATAAATATAACTGAAGTGAAAGCGAAGATATATGCATTTGATACTGTACAGTTTCTTGATGGCTTGCTCTAAGAGTGTGAAGCACTTCACACCAGCCTATAAATTGTGTAATTTATTTCCATATATGCTAATTAACCTTAAAATCTATATGTCAGAAGGAAGGAAGATGTAGACGTTAATGTGACAACATTTCAAGAAATATCTCTCTCTTTAAAGTTAAATAATACAATCCTATCGCCGGTGTCCGGACACATGAAAGCTACTTAGGTATCAGTGGCCAGCCAGGTGGAGATCACAGGCTGTACAATACTGATAAATTATGTAATTCACAGAGATACGTTGATAAATATTAATGTTTTATATTTTATTAAAAATACAGATATATACTTTGTTTCATACGTTAAATGTAACAATATTTCAGTATATATTATATAAGCATAGTATATATAATTCAGTATATACAATATATAATAAGAGTGTCAGACCACAGAGGAAGAATTGAAACAGGAATTTCCTTTAGTACTTTCTTATATTTATACATCTTCAGAGCGAACCATTCCTTCTGAAGATGTATTAATATACGAAAATACTTAGAGCATTCTATTGTGGTTTTAATATTGAACAATTATACATATACGAAACAGACAAATCTGGTGTCCGAAATAGTAAAAATATTAGTGTGCGATGTGATCAATGTAAGGGGGATATTGGGTGTACCTCGTATCCCCTACAACAACAAGAAGTTTGAGAGCGATGAGGCCGCCACCTACTAGCTTCAGGATGTCGTCGAATCTAAATCAACAATATACTACCGCCGCTACTTTCTCGGAAACGTAAGTACCTGCCGCTTTACTTCTCTCACCCTGCCTAGCCTGACCTGGCCTAGCCAGACCAGACCTAGCCAGACCAGACCTAGCCTTACCTAGCCTAGTCTGACCAGACCTGGCCTAGCCTTACCCAACACTAATCACCACACGTAACAGCCCAAACGAATCGCAAATAAGTACACGTAACAAGTCATATGCCCGGACACTCTTTCACCTTGGGGACTGAGTGGTAACTATTGTATAGAAGAGCCGGCTCCCTGAGAGTGGTAAGAGGGCGTGATAAGAGGCTAACGTGTGGTCTTGAAGGAAGTCGATAAAGCAGACAATTTTCAAAAGGAAGGGCAGCATAACGAGCAGACAGGAATGGACAGACAGTCGGTTATCCCATAATGTGTAATACGCCCCGCACAGCATGGGTGGAGTGGGGGGGGGGGGTTGTAGCAGGGCACAGTATGGTGATGGTGCGGGTGAAGTACACACCCACTGAATTCCTGCCATCAATAATTGTTTTCATAACCATTAGAACAATGGCATCCCTCCAGCCACCATCCTTCCACTGACCCCCTCCTCTGGTCCTCCACCTCAGACAATAACCCCCCACACCCCCTCTCCCTTCCAGACATCAGCATGTCAAAATCAGTACCATAATGTGTTTAAACTATTTAAACTAAGTCATTGTGTATCTCAAGGTATCTTAATTCATTTGAAAGTGTACATGTGCATTCGTTCATATACTCGCCTAATTGTGCTTGCTGGGGTTGAGCTCTGGCTCTTTAGTTCCACCTCTCAACTGTCAATCAACAGGTGTACAGGTTTCTGAGCCTATTGGGCTCTATCATATCTACACTTGAACCTGTGTATGGAGTCAGCCTCCACCACATCACTTACTAATGCATTCCATTAGATATAATCATATATGATTACACATAATCATAATCATTCTATACACATAATCATATATGTGTACGTCAACGTATACATACATGCGTATATATACCTCATATTAAAATACTGATAAACGAATGACCATGAACAAATTAATTTATAATTGTAGCATTATATATAATTTTAATAGACTAATTACGTGTTTATACATTTGAATGGTCCAGACAGGTGGCCAGCCTTGGACATATACACTTCTGGTAGGCACAATGACCTCATGTTAGACCCTTGATAGATTATGTGAGAGCGAGAGAGAGCTGGGGCAGGGAGGTGCGAGCCCCAGGGAGATAATCCATGCCCATGCCCCGCCTCGAGGTCAGTTCTCGAGTCACACCAAGAATAACAATCGAGCAAGTTGTCCTGACCAGGATGTGGCATATTAGGGAGGGTTGAGGAATAGGAAGCCTGTCTGATAGGGCTCTTGGCAAGCAGCTCTCCCTCAGTCTACCTATCTATATGGAAGAAATGTATCTAGGCCCTCCTCCCCCTGCCTATTCTCTCTCCCCCACCTTTCTTCCTTCATTTCCTCCCTCCTTCCCTCCCCCTCACTGGTGAGAGAGTAGGAGTGTGAGAGTGGTTAGAGAACTCGTAGTTCTCACGCTCGTGAAATTGTCTGCGACCCTGGAGGAGTAGAGCGGAGGGGGGGTGAAAGTAGGTGACGATGGAGGAGTAGAGGGGAGCATTATATGCAGTGAACGTAGGTGTCTATGGAAGAGTACATCATAGAGGAGGGTGAAAGGAAGGTGACGATGGAGGAGGAGAAGGGAGGGGGTGTGAAGGTAGGTGATGATGGAGGAGTAGAGGGGAGGAGGGGGGCAAAGGTACGTGTCTATGGAAGAGTACATCATAGAGGGGGGTGAAGGTAGGTGGCGATGGAGTAGAGCAAAAGGGGTGGGGGTTGAAAGTAATCCTGAGTTTAATTTTTTAGTTATATATAGTGACACCTTGGCTTACGAATGAATATTTATGAACTTTTCGGGTTACGAGCCTAATTTCTTCGAAAAATTTGAATCGGGTTACAAACTTTGCCACGGGAAAGGAGTTTGTTGATATACGTATGGGCTGACCTAGCGCGTGGTGGCATGGTGATCACGCCTCAGTTTACCAGTGTCTCCTGCCTAGTAAGTATCGCGCCTGAATTCTTTGTAAAGCATTACATTTGTTTTGGGATTTTTGGCTATTTGAACATAAAATTTGTTATGATATATCTTGCCATGAGTCCCAAGAAAGCCAGTGGTAAGGTTGAAGCCAAGAAAACACATGTGAGAATGACCATAGAGGAAAAACAAGAGAGCATTCATAAACATCAAAATGGTGCACAGGTTGTTGAACTAGTTAGGCAGTACAACAAATCTATGTCAACAATATGCACTGTACTTGCTAAGAAAAAGGAAATTATGAACATTAAAGTGGCAAAAGGCATATCAACAATCCCGAAACAAAGAACACAAACACTTGAGGATGTTAAAAAGTTTTTATTAATTTGGATACACAACAAGGAGTTAGCAGGTGATAGCATTTCAGAGGCCATCATTTGTGAGAAACCAAGGCATTTGCATGAAGACCTTTTAAAGAAAACCCCTGGAACGAGGGGGGGGGGGGGAAAGATGAATCAAGTTTGAAAATGTGAAAAGTTTGTGTGACAATAGAGCCTCGTGGAAAACTTTTGCTGTGGTCATTACCTGGTGGAATGCACCCAGGATGGAGTATTAGGGCTATACATCTTTTAAATCATAAAAGTAATAAACATTTTCCATCAACCTTACAAACAATATTAACCTATTTTCATGTATTTCCCCCATGTGCATTTTAACAAAGTTGCTAAATTGCCTTTATCATTCTGTAAAATTTCAATTACAGTACTGTACTGTATGTATAATTTTGTTAGTATAAATGGACTGAATATTCTGAAATTGCTATTAATTTTACAATTTCAGATTCAAAGGTGGTCTGGACACCCAATTTGGTCAGACAGGTGAAGAGAGCATTTAGGATAGTTCGAAGAGATGAAGATGGTCGCAATTGTGTTCGAAGAGGCAAACGCCCCCCTTTGCTCCTGACATTATGTTCAACCATTGACCTCTGCACACCTAACACAAGGTAGGTTGAAAACTCCTCCTTCATGTCATTGGTTCATTAGCCAGAAACTTAGGGCCCATGCAGGAATATCCCTAAAAAAAAAAAAGTGGCCCCAACAATGCATCCTCCAAGTCTGGAGGATGAGCAGGAGCATTGTCGAGAAGCAGGCCCTTTAGTGTCAAACTTTTCTCTTGCAGATATTTTTTGATGGCAGGGCAAACCACTACATCACAGTTTTTCTGCACGTTATATATTTTTTAAAACTCTTGGATTTTCGGAATGATACACGAGCAAGGGTTTAATTTTCAAATCGCCACACAGCACAAGAGTTAGCCTATCCTGACACAAGTTAGCCCAAGTTAGCTTGTGTTCGGGCAGTGACGTCTCCTCTTGGGTAATGTATGTCCTCTTCGGCAATTTTTTCCAGAATAGCCATGTCTCCTCACAATTAAACACTTGTTGTGGAATATATCCATCAATACAGTATCTACAAAATCTTTAAAATCACGAACAAATCTTTCAGCCCCTACTTTGTCTGAGCTGGCACCCTCACCATGCCTCACAACACTATGAATACCACGTCTTTTTTCAAAATTTCTCAAACCATCCCCTACTCACCTTAAACTCTTTCGTATCTGCAAAACTCGTTCTAGGGGTTTTCTTTATAAGATCTTGCATGAAGATTTCATTGTTGACCAAACCACACACTGGAAATTGAATAGACGACAACATTTCGATCCGTCCTGGACCATTATAAAGTCGATTGTGATGAGATGAGGGAAGCAAGAGCATTAAGTAGGCAAGAGAGAGAGGTGAGGAGATGGCAAGTATGTACGTATGTACATGAATAAAACATGTACATACTTATACATAACGTGTGTAAATAGTGTAATAAACACAATAACAGTATTTTGGGAGGAGGAATGTTGGCGAGTAATGTGTTGGAGGAGGGAGGGAGGACTGGCAGGGTGTGGCAGCTCACTCATGTTTTTTGGGCTCACCATACCAACATAGTGGATCGTTATGGTGAAGACATACGTAGATGGGTATATACAATGTGTGTATATAGTGTAATAACAGCAAAAACACTGTTTGATTGTAGAATATGTCGCATATATGAGGCCCATAATTTTGAGCATAGCGATGTTCTATACTTTGAATTATATAAATTCCACAAATTACACACTTTTAAATAATATTACAGCAAAAAAAAAGAAGAAATGA
Source organism: Procambarus clarkii (assembly GCF_040958095.1). Lineage (NCBI taxonomy): Eukaryota > Metazoa > Arthropoda > Malacostraca > Decapoda > Cambaridae > Procambarus > Procambarus clarkii. The sequence goes on from NC_091209.1 coordinate 19,844,779, forward strand.
ATGAGAAACTTCAAAATAATTGCGCAACATTTTATTCGCAGCAACTGCCGTCGCACGGGGTGGCGGGGCCGACAGACCCCCATCGCTCCAACGCTCAGCGCCCATAATTTGCTCAACTTCCCAGCTCCATCGCAGCTAAAGTAAGTCACATACAATATTTTTTGTTTAGTTTCCCCGTGATCAGACTCTGCATTTTAACAATATAAGAAGAGAAAAATTTTTTTTGGAAAGAATTTATTTCTTGTGCACCAGGGTGTTATTTGGAGACAGAGCAGTTCAGTGGTTAACTACTAAATTTATTTTTCTCCCACACACGCACCCCCCTAGGAAGCAGCCTGTAACAGCTAACTCCCAGATACCTATTTACTGTTAGGTAACAGGGGTCATCCCCTTTTGTACAAAGAATCTGCTAAAGCTTTTAGGGCTAATCTTTGACACTCGTTTGTCTTTGTCGCCCCATATTTTTTACGTTCGAGTTGAATGCTCTAAGGCCCTTAACTAACTTTAGGTCTTGTCCCATACTTCTTGGGGAGCTAATCGACACTGCTCCTCTCTTTACATTCCTCTCTCGTTCTGTCTAAACTCGATTATGGCCCTGTTTACTCGTCTGCTTCTCCTTCTACCCTTCACCATCTGGACACACTGCATCATACTGGGTTACGGCTCAGCTCTGGTACCTTTCCTTTGACACCTACCCTAAGCCTGTATGTTGAAACTGGCGTCCTGTTTCTACAGGATCGCCATGATCGCTACTGTCTTCTCCACCTTGCACGGTCCTTACAGCACCCTCACTCTTGCTTATGTCATGCCTTGACCTTTACCCATCCTGTGGTTCCTGTTCCCCTTCACCACCTATCTCTTTCTGTACGGTTGTCTCTCTTACAAAATGCTCTTTCAGTTTGTGTTACCAATATTTCCCCTCGTGTCATTCCGTCTTTGCCCCTATGGAGGGGTCCCCGTTCCTAAATTCTGTAAGCCTTGACCCACATGACTAAAACTTTTACCCCTCCTACAGTTCTAAATCACCTTTTCCTTGAACACTTTTCTTCACACTTCCACTCTATTTCCGTCTTCACCAATGGGTCTTAAGTCTGCAGACAGTGTAGGCTACTCTGTTGTTTTTCCTGACTGCACCTTTGTGTCTCCTGCCTCTGGAGACTAGCATCTTCATGGCAGAACTTTATGCTATTCTCTATGCTCTTCATCAACTCTTTTCTCGCTGTCAATCCTCCTCTGTGTTTGTAGTTGACACTTGCAGTGCCCTCATGGCTCTAGAATCCTTTAATCCAGTTCATCCTTTGGTAGTTGAAATTCAACATTGGCTGTTTCTTATCTCCAGTAGATTTAAGACAGTGGAATTTCGCTGGATTCCCACCCATATTGGTGTGTTCTTAAATGAGCGTGCGGACACTGCCGCTAAGGAAGCTATCGGCACCTGTCCCATCTCCCGTAAAGGTATTCCTTATTATGACTTTTACCCAGTTATTCATTTCCCCATTCTTGCCCGTTGTCAGGGTTGTTGGTCTTCTGTTACTGGTAACAAATTGCGTGCTCTTAAGAGTAGTGTGTTCCCGTGGCCTTCCTCCTACCACCGTAACCGGTGGTGGGAAACGGCTCTGGCGAGGTTGTATATTGGTCATACACGTTTAACTCACGGGCACTTAATGGAGCGCTGCCCTGCTTCTTATTGTCCAAACCGTTGTCTCTACATGTCCTGACTTCCAGGACTTACGTGTCTTGCTTCCCGACCATCCCTCACTGTCAATTGTCCCTCGATAAAATTCTTGGTAAATTCAATACCTTTGATATTGTTCGCCGTATGCGTTTTTGTTCTTGTATTGGCGACGTTAGTGATATTTAGCGCACTATGATTATCCCACACATTTGATGGTTTGATAATTACTGTACTGTACAGTACAGTACTTTGGTTTGGAATGTATCAAATAAAGTTGTTTCATGTATTCAAATGTGTGAGAAAATCCACTGGGGCTGTGAGATGAAGCGAACCTGTAACAAAGGCATTGCCAGTTGCATACTCTACCACCACTGATGGTAAAAGTCTTACAACTGGATATCTTGTGTGACGGGTTATGGTATCACAGCTATACTGAACCAAGATGGTATGGCTCTCCCTCACATTTTTTTTTTTTTTTTTTTTTTTTTTTGAGATATATACTAGAGTTGTTACATTCTTGTAAAGCCACTAGTACGCGTAGCGTTTCGGGCAGGTCCCTGGAATACGATCCCCTGCCGCGAAGAATCGTTTTTTCATCCAAGTACACATTTTACTGTTGCGTTAAACAGAGGCTACAGTTAAGGAATTGCACCCAGTAATTCCTCCCCGGCCAGGATACGAACCCATGACATAGCGCTCGCGGAACGCCAGGCGAGTGTCTTACCACTACACCACGGAGACTAGCAAATATAAATGCAATATATATATAAATATAAATATAAATATAATATATAACATAAATGAAAGAAATGCTGCTATTGGCCTTGCAGTGTGTAAGTTGCAGGTGGAAACAAATGAAAATTATCAAATAAATAATTAAACAATTTACTGAAATAGTAATGAACAAAAATAACACATGACAATACTTGACTATCATGTAATGCAAAGGTGAACAAGTTAGTATGACCTTAAATGCAAAAAATAAACTATAAGCAATGAATAAAAGTATGAAGATATACTGGTGTTCTGAAGACAGCTACCATACCACCATGGCATCAGTCACACGATGTTGGCTGGAAGTGGACGACGGGTTAGAGACACCAAGGTGATCCTAGAGCACTAAGGGAGAGATTGCCTCTCCAGGGAGGCAGCGCTCTTTATATAGTCCAGTGGTGATGACTCATCCAGTGTCAACACGAGGTGGACATCTGGTCAACTAGCAAACTGCTCGTTGTGGCTGGCGGTGCCTTTGTGTTGAGCTGTACCACTGTCAGTTGAAGGCGGCTAACTGCTTGTTTGTGGGGACAAACTGCCAGTTAGCAGTGGCGCCCGGCTTGCCTCTGAGTCGTACCAGGCCGTGCCAGGCCCTGGGGGGTATGGAGAGGTGGCAGGACTGATGACTCTTCTGGGCTGGTGTAGATGTATACTTCCAGTGCAGAGGCATTGAAGGTGAAGGGAAAAGGCAGTTCCACTGCTATGCAGGGGATTCACGTGACACTTGTGAAGCCACAGAAAGTCTGGAGGCCCTACTGAAGCCAGTCCAAGTATTAAATAAAACCCCTGAAGTACGCCGGTGAAGGGTAAAGTGAAGGGTGAAGCAAGACCGTATGCCCCAACTTCAGGCACACACAGAAAATCACGTTTTTGTCCCGCCTCTCAACTGTGTATTTGAAGTTGGGGCGTATGGTGTTGAACTGCTTCAGCCTTCACCTGAGTGCTTGTAGGTCTTACGTAAGACGTTGACTCAAGGAGGGGCCTCAAAACTTGCTGTGATTTATGGGGAAATCCGGTTGTAAGACTTTTACAAAGTCAGTAATATACTGTGGTAGAGTATGCAGCTGCCAGTGCCTTGGGCAAGGGTTTACGTCGCCTCACAGCTCCAGTGGATTTTCTGCTTGGTGTATATCAGGTTGTGATTTTGTGTGTGTACCGTATTGTTATGATCGCCGTCTGATAAGTCCTTTCTGGCCTCAAGAGTCATTTTTACCCACCTAGAAAGATTGCAGATGGCCAAAGCAGTTATTTAAGTTAAGAAGGGACAAGTCTTAAACAGAATTTTGCATAATATTTGACTGTAAAGGGGTAAATTGAGGTAGATTGAAAAACAAAATGGTGAACCGGGCAGGCGGTACTCACAATTAGGCGAGTACACTCGGGAACTTTTAAAGTGCAACCAAACATGCTTTAGGCTCTCACAACAAGAGGTGAGTGGTGGTGGCTCAGGTGCTCAGCCAATCAGAGCACCTAAGGAGGGAGGGCAGGAGTGAGAGGGGGGTGGTATGTGGAAGTTTGGTGACAGTTGTGTGTAGTTTGTTCATCTTCATTGTGGGTTTCATGGCTTGGTGTGCATTTCCCTAGTAAATTTAATTAGGGAAAAATTCAGGTGTTTGATTTTTTAAATCAACTTTTTAAATGTTGAGTTGTTAAAGCCTCAAAGTGCATGGAGTTGGTTTGGGAGTATGGCATCTCATGCTGTTGCGTGCTCGCGTGAGGTAGCAAAGGTGATGTAAAGTTGTGGGGTGTACATACTTGGGACGTCCTCTCTCGGGATGGCTGGTGTTAGACCTGTGTGTTTGTCGGTTGTTGAAAAGCCGTCATCCTTTGCTGTTGTGGTATTGATTTTACATTGTTCATCTTGTAATTAATACTGTAGTGCGATATCTAGGGCTACCATTTGTAGGTTTAAAATGTCTAATACAAACAGTTGTCCAATGAGTTTTAATAGGAAATATCATCCACCAAGCACCATTGTACAATTATATTAATTGATAGTATATGGATTGTGCAGAACTGCTTAGAATGATCTTTAACACTTGGCTATATTGGTCATGTCAAATACCTGCACGGTGAATGCTCAAAGACCCTTTCTTTATTCAGTGTTGTCACATACCTCATGGGGGTATGGATAGGCAAACACTCATTCGGTTAAACTTGCCTTGTAGTACTTTCAGAGCTCAGTAATTTGGAATCTGGTTAGCACTTTCCAAATAAATTGACCTTTAAAGTGAATTCCTATTTAGGTTTAAAACATTATACCGAATGAGAAAGTCGGATTATATAGCCGAACACCAGAAATGTTGTTATTCAATTTGGTTGCCTAAAGCACATTCAAGGACTACACATTACATGGCATTCCAGGATTCCTCTATACCTTGCCTTATGCTGTAAACATTGCCACAACCCTGTGTTTTATTGATTTAAATGGCCACAGGGAGGCATACAACACTGCAGATTATGATGTCATTAGTTATCCACTGTGCTGACAAGTGGGCTGACTGATGTTCGTTGACACCTGTATCGTGCTTCAATTTAATCACCAGGAGATCACCCTCTCACTAGACTCGTCGTAGGAGAGGGTGATTCCAGTATAGTATCTCAAATTACCTTGGATCATAAATAGCATAAGACTTGGGGGTAGGAGAGGGTTGCAGTGTTTGTCATGGCTCTCAGTTGTTCCTGGTATTAGGCAATTTAGTTCTGGAATCATTTTTGTTGGCCAATGTTAAACTTTTTCGAAAGTAGATGTTTTTCTGAAAGGGAAGGGGGGGGGGGAACCTCTATGCTTGGATACAGTTATCTAAGTGAATACTTAGATTTATACAGTAGAATAACTACCTTCTTTTCCTTAGTCAAAAAGGTTGCTTGTTTATTTCTAGGGACTTGTATTTTCTTTTATTTTTAACTGCAGCAACTTTCAGTGAATGATAGATTCTTACTGAAAGGACCTTTACTTCATTGTTGTTGCTTTATGGTCATCTCATTGTGTACAGGGATTCCGCGAAGCTTTTGGGGTTAGTTTTTGACACTCGTTTGTCTTGGTCAGCCCATATCTCTTGCCTCCGAGTTGAATGCTCTAAGGCCCTTAACCTCCTTAAGGTTTTGTCCCATACTTCTTGGGGAGCGGATAGGCGCACGCTCCTCTATTTGCACTCCTCTCTCGTCCTGTCTAAACTCAATTATGGTTGGCCTGCATACTCTTCTGCTTCTCCTTCTACTCTTTGCCATCTTGATGCTTTGCACCATACTGGGTTGCGTCTCGGCTCTGGTGGCTTTCGTTCGACTCCCGCCCTTAGTTTGTATGTTGACACTGGCTTTCTCTCTCTTCAGGACTGCCGTGATTGCTACTGTCTTCGCTATCTTGCGCGGTCCTTCCAACATCCTTCCTCTCGCCTCTGTCGTGCATTGACTTTTCCTCCTCCTGTGGTTCCTGTTCCTCTTCATTGTCTCCCACTTTCTGTCCAGTTATCTCGCTTACAGGATTCTCTTTCTGTTCATATTTCTAATGTTTCTCCTCGTATTGTTCCTTCATTACCTCCGTGGAGAGTCCCCCTTCCCAAGTTTTGTACGTCCTTGACTTGTATTACTAAAGCCTTTACCCCTCCTACAATTCTGAAAAGCCTCTTCCTTGAGCACTTTTCTTCGCACTCCCACTCTATTTCCATCTTCCCTGATGGGTCTAAGTCTGCGGATGGTGTGGGCTACTCTGTTGTTTTTCCTGACCGTACTTACATGTGTTGCCTCCCTTCGGAGGCTAGCGTCTTTACGGCAGAACTTTATGCTATTCTCTATGCTCTTCGTCTCTTGCTTTCTCATTCTCATTCCTCCTTTGTGGTTGTAGTTGATTCTCGTAGTGCCCTCATGGCTCTAGGGTCCTTTAATCCTGTCCATCCGGTGGTCATTGAGATTCAACATTGGCTGTTTCTTATTTCTAGTAAATTTAAATCAGTAGAGTTTTGCTGGGTTCCCAGCCATATTGGTGTTTCAATGAGCGTGCGGATGCTGCCGCTAAGGAAGCTATCCGTTCTTGTCCCATCTCCCGTAAAGGTATTCCTTATTCCGACTTTTATCCTGTTATTCATTCTTCCCCGTTGGCAGGGTTGTTGGTCCTCTGTGGTTGGTAACAAGCTGTGTACTCTCAAACTTAGTGTGTCCCCGTGGCCTTCCTCCTACCACCGTAACCGGCGGTGGGACACTGCTTTGGCACGGCTGTGGGTTGGTCATACCCGCTTAACCCACGGTCACTTAATGGAGCGCCGCCCTGCTCCTTATTGTCCAAATTGCGTTGTCCCTCTTACAATTGTGCATATCCTTGTTGAATGTCCTGACTTCCAGGACAAGCGTGTGTCTTGCTTTCCGACCGTCCCTCGATAGAATTCTAGGTGAATCGGATACTTTTGATATTGCTCGCCTTATGCGTTTTTGTTCACGTATTGGCATTCTTGGTGATATTTAGCACCCTCTGATTATTTCGCACTTTGGTGCCTTCTTTTGGTAATTACCTTACCTTCATTGTTTCATTTTAATGTGGTACAGTAGTTGTGATATGGATTGTTCTGGCTCACGTGCAAGGTCTTGGATTTTTTTCTGTTTTATAAAGAAATTGCCAGTCTTGTTACTATTTGTAGAGTTAGAGATCTGCATTAAGGCCTCAATATTATATTCTTTATTTTTTTTATAACATGTTATCAGCAATTTTTGTGGTTGGTAATATTTAGATTAATGTATATGACAAGGGTTGAGACCCCTTGTGGTATGACAGCATTTTTCCCCAGTCATTTCTTTAACAAATGAAAGGGTCCTCGTAACCATTCTTTTGTCGTTTCTACCACGTACCTGTTTGTTGCTTCTTGGTGTTTCATTTGGTACTTTGGCTATTAAAACAATGGCCTTTGGTAATGTTGCAATTATACCATTTCTAAAAAAAATGAGCAGGTTCATTAGGCAGGGTTTGTTTTTAGCAAAAAAAGTTTTACAAAAAAAAAAAAATTCCATTCCTTCAAGACCTTGCAGATGTTAGGTCAAACTAATTGACAGTAATCTGTTTTGCCCCTTTCAAACAATGGTTTTAATCTAGGTAAAATATTTCAGAATATCTGAAGTTTGGCAGACAAATCATTTAAGAGCTTTGATAAATTTAAGTTACCAAAGACTTTGGGAAAACCATGTTGTATAGATGCTTCAGTGTCACTTTTCTAATGTTGTGAATTTAACAATGATCTTTAGTAAATTTAATTATAATTTGTACAAAGCTTAGGTGTTGCATAGCTTTAAATTTACTTTCAAATATGAAAACATATATTGACTAAAGTTTCTTCCACTTTAATATTTCAGACTAATTTGTTAGTTTATGTAAATTGAATAGGTAGTCCACTTTTACATCTTTTCAATGCATTTTGCATGCACCTATGTAACAAGTTACAAATAGGTGTAAATTTTACCAAGTATTTATTTTCAAAGTAAAAAAATTTCAGATGTTTAAAACATTGCATCAATAGTAGTAAATAATTTCCAGCATAATGTCAGGATAAGGTATATAAAGTAGTTTCATTAAAAATGTTTTATTTAATAAGTTTTACATATAGTATTTATAATACATCTAATATTTATTACCATTTCAGGTTGTGGGACAGATGCTCCTAGATGAACAGAAGATCCAAAAGGCCAAGACAACTCCAGAGACAATCACCTGTAAAGGAAAAATAAACATTAGACAGGGACACTACTTTTATTATCACCAATGCCTAATAACAAGCCCATAAAATCCTAACATACTATCTTTTAAGATAGGCTCAGCAAGGCCTATCCCTTCCTCTGGTTTCAGTGCAGAGCTTGTTCCCTGAATGGGTGCATTACATCCACCACTTTAGTGCCATCAACACATTGTACATATGCTTTACAGAAAGCACTGTACAATGCATGCCAGGCACTAAAGTGTTAGATGCATGCACCCATTCAGCAAACAAGCCCTGTGAGAATTAACAATGTAACCATTGTTAAGGGTCCCTAAACCTATGCAAATCTAGTCCATCTATTAGATGGTTAATAGAGCAAAGCTCTGAAAAAGCCAAGCCAGGGAAATCTGCAGGACTGCCTGGTCCCCTTTTATGAAATGGGGTAGGATCAGTACAAACTGCATCATCCCCTGTGGGTTGTAACAGTAGGACATGGTTACACACCTATAAATGGACTAGATAAGAGAATTAAGATTAGGTCATTGATATAGCTAAAACATCGAATTCAAACTCACCCACTTTTGTAGATTTCCTTTTGCAGAGTAAAGGAGCCTCACTCCAAGCCAGTCCATGAATCATGATCACTCACCTGAAAAATATTAACAAATTAATTTCAGATTTAAAGCCAATCTTTCTTTACTTTTCAAATTAGCATTCAGTACTTTACAAATTCAGATGGAATTTACCTTTCCTACATATTCTAATAGCAGTAGTAAAGATCTAATTTAGCAATATAAATATATATGGCATCAATTTGCCAAGTTTCAGTGAATGTCATAACTATCCACAACTGCACTTCAATGGCAATTTACATTTATCTTTAGCCAATGCTATATTGTTTTAAGTTATTACTATTTTTTTTTACTTTTATGCAAATCTATTCAGATTAACCTTTACTACAACTAGCCTGATTCTGTTTAAGCAATTGGGACTTTTGGACTTTCCAAACTACATTCTGGAAAACTATATAAATTTAAAACCAACCTAAAGTAAACATTGAATAGTTCCTACTAGTGTTACTGGCCACTAATGACTAGGGGAAGTTAGCTCAAAGCATCTTTGATGTGCTTTGATGGCAACGAAAATGTTGCCCCCCTTCAAAAGTTAAGCTTGTCTACAGCATTTCTTTTTTTAATTAACTATGTAAGGGGGAGATTCTGAATAGCAAATGGCAAAAGATTCTGTAGCCATAGAACTATAAGCCACACTTTCTCCCCCCCCCTTTCCTCCCAACTGTTCAGTGTCAAAAGGGAGGGGGGTGTCCATTTACTGTACCACTTACATTTTAGTGTGGGCTTCATCCACTATTCTGATGTTAGCTGGAACATTTGTGCCAGTTGCTGGTTTGAAAGGGAGGCATACCATGTGCCAATTCAGGAAGCTTTCCACGTTCGTCACTGCATGTCAGCTCAGGACCTCACTACCATGTTGGGAGGCAGTTGAAGACTAACCAATCAACATCCATGGCTGGAGAGCAGTGCCAGCTCGAGGACAATTTACCACCTGCAAAAAATTTAATACTCTTAACAATCTACACCATCTATCTCATCTTTACCTAGCCCTCAAACCTTACATTTGTCAGCATTAAACTGCATCTGGTAGTCTTAACCATTTCAAAACTATATAGAGCATCGGTATTTTTTATTTGCCAATTCTGCAACTATTGCAGTCTAAACCATAATCTTGCGAATAACCTAGGTCCAAGGAGAGCTTTTAGGCACTACTTACAACACTTCTCCCAACTTAACCCCATTTATACTAATTTCCTTTGGTATAGCCATGACCTAATCAACTTCAGTCAGCATTCCCAATGATCCGAGCCCCTATCAATTTTGCGCCACTATCTAAATCTCTGCTGAAGTCAAGGTACACAAAATCACAAACATTATCACTATTTCCTCAACTATGCAACCTAATCCATGAACATTTAGTAATAAAACTATGCGATTCATGTATCTAGTCATGTTTCTCAAAAAGATTAGAGAAATGGTACTTGCAATGTTTGATTCTAGTAACTTTCATCACAATAGATTAAGCTAATTGGTCACTAACTTAAGCATTAAAGTTAACTCAAACTTTTCCTTTAAAACTTGCTATATTAGGAACTTTCCACGACCGGCCTTTACCCGACATAATTAAATAGGGTAAAAACGGTATATTAAATGCAGTAAAACTACGGTAAATTCCGTAGATAAATGATAAACTTGCATTCTTTAAGCATGGGCTGCATAGTAAGTGAACTAAACTAAATGTTAAGCACCCTGGCAAACCACTTCGTTCTATTCAATTTCTTTATTTAATCACTTTGTCCGGCTAGAATTTTTAGATTAGATTAAAGGAACACCCTCCCTGGTAACGGCTGAACTAATTAACCAAATACAAATATTTAGGCAAAATACTTTCATAAAACCCATCTACTTCCCCCACCAGTAGACTTGTTCAGCTAAAGGCATAATGTAATATTCCACTTTAGTAAATAAAGACTTAAAACACTACCCCATCTGTGTAGTTACCGGTTACCTGACATTCTACGCTTAAAATAACCCATCTATTCCCTATAATTGTTCGATGTAACTTACCTCTCACCCGCTGGTCGAGTACACAGCAGCATATATCCTCCTCCATCACTCACCGCGTGGATACTATTTCACTCTGGCCGCAAATTGCCTCAAATCACCTACGTTGTCCATAAACATATATAGAAGAGCAACTGACCGTAACACCCGTATAGCGATCATCATATAACGTGGGAACATTAGTAGTACTGCTGTCAAAACATAGATGGCGCCAGGACAAACGGTAATTCCTATGGACTCGCGCGCGCCTAGTTATGCGTAGGGAATTGAGCTTCAGCTGTTTGGTCCCGCCCCTCAGCTGTATTCACCTAGTTGTACTCACCTAATTTGTGCTTGCAGGGGTTGAGCTTTGGTTCTTTGGTCCCGACTCTCAACCGTCAATAAACAGGTGTACAGGTTCCTGAGCCTATTGGGCTCTATCACATCTACATTTGAAATTGTGTATGGAGTCAGCCTCCACCACATCACTGCTTAATACATTCCATTTGTTAACTACTCTGACACTGAAAAAAATTCTTTCTAATATCTCTGTGGCTCATTTGGGTACTAAGTTCCCCTTGTTCGTGTTCCACCCGTGTTAAAGAGCTGTCTTTGTAACTATCAAAATGCATATATCTTTGCTTTCACTTCAGTTATATTTATGACAAGGGATTTAAAATTTGCCTATATTTCTGCTTCTCTGATGACATTAAAAACTTTCGTTTATTACAGTATCTACATAAAATTAACATTTATCTTCATTAGGTTGTAGTTCTCATCAATAGGGAGAGCGTCGGTAAAAAAAAAAAAATAGTTTAAATATAAATATCTTTCCTCTCTCAATAATATGCCCGAAACGCTATGCGTACTAGTGGCTTTAGGTATTGTATGTACTAGCTCTATCTATAAATCCAATATTATGTTTGTAAATCGACTATTTATGTACTTTCCTGAATAAAATGAACTTTACTAATATCTAATCTCTGTGACTAAAACGTAAGAACGACTTTATCTATGCCTTTTTGATAACATATATAATTATAAGCTTTATTAGTGAATCTCTATTAATTAAACAATATATCAGAGAGTGTGTAAGGTTCGGTGTTCCATGTGCGAAGAGACATGGGAGATTTTACATCAGTACAGTAAATGTTTTAAGTAGCGAACGCATACTAACGAATAACGATTAGTATAGACCAACACTATTGTTCTATGAAGTCGATTTAACTTCCAGACATGTATTTTTCAATAAGTCTTAAATATTTTCTGGCTAGTTATGTTAGATATTATTAGAAATACGTATTCTACTTGTTAATATAATAAACTAAATTTGCGATCATTTAAGGAGAGAAGTGCGACGACTGGATCACTATGCACAGAAGGTTGATATGCCAACAAACACTTTCCAGACAACAATATATCTTGGATAAGTCGCTCCACAACATTGACACCTGGACCGTTGACTTCCTATGAGGCCACATATTTACTTATTTCATAATGGAAGTATATTATTTTATAGTAAATATATGTTTTCTCGTGTTCTGCATTAAGCACCAACATTATAGTGAATAAATATACCATATTTCTTCATTATTTAAGTAATGCTTGGAGGCTTTGAGTAGCTTTGGGTCATTAGGTGAACAGAATCCCCAATAGATGGGGCGAAAGTCGCGCTATCTCTCGCCCGAGCGAGAGTCGAAACTTATTTTAGAATTGATATATCTTTGTCCTCCAACAAGATATATTTCCTTTGGTGCACTCACAATAACGAGCATATCTCTGTCTTTCTGAAGGCATATAATATTTTAGGCTTTATAAGCGTATCTTTGTTAATTACACACTATATTGGCAAGTGCGTAGGCTTCTGCATTCCATGACCGACAAGCTACTGAATGCCACTATAAAAACGTATGTATCTTCACTTGAGCTTTATATATGTCTATGTTAAAGTATTTAAAATGAAGCTTATATTTCTATCTTTCTTGAGACATATAAAACATATGTGTTTATTAATGAATTTACGTGAAATAAGCATTGTTCTGAGAGAGAGTTGCTCTGTCGATCAGTCTGTGCGGGGTCGGAGCTCGGCGATTATTAAAACACATGTATCTTCATTAGAACTTTATATATATCTATGGTAAAGTATTTAAAATGAAGCTTATATTTCTATCTTTCTCAACACATATAAAAACATTTGCGTTTATTAACGAATTTACGTGAAATAAGCATTGTTCTGAGAGAGAGTTACTCCGTTGCTCGATCTGTGCGGGATCGGAGCTCGCTGATTAGAAAAATACACGTATCTTCGCTTTAAATACAAATATGCCCATGGTAAGGCATTTAAAATGAACATTATGTTTCTATCTTTCTTGAGACGTATAAAAATCTTACGTTTATTAACGATTCTGCGTGAAATAAGCATTGTTCTGAGATGAATATTGCGGATTTCCGGCTCTACGACCGATGAAAAATGCAACTTTTATACAACTACAAATATCTTTAGTTTTACTTTACATTTTGTCCTGAAAGAGTTTTCATATATAGATCCAGTTTCTGCCGTTCTTCTGACATGAAAAGACCTTTGGTTTAATAAGTTATTAAGATGTTTTCAACAATATTACTAGGGCGTTCACCGATTCCAACATGGGCGACCCTTTTGGAAACGCATGGAAACGCAACACTTGGGTTGACCCGATTGACAGACTGGTTATATTCCAACAGGGTCTGAGACAGTACACATGTCCACATCCCAATGCCCGCCCTTCCAGGACTGGGGGTGCGGTATGGGGTCGGTACTGGACCCCATACCCGTCAATATTGACTTATTAAATACGTGCATTTGTTATTGACGGGTATGGGGTCCAGTACCGCCCACACGATGGGTATGGGGTCCAGTACCGCCCACACGATGGGTATGGGGTCCAGTACCGCCCACACGATGGGTATGGGGTCCAGTACCGCCCACACGATGGGTATGGGGTCCAGTACCGCCCACACGATGGGTATGGGGTCCAGTACCGCCCACACGATAGGGTATGGGGTCCAGTACCACCCACACGATGGGTATGGGGTCCAGTACCGCCCACACAATGGGTATGGGGTCCAGTACTGCCCACACGATAGGGTATGGGGTCCAGTACCGCCCACACGATAGGGTATGGGGTCCAGTACCGCCCACACGATAGGGTATGGGGTCCAGTACCGCCCACACGATAGGGTATGGGGGTCCAGTACCGCCCACACGATAGGGTATGGGGTCCAGTACCGCCCACACGATAGGGTATGGGGGTCCAGTACCGCCCACACGATAGGGTATGGGGTCCAGTACCGCCCACACGATAGGGTATGGGGTCCAGTACCGCCCACACGATAGGGTATGGGGTCCAGTACCGCCCACACAATAGGGTATGGGGTCCAGTACCACCCACATGATGGGTATGGGGTCCAGTACTGCCCACAGGAGGATGGGTATGGGGTCCAGTACCGAACACAGGATGGGTATGGGCTCCAGTAACGAACACAGGATGGGTATGCGGTCCCGTACCGAAAACAGGATGGGTATGGGGTCCAGTAACGCCCACATGATGGAGATGAGGTCCAGTGCTGCCAACAGGAGGATGGGTATGTGGTTCAGTACTGCCCACAGGATGGGTATGCAACCCGTTCTCGCACTTTCTCTCAGTCAATATTGACTTATTTAATAAGTTCATATGTGACACTAATTTATTGTGAATATTTTAGTTTACATTGAAAAGCATCATAAAAAACGTTGACATAACATACTGTCAATGTTTTTTATGATGCTTTTCAAGGTAAACTAAAATATTCACAATAAATTAGTGTCACATATGAACTTATTTAATAAGTCAATATTGACTGAGAGAAAGTGCGAGAACGGGTTGCATACCCATCTTGTGGGCAGTACTGAACCACATACCCATCCTCCTGTTGGCAGTACTGGACCCCATCTCCATCGTGTGGGCGGTACTGGTACTCCATACCCATCTATCAGCTCTCCAGTATGTACAGGGAGAAGATATTATTAAACAATTATAGGTGACAATTTTATTGGGATAAAAAAATATCCAATCTACTTGTATTTTTATTTTACAGTGGCTGCTCAATATTTAAATTGTGCTTATATTAATTAAATTTGGCAAATAACAATCCTCTCAACAGAGGTACTCCACAAAACTCATGACACTGAGAAAAATAGTTGGAGCACTGAAAGAACTCGAACCAGAGATAAGGATGCTCCAGTAGCACACCTTACCCCTGTACCTTGATATGGCACAAGTTATACTACCTGGTATTCCACTGAATCCACATCAGTTTGGTGGCTTCTACTCAAGCACAAGGTTTTCATATAACCCCCATGCACTCTGGTGTAGGTAAATCCCAGATTGTATAACTTATACAACTTGGAATTTACCTACATCAGGGTACATGTCATATGTAAAACTTGAATTGGATTTTGTATTGGTCTCTATATTTCCTGTGGATTCAGTGGAATACCAGGTACAGTAGCATAACTTACCCCTGTACTGCAACATGGTGTAAGGTGCACAGCTGGGATACCCTCATCATTGGTTCAGGTTGCCTCGGTGCTCCAACATACTTTCTCATCGATATACATCACGTTAGTGTGATTTCTTTGTATACTCATACTGTTAGACCCAGCAATGCAATACTGGGTATGACCTGCACGATCGAGATTATAAAGTTTGTTCTAACCAGAATTACACACCTCACATCAATAAATACTCCTTTATATACCACAATAACATCATACTACTGTGCATTATTACGTAATTTACCCCTAATACAATTCCAAGCACTGCCTGATTTACTGTAATATTGGTATTGTAAACCCATTTGCAAATTACAAAATTAAATTTATATCCCTTGCTTATTTATCATTGCAGACTAATAATCATGTCCTAACACCAATTATTTAAGTGGCTATAATTCAGAATAGATAACAAAGCAATAATTTATCTGAGAGGAGACGACGAAAGTGACGTAAGCGACGAAAACGACGAGTCATAGTGTCTAGTGGATTGGTCATCATCAGCTTGGTTGTTCTTAAGCTCACCCATAGTGTGAACAAGCCGAGCCCAGTCATCTGCACGTGGTAAGGCTAGTTGCTAAAAAAAATAGAAGGAAATTATTAATTTTACCATTTAATTTTTTGGGGGAAGGGAAGGGGGCAAGAAATTAGTCTAATTCTCCAGGAGAATTAATCCACTTCACTCTGGTGAATTCTGAGCGTGGGTGAATACACAGAACATGACAATTTATAATATATTAAAAATAAAAATGTTAATTTTTGTTTACTTGCACTTATTGATAAGATACTACTGTACTTCTAATTTATTTAGTCATAGCTTACATGCTCAAGAACCTGTGAAAAAAATGTGGTTAATATGTGAACCTACACTTCTGGTGAAGGTTCTGAACTGGTGCTTCAGCACGTCAGTTCTGTGTTGTTTCCTTCTTTTGTAATTAAATGTGGCTTTAATGTGTTGTAAGGGACCAGTAAGGGACCAAAATGAGATGGCAGTCAAGGTGTGGGACTCAGGGGCAAGGGAGGGGGGTAGTACAAAAAATGAAAACAGTTAATAAAAATCATTCTTACCTCTCCAACATCATAGATCCAGATCTTGCCCATGTCATCTCCAACTGTTATTTGTTGACCAGAATTTGTCCAAGACACCCTGTTTAATGCTGGACTGCCCTCAACAACTGTGCTAGCAGTTGGCACCTATAATAGAAATGAAAAAAATTAAATCCACATTATTCAATTATATATAATCACCTATTAAATTTGCAGATAAAATATTACTGTATATTATGTGTATTTTGATTTACACAGCTCCACTTATGAGGTATTCCTGGTAGGTTTACATATTTATGGATTTTGTACAGTTCTGTCAATGATTCTGAGGATCAACATCCCCATGGCCCAGCCTCTTGATTGGTGGCCTGATCAATCAGGTTGTTCGCAGCCTGACGTACGAGTCACAGCCTGATCATTAGGCCTTGTAATCCCAGAGTAACAGATTTTAAATCATTTCAACATTATTGGGTGAAGGAATATAAAATTTGAGCAATACTGTACCTTGAAAATGAATAAAAGCAGCTGCACAAAAATGTCTATACATTGGCCCTGTAACTGAAGTTATAAAGTAAGCACCCTTCACCACCATAACCACACACACTTTCCCACCTACATCACTGCTATAACTACCACAACCTCCAGCCTACATCACTGCTGTACCTACCACAACCTCCAGCCTAAATCACTGCTATAACTACCACAACCTCCAGCCTACATCACTGCTATAACTACCACAACCTCCAGCCTACACCATAGGTACTCCGTATACTCCTCACAAATCCTACAGCAACTTGAAATCATTGAATTCCTAGAACACATATCCCACCCTATTTGTATACAAAGATATTTCAGCACATGAACTATCCTGTGCTGATTGATTGTGCCCATGTAATTTAAATATATCTGTTGGAATACAGTCAAACTCTTGTTAAAAGAGACTTCACAGTTAGTGATCTTAGGGTGGTGGATGGCCAGATATGAGTCAACCTAGTCAGCAACTCCAGTACAACGGGAGAAAATCTTAAACTCTTGATCGAGTGCTTTCTGCCCAGTTGAGTGCAATCGTGTTGAGAGTGTGGAAACGAAAAATTAAAGGAAAGATTCAACAAAACATTACAAAATTTACCTTTCCCAAG
The DNA here is from genome assembly GCF_040958095.1 of Procambarus clarkii. Taxonomy (NCBI): domain Eukaryota; kingdom Metazoa; phylum Arthropoda; class Malacostraca; order Decapoda; family Cambaridae; genus Procambarus; species Procambarus clarkii. Next base: position 19,862,277 of record NC_091209.1, read on the forward strand.
TTTACCTTTCCCAAATCAGAATACTGTAAGAACAAAATGCACAAAGCATGTTCTATCATTTCAATTAAAGCAAAATATTAAAAGATGCCAATCTTCCTCTGCAATGAATTTTCAGCTACAGTGAATGGAATCTAGCATGAATTTATTCATTCATGCCTAGTTAAACATTTTGAAAATCTAAAAATAACTATACACCATACAGCAATAAAAAAAGTATGTTAAAAAATCTGTAGACGAGTGAAAGAAAACTTGACAATTTGCAAATGAAGATTTCCATGCACATTCAAAGCTGTCATTTAAGTTGTGAATGCACATCAACCAGCATATTTTGGAGGGGCATAATATGTAAATCTAGAAATTTATGCTCCCATAGGAAATACCCTCTCACAAGTCAAGCCTGGCCTCGGGCCGGGCTTGGGGAGTAGAACAACTCCCAGAACCCCATCAACCAGGTATCAACCAGGTAACCCAACATGAAGTACAAAAGCTCCCCCACATGGAGTACCGAAATACCCCACATGAAGTACCAAGCAACAAACTACTCAACATAATCAGGAACAATTTACATGTAAAAGTATTAAGGCATGAAGATGAAAACAAGATATCATTACAGTTATTGCTAGTAGGTACTTCAGCATATCACTGAAACCAGCAACAGTCATTACCTCGGTATCTTGATTCAGGTTCCAAAGATCGATTCTCCCCGAGCCATCCACCGTAGTGAAGAGAGCCGGGTGGATTGGTGACCAGGCTACTTCGTACACATAATCCCCATTGTCTTCAAATGAATACAGTGGTTTGGTTTCCTGTAATAAAAACAGCACAATCATTTGGTATCACAACTGCAGTTAGTGTTATGATGATAGACAGTAATCGTGTATTGTTATTCAATAATTGCCATTTTGTTTTAAATTGTGATACATTTAATAGAGTAGAGTTAAAGTAAAAAATTATAACTGAAGTTTCACTTGAATGAGTACTGTATTAATAAAAACTATTGAAGTACATAATTTTGTATGTTTAACAATCATGGTTAATATACCTTGTTTCTTCTCAGAATTCTGTTAGATTTGAATAAACATTTATTTCCATTAACTGCAAGAGGATTAAGGAAATTATAATATTAAAAAAATAAAATATAAAATAATGCAGTAGTAATTACATATATTTACACCTTTAAATAAACTATGAAACATGAAAAGCAAGAATGGAAAGATTTTAAATATTAAAACAGAAGCTATTTAATATTTGATAGTAAGGCTTCAATTAGGAGTTATAGAATGCAAGTGTTATGCCCATAAATCTGCATACAAATTCAAACTCACTTAATCGTCTTCATCAAAATACAGTACGACCATGCATCGTATGACCATACATCGAAAGATCTTGATATTACATCGATATACTGTATATATTAAAATATTTGAATTCCATTACAATTATTTTCTTCCAAAAATGTTGAAAGTATTCATTAATATGGGATAAGAGCCCACACTTCTAGTTTCAAAATGAGAAAGAAACTTGCTACTGTATTTGTACCACCAGATAAAAATATGTGCACACAAAACACTAACAAAACGGTGAAAAGTAATTTCTCTGACTTGACGCAGTAATTGAATCATTCACATGACTGCACCTGTTTTATAATTGTGCTCACAATGCAATTTAGATAATTAAAAAAATAAAGTCTCGACTTCAGAATTATACTTCAATCACCCTAAAGTGTTGAGAAGCGAGACAGTCGCACATTATGGCCACCAGGACAAAGTTAAGAGTCAGTCAGTCCTACACTGCGCACAAATAACCAGCATAAGCAGCAAGCATGCATAAGCAGAGAAGAATATTAAGGGTTAATGTTTATATCTGTAAAAATTAAATCATATTTCAAGAAGCTATTTAGTGAATATTTTTAAAATACCGAGTATAATACCAATATAATATAATATACAAGTTAGCTTAAATTATGCAAATGTGTGTGTATTCACCTAGTTGTGTTTGCAGGGGTTGAGCTCTGCTCTTTCGGCCCGCCTCTCAACTGTTTACTAGTACACTAACTACTATTTTTTTTTTTCACACCACACACACACACACACACACACACACCAGGAAGCAGCCCGTGACAGCTGACTAACTCCCAGGTACCTATTTACTGCTAGGTAACAGGTGCATTCAGGGTGAAAGAAACTTTGCCCATTTGTTTCTGCCTCATGCGGGAATCGAACCCGCGCCACAGAATTACGAGTCCTGCGTGCTATCCACCAGGCTACGAGGCCCCCGTGTGTGTGTGTGTGTGTTAATTAATATATATATATATATATATGTATATACACACACACACACACACACACTGTACACCAGTTGATTGAGAGGCGGGGACTGAAGAGCCAAAGCTCAACTCGGTGAGTACATACATAGATACACACACACACACAGCATAATTTAAACTAACCACAAAATTATCTTAAATTAATATGGATGCTATGGCAGCTATTTACATTATTTGTCTAAGAACAAGGGTCTCTCAGCTAATATGGGTCATTTAAAAAATGGTAGAAGATAGAGCAACCTCAAATTTCATTTATATATTAATTTTTTCCAAAGCATATTAAATTCCTTGGGGAAAAAAACTCTCATACTAAAATCCATACAATATTATGGAAAAGCTATTATTCTATAATTAAAAATGTATTAGAAATAAAAAAAAAAAAATTATATATATATATATATATATATATATATATATATATATATATATATATATATATATATATATATATATATATATATATATATATATATATATATATATATATATATATATATATATATATATATATATATATATATATATATATATATATATATATATATATATATATATATATATATATATATATATATATATATATATATATATATATATATATATATATATTTGAGTGAGGTGGGAAGGGTGATGTGGCATTACATTTGAGTGAGGTGGGAAGGATGATGTGGCATTAGAGGATATTAATAGGGTATTAAAAGTATCAACACAAGACAGAACACGAAACAATGGATATTGAATAGAAGTGTTTGTAGAAAGCCTATTGGTCCACATTTCTTGATGCTTCTATATTGGAGCGGAGTCTTGAGGTGGGTAGAATATAGTTGTGCAGACGCGACACGGCACAACTATATTCTACCCACCTCAAGACTCCGCTCCAATATAGAAGCATCAAGAAATGTGGACCAATAGGCTTTCTACAAACACTTCTATTCAATATCCATTGTTTCGTGTTCTGTCTTGTGTTGATACTTTTAATACCCTATTAATATCCTCTAATGCCACATCATCCTTCCCTCCCACCTCACTCAAATATATATATATATATATATATATATATATATATATATATATATATATATATATATATTTATTTTTATTGACAAAAAAAGAGAAAAAAAGGACACCCATGCTTAACACAGCACTGAGACTCGGCACCGAGCTATAACAAGCTCTTAAGAGTGCACCTCAGCTTACCTTCATTGACCAATGCTATCGCATCCCAAAATGAACAGAGCAGAAGAAAAACATAGGTTACAAATATGAACATAAAATCATGCATCAACAGCTGCTCCTGTTAAATATTATTCCCTTTCGCAAAGTTTTCCTGTGCCGTTACCTTCCCACTGGAGAAACAAAGGAAAAGGCGGTAACGCTCTTAATATGAAGCTCAGATGCAAAACATACGTGTAAGAAAGGCTCCATAATACACAAGATAAATCAAATGATAAAACATGTATGTGTTTATAGAGTATCATGTTATGTCACTGTTTTAGAAAATGTGAGGACAGGAATAAGTGTTTGATATGGAAATTAAGTTTTAAAAACTTCAATTGTTTGGAAAAAATATATTCAAGCCGATTTAAACAAAATTTAACGGCATATTTACATCTCTTCCTACCCCCGCTGACATACAGGAGTATATAAACTCAAAGAAAGAATTGTAATCAAACAAAATTACTAATTGAATATTAAAAATGTTAATTTTTAAAATAATTTAATACGGTGGAGTATTTCGCATCCTACGGCCACCTCTCAAGACAGCCCATCCTCAAACTAAATCTATTACCATGAGAAAAACAACAACTCCCCCTCAAACTACCTGAACAGTTATCGAGATATTTGCGAGGGTCTGAAAGCATGTTACTGTTCCAGTAATAGTCTACACGTAAGCTGGCAAATGAACTGTTGCCGTAAACAGAGATCATTCTCTAGTTATAACCTTAATGTAATAGAAATAGTTGGTTTAAAATATAAAGTGTATGCTGAAAACGTTTTATTTGAAGAATTTGGTTTTCTGTAAACGGAATTCGCAGGCACCCTGAAACAGTTTTTGAATTCCACAACATTATCGTCAATAATAAATCATATTAACATAATCAAACATAATGAAAACTAACCTAACAAAACCTTAACCTAATGTAACCCAGGATAGTGTAGATAATAGCACCAATTATGTAGTCGTTTCTAATCCATTCCCCTGAGGGGATTTCCTCCGAGGACAGGCTGCTCAAGAGGTATTTAATCAAACAGGATTCACATTTTCAGACATGACATAAATCCATGTACTATGGCTATTATTGTCTAGTTATAACAAGTGTTGCTCTAATGTCTGCATCTTTTTGTCAATTGTTAGCTTTAGTTGTACCCAAAATGAAGCATATTACAGGGGGCCCAAAGATGTAGATATTATGAATGCTGTGCACAACTTATGTTCATCTTGTAAACAAATTATTTTTGTATTTTATTAAAGCATTAATGAAGCTTTTAATATGTAAGGTTCAAAGCTTACCACAACAAAGACCCAAAGTTGCTAAATAAATAGCTTTTAAATACAATTTGAAGTTAATTATTGCCAATAGCAGTCGAGTAAAGCTCATTAGTGATAACTGTATAAAGAAATAAAATTTGTGCAAATTATCTTCTTAATTTATGTATGCTATAAAAATATATAAATTTTGTATTATCTAAGCAATAAGCATTCAATTAAGAAAAGCAAATTAGTAATACAGCAGTTACCATTAGCCTAGTGTTATGCCTCAAAATCTTTTTCTATATTTTGTGAATTCAGTAACTTATAAGTTTTATGGCTACATCATCTTATAAACAAACAACATACAAACTGAGCAGAATGCAAGAGCTCAGCAACGTTCACCACCAGACACTTACCTTCACTGACCATAACTTGACTGTCCAGTCAATGGAAGAAGTGAGGAAGAGATGAGAGAAATCGATGGGACCAGGGGTTGAATGGGTGCTTATGCCCGTCACAGGACCCTGGTGCCCCTCATAGGCATCCACGATACCGGCTTTACTTCCGTGGCGGCAAGCTGTCGCAAGGAGAGTATTACCTCGTTAATGTAGTCCAACTTCCGCTGGAGTAGATTTGGTTATATTCTTAACTTGTAAACCTTGTTTAATTCTAACAATGCAACTGTTCTAACACGACTATTTTAAGACCTTCTGGTTAGTACCCAATTTTTTTTTTAATTAGGTCTGCAACAGAGAGTATGCAGAGCTTAACTTTTTATACCAAACACACTTAATTTTAATATTTGAGCACAAGATTACTAGACATTATGTGGGAGATTGGAAGATCTGTTCATTTAGTACTGTCAAAGAAAAAATTACAATAGGTTTCTTTACCAATGTCCTTGTTTCTAGCACTGCTTTCATTAGCACTACAGTTACTTAGTCTATTATCCAAGCAAGAGAATGTGAATACAAATATTCCTTTACAATACACAACGAGTAGGTGGTGATACATGTGAAGGGCGGAGGCAACAACTAGTGCATGGGGGTGGAGGCAGCAGCTAGTGTGAAGCGTGTGTGGAGACCACACCTTATGAAGCACAGGAGGAAACCTCATTAAATGCAAAGGTTTGCAACAAAATTAGTGATAGAACTCTGAGATCTCAGCTGTAAAATTAAATAGAGGAGACATGATCCCTATACACACAAGTTACTGAGAGGAATAGACAATGTATACAAGACCAGCCTATTTAAATTGAAATGATGTAGTAAGAGGGAGCATTGGTGGAGTTTAATACACAACCGAGTCAAGAGAGATGCAAGGAAATTCTCCTACTCCATACAGGTGGTTGGTAACTTATGTAGAAGCTCAGAAAACCTGATGGCATAATGTATGAACCACAAACACTCACCAGTAAAGACTGCTCCTTCTTCTGATCCTACGATGAAGTTGTTGACATCACCATGTGGAAAGGCCATGCAAGTTACAGCAACAGCCCGGGATTGTTTGTGTTGCAGTTCCATAGACTCCTTAAAATATAAAGGTTTAATGGTGACTGGTATTTTGAAAAGATCTGCTTCAAAGTTTAATGATGATGAAGGATGTGTCAAAGACCAAATATAACAACTTTAAACCATCAACAAAGTTTCTACCGTCACTCTTTCTACCGTTTCTAACTATCTTCCGTCATGACACATTACTCCCGACCAGAGCTCTTCCAAACTCTGACCTCATCCCCCAACTGTTTTTTCATATATATAGTTTCACTCTTACCATTTATCAATGTGCTACATCGTCATACAGGTTTAGTGCTTTACCCTAACACTTACCATCCATAATCCACATCATCTGCCTCTACCATATTATCCATTTAATTAATTTTTGTTATTATCCTGCTTACAAAGATTAACAAATTTAATGTATTGTCTCAAATTCACCACTGTTCACAACTCAATAATATCGATAAGCAAGAAGTCACCCACCTGCTTCATCACCTGCCCGAAACGCTTTGCGTAATAGTGGCTTTAGGCATTGTATGTACTAGCTCTATCTATAAAGCCAACAAACTTTGTAAAATCTCTTTATGTATGTACCTTACCTAAATAAAATTATTATTATATTATTATAAGTATTGAGCACTAACCTGTGGTTGTGACAGCATGTCAAGGGACCACGAGCACATCTTACCATCGGTGCTCACACTGATCAGGTTGTGAGCATTCTGTGTGCCAACAACCTTCATGCAGTACACTGGATGCTAAACAAAGAGAGAGATCACGTCAACACTCCCACTCTAAATATCCATAAAACATACCAAAGAATGCTCAAATGTCATATTTTTTTTATGCCAATGTACAAAGTTGCACAACACTGGCATAGGTGAATTGTTTCCTTTCCAATAGAATGTCAATATGCAAAACGTGAAATATTTGGTACAAATTCATAAGGTACAGTATTAAATCTGTTATTGTTTACAGTGTGAGCAGAGGCGGAGAGGGGGCTCCGTTGAACTGGAGTTCGCTTCTGACTGCGGTTATCCCATAAAACAATCTGCCCTGAGTAAGTACCTCCAATGATAAGATTTGGGTGAAACCTGTTGAAAGAATTGTATTCAAAGAATTGTGTACATATTACCAAGTATATAAACTGAAATATTTCACAAATATTACTGCTATTTCTTTAATTGTAGTTCCTCACACGAGAAACGTCTAGCACTTTAAGAACTACATAATAGTAATGGCTGCTCTTAGAATCTACCTAAGGTGCAGAAAACCCACTAAATATTTTAAGTCTGATCTCTATTCAAGATCATCTTGTCTGACCTAGCAATCAAGAAAGCACATATTTGAGAGATAATACATAATACCTACTAAGTTTCAAATTTATTCATGAAAATCTGGTAGAACATGCTATACTGACAAATATTGAGTAGATAATATTCTTCAGCCAAAATTAGTCAAGGGTTAAAATATCCTTGGGTTAAAATATAAAATATAAATAAAATATTTATTTAAAAGACGAATAAATGTGCAATTGTGAACTCAAGTTGAACAAACTAAGCCTGGTATGTAAGCCACAAACAATAAATAGTATTTACCTGGCAAAAGTAGCAGACATTACAGGGGACTGGCAGTGAAAGATATATTCTGGCGTGTCCTTCTTGAACTTGGTGTTCCAAACTAGAGCAACACCATCAGGATCGTGTGGAGAGTCCTCATTATTGTTGTAGCTGAGGAAAGTCAACGTATAACAACACCAAGTAGGCGATGGGTCACAATAACGTGGCTAAAGTATGATGACAAGACCACACACTAGAATGTGAAGGGACGACGACATTTCGGTCCGTCCTGGACCATTCTCACAATCGACTTGAGAATGGTCCAGGACGGACCGAAATGTCGTCGTCCCTTCACATTCTAGTGTGTGGTCTTGTCATTAACACCAAGTACAATGATTTACACAAACCTCCAATAATTTCTGAAGTTGGTAATAAGCACTTGGGCGAGAAGAAAACTATTTAACACAAGACGCATCTATATCATTCATTTATTTATTTAAAGTATTTTAAGAACCTGTGAAAGAGTGAACAATGGAATTGGCCAAATATTAAAGTTTTCAAGTGAGCGAAGACAGAGAATCATAACCTGTTGATTCATTCAACTTTGGCTGCAAATCAAACGGTTTCTTTTAATGAGGTACTGAACTGCAATCGACCATCTTGGAAAAATATTTCCATGTACAGTGTATAGCGCAATTTTGATTTTGTGAACTATATGGGACCAACTCTGATTCGTTAGTGATGGATTTGTTGTAACCGAGATACCACCTGGAGGCATTTGTGAAACTATTTTTTTAAGACAAGAAAATACTTTGCTTCAGCTGTTTCCTCTAATTTCACAGAGTGAAATTAAAAAATTAAAACATTGCTAAATTCAAAACTTGTTTGCACCACCCTTCAAACACCTTAAGATACTATGAGCAGTGCAGTGGTTAAATATCCTTGATAGCTTTCCCAAAGCTCTACCCATTTCTTTTAATGTTGCATCAATGAAAATAATTTAAAACATGATTAGTCATATTAAGAATGCTGCCATTCACGCCCTAATATTTCACACACTATGGGCCGATCTCACAGAGGAAATTTTTTATTTTAATCTATCATATGCCTGGAAATTCTAAGGAATTTCAGGTTTCCTGTTCCTTACAGTGAGACACCTAATCCTTACTATTTTCTTGGAAAATACAAAGTACACACACACACACACACACACACATGCACACCACCAATAACAAAAGTAACGGATAAACCCACAGACATTAAGATGAAGATTTATCCCTGCATATGAAGCAAGGGAATATAGTAAAAGTTTACCTTCATATATGAACAAAAAAATGCTCCCTCTTACATACCAGATGTAGCAGAAAAAAAATGGAAATTAAATGTCTAATTTAAGTGTCAATTTTCCTTACCTTGCCACTAACAGTTCTGGGTACTGAGGGGACCAATCCATGCACGTGATGCAACGGTTACGAGACCACCTCTCATCGAAGAACCACCGATTCAAAGACAATTTTATTCCGCCATTTTCATTTCTAAGAAAAAAATAAATGTATATAAATTTAAAATATAATTATAGACCAAGATTAGGTTCAATTCTAACTAAAATCTCTTAAACAGGGCTAACATATTTATATACCTGTATATAGTACCTGTACTACTGCATACTGTATACATGAATTTAGTAGTTCTTAAAAAAAAAGAATTACATACGCTTCTCCATCCTCTTCATAGTCATGTGAATAATCCACAAAGAGGTTGGCATCTTCAGCCAAGGCTCGTTCCATAACACGTGTGGTACGATCAAAGAAACTGTGAAATTCTTCCGTCATCATCAGCATCTGTTTCTCTTCGTCTGACAATTCTCGTGCTGGTACCAAAATGATAATTCATGAGCAATCAGCAGGCTACAATTCTTACAAGCTAGGGCTCGTTACTTTCGATAAAATATAACTGCCTGATCGTCATTCGTTTGTGTTTTCGTGTCCAAATTATAAAGGCCCATCATATAATGTTAAGTGTTTTTAACCTAATGAAAAATATAAAATTTACATAAATAATTGTGTAGAATATACTGACGTACAGAACTGTAAATTAAAACTTTTAAAGTATTTCAGTGTTTGGTATTGTAATCATATCCATAGATAGTTTGATTTTATTTACAGACTATCCTCTTTTATTTTAGGCAAGCTTAATAATCACCAATATTTAAATGTGAAGCCCCTCGTTTAAATAATGTATGAAACTTTCACGTTCATGCAAACTCATATAAACACCAGACTTAAAAATAAAATAATTGAAAAAAACTTTCAAATCAAACCAGAGTTCCAAGGTGAAACACTTACGTGGTTGTGGCTTCTCTTCTTCCATTTTCTTCTCTGCTTCCGTTGCTAATGCTGGCTTTACATCTTGCACCGTAGGCATCCCAGTGGGGAGTATCCCTGGCGGCAGGTGACGGTTATGGCCCCCTCCGTATATTGGCGGTGTATCCAGCATGGTCAGTGAATTGTCCTCCTCTTCAGCTTGCGGGTCATCATAGGTGAGAACTACATGGTAAATAAGTCTGCACCAACTTCCAATGCTCTATTACACAACTAGCTAACAGTCACAAATCCATGAATCTCCGTAACTAAAGGTAGCAAAGCATGGCAAAATATTTGTAAACATTTCAACTAATTAAAAATACCTAGGATTGTGCAACACTTCCTATAGTGCCTATCTTAACAGCTTGATAATAGTAGCTTAGCATACTTAGAAGAATTATGACTTTACATCAGATGAAAAAACAAAATAAATAGGAGTGCAATGTTATATGAAAAAAACAAAAATATTTCACAAATGTTCAATTTGATATGGACAAAGCTGAATACTACAAGTGATAATTTAAGAGCAAACATGTATACTATTAAATACTGTGCTGTACGAAGAGGCAAAAGGTGTGTTCTGCCAAACATGGGCCATCTTGTAAAGGTGACAGGGGGGGAGATTTGAGATAAATATGCAATATTGACAAGAATGTAGTATATAGAAGAGAAACTTAAGAATCCCAGAACATTCACTTACCAACTGAGAAGGTACCAAAAGGTTTACATCAGATAGTTTATCATTAGAGATCTCAGAAAATAAATAGTAAGAGTAGAGATTTTTTTTCTTATTATTTAAACAAATGGACATAAAAAAAATATTAGCCATATATGTAAACACTTACATTTTTTTTACTGTGTGCCACATGTGTGTGTGTATGTGACACAAAGTACTTCCATGAGAGACTACAAGGAAGGGGGGGGGGGGAGGTTGCTATGCTAATGCTAAAAATAGCTGTAACAAGTTAGTGCATTTCACATTAAAACCACACAATTCCAGCCATGCTAGAACTGGACCACATGACATTTGATAATTATAGCATTTGCTAGTCTCTTTATCAAATTAACCCAGCTAGGTCTTTCAATAAAAAATGTCAAAAATTAAACATTTTAAAATGAGGGATCTTAAAATATCCAATATTGCCAAAGCTTAAAAAAAAACAGCGTTAACACAGTGAAACATGTCTTTCCGCATGAGCAGCTAGCACCGAAATAGCACCACACGAGTCACATCAGTCCTAGAAGTCCTTTATAACCTACTTGAGACCAGAGCTAGAACCTGATCCACTCAAAAGAAGTGCAGGGAGCAGGGGAATGTTACAAATCGCCTTCGCCAAGGAAATATCCAGATAGTAGGCGAAGCAAAACGGCCAACTGCATGGTTCACGGTGAAACAAGTGAAGCAGCAAATGACTCCGCAAACGATCCACTCGGTCGTCAGTTTGACTCGCCTCTAGTTACAGCTTACCACTGCTAGGTGGCAGCACCACTGGGAGCTGCTGGCTTCTATGTCAACACACTTCAGTACGGAGTTGAAGACCACAGACATCTGGTAGGGGGAGTGGTAGGAGCCCAGGGAGATACCAAGGGCTAACCAGAATGAGGCATTTCATAACATTTAATGCTGGTTATCTTGAGGGGATGAGTGACGGATCCCTGTAACCAACTATCATAAACAATAAGGAAGTGAACTTACCAGGGAGGAGTTGGGGGAGAGCAAAAACTAAACCCTTCAAGAAGACAATGCAGGAAACCAAACTGAGTGCAATACAAGACCAATTGGAACCAGGAACACTAACCAGGTAACAAGTTACCAGGGCCTCCTGTTAGACCTACAAAACCCCTAAATGCAGCTATCTGCCCAAGACATATTAGGGAGCACTGTTAACAATCTGAGAAAGATAAACCTTGGAACAGGGAACCAAGAAAACAGGATTAATGAACAATGCCTTTCCCAAAGTACGTAGTCCATGCGGAATGCAAATAACGAGGAACATCCACAATCCAACAAGTGATGCTCCCCTGGCCAAACAAACTAAGAATTACTGTATGCAGACGAGAAGTCGCAATAACGTGGCAGAAATATGCTGACCAAACCCCACACTAGAAAGTGAAGGGATGACGACGTTTGGGTGCGTCCTGGACCATTCTCAAGTCGATTGAGAATGGTCCAGGATGGACCAAAAAGTTGTTGTCCCTTCACTTTCTAGTGTGGGGTTTGGTCAACAAACCAAGAATTAAATAAAAAATATAGAAACCAACTGTTTCATTCCTCACCACAAAAGAAAACAGAAGGCTGCAAATGCAGAAACTGGCCACCAGTGCTGAAGGAACAGAACCCCCACTTTCGGAGACGAACATGAATCTCCCCATCCCGAAAACCAGAAGTGAGGGCCAACAAAAAAAATGCTTCACGGACCAAAGGGGCGACCAAGAACCAAGGGGACAAAAGCCAGTCCCGACACTAAGACTGCAAAAGGAGAGTGAGTAGGCCAGAGGTGGAAGAAGACACAAGACAACTTGCAAAACTTTACTGAAGTACAGTAGTATCGACACTGAACACCAACATAAGCAACTCCAACAAGGCTAAATTATTAGAGGCAACAATATCAGGCATAAGATGCCGATAAAAAAAAAAAAAAAAAAAAAGAGACAAGGACAAAACCACAGGAATCAAAACAGAAGATAAGTGACGAAGAAACAAAAAGGGGTGACAAGGAACTTCATACTGTCACCATGACACATGAGGGATACCAACAACTCGACCATCTGCAGCCCATACATTCCAATGGTAATATGTAACCCCTTATCAAACGAGGCAAACACTATTTGGAAACAATACGCAAACAAATGTTTGTGAAAACAAACAGGACCGAGTCCAAAGGATAACCAACAAACATGGCTAGAAAACGTTGGGACTTGCTAAGGCTGGCAACTCAAGCAGCAATCAACACAGTTGGACATCATTGAAGGGACTGAAGTACTCGCCTAGTTGTTCTTGCGGAGTTGAGCTTTGGCTCTTCGGTCCTGCCTCTCAACTGTGACTGTGTTGACATGGGTGCCAGGAGCTCTCAGTGGTGGTGCTGCCACCTAACAGTGGGCCATCTGTAACTAGACGGGATCGAACTGACCACCGAGTGTGTCATTTGCAGAGTCGTTTGCTGTATTATTTATTGTTTCCCCGTGAACCACACAGTTGTCTGCTTCACATTCATTTTTTAGATAAGGGTGATCGTAACAATCCCCTACTCTCTCTGCCTCCGAATGGATCAGGTTCTGGCTGTGGTCTCCAACAGGCTATAGAGGACTCTTGGGGCCGTTGCAACTCGTGCGCGCGTATGTGGATCTATCTCGGTGTTAGCTACAGGAAGCCACCAATCACCTCCTCCAGAAAAGTCCTTTAATGGAAATATGTTACATCACTGTACTGTATATGGCAATGATATTTGTTTAAATGAACTAGTATCTTTATGACAATAAAATGACTATTTCTGTAACTTTGAGGAAGTTGCAACCAGCATCAAATATGAAATATTGCAAAAAGATTACCACCCCATGTGAAAAACTCTTAGCATACTTTGGCTGTTCAACTCTGGTACATAACAGTTGAAGTGACTGAATTAGCTGTTCAACTCTGGTATATAACAGTTGAAGTGACTGAATTAGCTGTTCAACTCTGGTATATAACAGTTGAAGTGACTGAATTAGCTGTTCAACTCTGGTACATAACAGTTGAAGTGACTGAATTAGCACAAACTATACTGTTTGACAAGCCATTATTAACACTTTCGCTCGGGGATGACGCAGCATTGCGTCATCCGTTTACTGGCGGTAATGCCGGGGATGACGCAGCATTGCGTCATCCACTTTAAAAATTCGCCAAAAATCAGGTTTTTATCCGATTTTTGGGGGACTGGTTTTAAAATGTGCGCCGATGTCTTCCCATTTTCTTTGTTGAGCCTCGTCGCCCTCAGGCTGCTTGGCACACGCCGTGGGCCCATTGTCTTTGCTCCACTGTTGTGACCAATGTCGCTTCCCCTCGCATCTCAAACGTGTGATCATTTCGGCTATTTTCCGTGGCTATATTTCTTACTGCGGCTTTAGAAACTATCTACGCTTACTCCACGATGGATAGTAATCATGAACAAGGCCCTTCCAGGAAGAAAATTGCGAAAGAAAGGCTTGAAAAGGGTAGGAATTGGGAGTGTAGCAGGAAGGCCTCTGAGCACTCACTCACGGCTAACACGTGGCCCGTCTTCAACTCGTCGGCGGTTGGAGCGTGACCAGGTTTTTTTTTTTATAGGCTAATGTTCCTCTAGAGAATTTTATTACGAACCCATTGAGACCAAAATGAAAGACCTAGGACAAAAATTGAGGTGACCAGAGTGAAAATAGTGAAAACATTTTATCCCGTTTGCGCGCTCCCGGGTAACTCGTTCGCACTTTCTCTGTTTGCTGCGGGTAATTAGCCGGGCTTTTGGAGTTTATATGCATTTAGTGCTGTAGAGAATTTTATTGCGAATACAATGATACCAAATTTAATCTCGTAGAAGGAGAATTGAGGTGACAAAGTTGAAGAGAGTATACACTTTTCGGAATTAACGCGCGCTTCCGTGACACTCTGGGGCCCATATCGCCCTGTCGAGGGGTGGCGCGCGGGGTGAGCGAAAGTGTTAATTAACGATATTAATACTAATTTGTTAACTTTTCTTTGCATAACATATTAATGTACAGCTCATTTTTGGATCATTCTAAGTAAGGTGTAGATTTACTAAGTTTAATACCAGTTCAGAAAAATAACTAACAGATTCTAGATGGTAAACTGAAGTATACATATTACTTATTTTCACAAGTGGTCTAATCATTTGTATTACCTTCAAACCGAAGGCATTTTTACTGTATTTCCACGTGCCAAACTCAGACATTAAATGTATTTTTATTTAATAAAATGCACATCTTTTCAGACTAATGTAAAAATTAAATTAAATGACAGTACCATTAGTACACAAATCATGCACTCAAGTTGCAACATTTTGCAAAATTTAAAGCCTTGCTTATATGAAAAGATGATGGGACATCAACTCAAACTGACAACCTTGAAGCCGATCCATTAATATCTCTAGTTCTGTTGACGTGACATGCCTTGTCCACAAACTTGCTCTTCCATTCTGATGATGCACAAGCATCAAATTGCAGTATTAGTTTTGTGCCATATGATGAAGATTGCTCAATTCACATATTTCACAAGTTGGCAAAGCTTAGCAGAGTAGGCCATGATACCTTTTACCCCTGCAAGATTCCACTTAAGTCACCGAACGTACGTGGGACGACAGCGTCAGAGAAAGACCTGACGTGGGCCCAGTTGACCATAATGCTGAATGAAACAAGACCATAATAGCTTGCCACAAGGCTGAATTGAGCAATAAACATGGGTATCCAAAAATATAATTAATTAAGAGTAGGGAGAAAAGAAGCCTCAGAAAAAGAGAGGGGACTAAACTTTATTTAGGCCCTCAAGCCTAGATAAAACAAGACTGCAAAAAGGGAGATAGGCCAAAACAAGACTGCAAAGAGGGACATGACACTTCCCCCCCCCCCCCCAAAAAAAAAAGAGATGAAACTATTTTTTACTTGCCTTCCTGGCACTCATTAATCCTTGTTAATGTCTCTAGCAAGAATGTGAGTATACAAAACTACTACTGCACTGGACCCAATACAAAAACACTGCACAAAATTACCTGAATAACACATTTATAAGATGCCCATTTACTCTTATTTTCAATTTCTTCAGTATTTTTCCAATTTGAACCACTGCTACCAGTTCATACTCTCACTTGACACTACCCAGGTTTCCTCAATTTTCTCAATCTAACTTCTTTTTTCAATGTAAAGATACCTAGTCAGTCAATCACCATTGGGGACTTGGGAGACGTCCCTGGCAAGGAAGTGGCTGGGATATGATGACACTCAGAACAGGGAGTCAATGACAAAGCTCGGACTTGGGTCAACGGAGCCGGAGCAGTGGAACCCGATTTTCCATCATACTCCAACTCCGGGGGGGGAGGGGCCTGGTCGCCCACCCCCACGAGCCTAAATGGAAGAAGAGATGTGTTGAGATGAACATAAAAAAAGAAACATTAATTGAACTTCACTGCCTTGCATCCAAATCTACCACAGAGCCCAACCAGGGAAAGTACAAGCACACGGACATCCTCAAAGGTAACAAGGAGAGTACATGCAGGTAACCCCTGAAGGGTCTGAATGGCAGCCCAGGAACTGATAGGAAAACTGGCCCTGCAATGCCCACTAGACCCAGTGTCTAACCAGGTGCACAAGCCAGATGAACAATTCAGGCAGGCCTCACTGAACCTCCCATTTGATTCCTATTCCCTCACCAAGGAAGTGTGTTGCCTTCCCAGAGGCTACAGCCACTGGGTAGCCTCAATGACCAGATGAAGGAACAACGGGGAATGTAATGATCTCCATGCAAGGTGAACCCATGGGTGGCAAAGCCACTTGGGCAGAATTCACTTGTGCACCACCCCAGTAGGCAGGAGAGGGAAGTATAAGTCACCTACAACTACCCACAGGTGGTGCACAACAGCCCCCTAACCACATCAAGGAACCAAACATGAGGGGGGCCAAGTAATTTACACTTGCCCCAAATGAACTAAATAAACCCCCCAAACTCGGAAAGGAAAAGAATGTGCCAGTTGGTATAGCTTAAACGGAGCATAAAATGCCAAGCGAACCAAAGCTGGCCTAGAGAAAAAAGGAAGCAGGTTGAATCATGGTACAAGTGTCAAACACCACAAGCCCATAAACTCGGAACCAATACAGTGGGGTGTCGGCATCAACACCACCCACCGTACACGACCTGCAAAAGTCTACATCAGGAATTTTTAAGCAGATGTCACAATATGTAACAACTTCATTATCAATAAATTTACTCTTTTTTTCCATATTTTATGGTGGGCTTAAATGTAATATTCTTTAGAAGCTGCAGGACCAAATATTACTAGGTTTCCAAAGCACCACCAGAAATGTAAAAAGTCATAGGTGACAACTTATTTGAAGTCGTGCAGGGTTCTGGTATACATGGTTTGCTAAACACACAACCTATTAAGCTCAATATACTTATGAGACGTACAATATAAACAGTATCATATGACATGTGTTGTCATCAGAATGTGCATGTTATACTTTACTCAATAATATTATAAGTGCATTAACAGCCATGAAAACCTACAGGAAAATGAGCAGAAAAATAAAATTCCAAATTTTGCATAATCTCTCTCCTGCTAAGTTAATTGCATACCAACATTTTATAACTAAACAATTATTAGCAAGAAAAACCCTGATTTTTAATCCGTGTTTACGCACACAAATACATTATACACTCTCGCATTAATGCAGTAACTGGAGTCCACAAAATGTGCCGAATTATACACAAAAAAAATATTATCAACACCTATTTTAAAATACACGTTAAACTCACATCAACTTAGGCATGTAAAAGGCTAGGTGGGGGGAACACAAAGAGCTATCTATCTAATGGCTGCATATTCCCTACTAATAAAGTGACTACATAAACAGTTTTCAATGACATATGCACACACACACACACCGAAAGATAAAAAATTGGCAATTTTGCGTATTAACGACACACCAAGAATTATAAAACTAGTCAATTTATGAAAGTTAGACAAAACATATATAATTATAACATAATAAATATCTTTCCTTGTCTTAATATAGTGTTTACCATTCTTGCAAACATCATTCACAGGGCTGTATTTACCTGCACTAACTTGTGATGTATCTCAATTATAGCACATATAGAACACATCTATTATTTCACAAGCTATAGACTAGGGGCCTAAATTCATGGTTAATACAGGAGCATTAACCTGAGGGGGAAAATATACTATATACATGTGTGGGAGCATCACTACAGTTAAGAATTTGCACAATGAAAGGAAATAAATCGACAATAGCAGTAATCATTGATAAACATAATAAGGGTATGAGAGCAAAGTTATAATTGTATAAATATTTTTACCTTTTTTCTCAAAATAAGCATAATGCATACCAATGTCTTCATTTGTTAAATGCTATTACTGTACCAAATCAAAATACAAGAAAAGGTATTTATTATCTTAATTTCAAATACTGTCAATAAAGATGAAATATTGACAGTTATCTGAAGTACATATTGATACCTAACAACATCTCCAGAATCTCTCCAAAGAAAAAAAATCTCTACACTATTAACAGAAAGGTGCAAGATCCAAAGGTTACTTTATATCCAAGCCAACACCACTGTAACAAGCTAATCAACGAGCATACGTAAAAGTGAACGCATGTTCCAAGGTGGGAACTGAAATGTACCTCTGTACTACTGTACCAAAAAAAAAAAAAATAAAATAAATAAATAATAAAACAAGTAAGCATGCACTCCTCTACACATTGACGAGAAAGAGTTGTCCAATGCAGCTATGGGACTTTCCCATATTACTTAGTACAGTAAATGAAAAAAGAATTTTCTTATAGGTGATGCCATTAGTGCTTATGGTGCAAGAAGTGTACTTTAAATGTTAAGCTATAGTGGCAGAGGAGAACAATTAAATGAAGCATTATTAACAAGCTTGCACCAAAGCAATGATGCCACCATGTACGTTCCTTCCAGAGTTAGTCATGGAGCAGACCTCATTATTTAGTGACACCATTATAACACTAAGTACATGCTTACGGTTGTGTTCCATACAAGTCCCCCCATACTGGGGACTAGCAAGATCAAACCCTACCTGGTAATTATCCCTGGCTTGTCAATGGCCTCCTCATTACACGTTATAACATTACAATCGTACGCTAGTAAAAGCAATTTACATTAATCTCTAGCTCCTCGTACACTACTCTGAGGGGGGCTATAAATCTCCCATTCACCAAGGCCAAGCAATAACAAGTTAGGTTGTTTTTTAAAAAGGTCCTTCTTACACAGTACCTGTATTAATCATCTAGCCCTGATATCAAGTTACAACATCAGTACAACACAATAGCCTGCGATAACCAGTGGTCTAGTCTAGGCTTTACAGTTTGCAGCGTCAGTCACGTCAATTGAGAAAACAAGCAAGGTCAAAACAAAAGCATCAAGCAAGTTGAAAAAAAAAATAAAGTTTGGTGGTACAAAAAAAAGGACAAGCAATATATGAATAAATGATACTGGTGCAAAGTTTCAATTGAAAAAAAAGAGTCTGCTTGTGCAACAAATCTATTGGTCACTCTCAGCCCATTGGAAATTGCTTCCAGTTTGTTATAATTATTAAGTTTTTTGGGTTAGCATTTGTTGAGAGAACCAAGAATTTTGGCACTGATCACCTATACATTCCACAAACATTTGAAAATAAAACACATAATATTTACAAATTATAATGGGGACATGGAGCAACAAACATGAAAAGCAGACATATTGGAAGAGCAGAGAACAAGAAAGCGAAGCCAGCATACATGACTAACATCAGCAGCAGAAGCAGCCACGAGCATGGGACCTACCTGTGAATTCATCATCCCATTCTAGCGCTGGGTTTAGATTATATTCGTCTGGGTATAAGAGAGAGTGGGGGGAAGAAAAAAAAGACCAAGTCAGTCTACCTCCATGGTGGGCCGTTAGCGAACATCCTCACAGCCACATCAGTTCACAAAACAACTCTCAAATGTTAACCTTTGATCAAAAACTTTTAAGTGTTAATCATTATTTTCTAACATTGGAAAACCAGCAGTACAACAGGATCTTAAAAGTGTTAATTTTAATCTACAATTCCTTTTTCGAAGCATATTAAACATACATGGCACAGTGAATATCAGACAAAATATATGCCAATGATTGAAGGATAACGTGCAAGTCGATAGCATCTCACAGCTTTGAACAAGCCTACGTGGACAGAACATGAGAACATTACTCGTTACCTTGTTTGGTTTTTTTGGGGCATGCCTCATGCACTATAACGAGACTGCACAAACTAATGACGACATGAGTACACAAGCGACGGCAGTCATTAGGATACAGAACCTTATGGAATAGGAGTGGACCACTTGTAAATCTTAACAAGCAGATTAAATTCCATATACCTCTTATTTGGAGAAATTAATAAGCTACAACTCACTAAACTGAAGAATTATTCAGTGACAAGCAGTCATTTACCCAACTTTTTTTTTTTTTTTTTTTGTAACAGCAACTTCATTACTGCATCCATCAACAAAAATAACAAATAAATAAAAATAAAAATAAATTAACTACAGCTGTGACAATTCATCCGCTTATAAACTTGTTATGAGTTGACACAAGCATTTGTCTTCATTCCTTGACAGCCCAAGCTACATGATGACGGCTTTAATGCCTTTCTACCTCAACACAGGTTATCAAGCAACTAAGCAATACTGTACATTGAAAAGAATTAACAATCAGGGAAAATTCACAAACCATACTCTTACTTACGCATACTGTGGTATTTAGATCGAATTTGAGCTAAGATTCCATCTCCTAGAATTGGGAAAAAAGAAAAAAAAAACAAATTTAGACCAAGGGCCTACTCAAACAATCATTGCGAATAAATCCACAGTGCAACCAAGACTCGTAAACCCGTAGGAACTCAACCGAGACAACAGGCCACTACCCCGCAAAACTATGAGGTTCGGCTGATATTCGTATGTCCAGGAAAGAAGCAAAGGTTCTGTATCCATTATTGTGGTTCCCAAAGCTATTTTTCTGTCGCTATAAAGAAATCTTTCTTCAGAGTACTGGGACACTAGGGTGCAGGCCCAAATTATGAAAAATTATGAGCAAGCCCATATACTTTTTAAAAAGGAAATTCTTTCTTAACTTGCTACATTATTATTTTCATTAGTGCCATAATAGTCCAGAATTTGGGTCCTGATCACTGGAACAGAGAACTTATAATGTGTGTGCCAATCAGTAAGACATGGATATACTGTACAGTACACCTGCCACAGATTTCAGATCCATATTTACCTAAACGTTCATGCATCGTGTGCTTTACTGACAAAAATTGACAGACGGCACTTTATCTGCATAATTCACCTGTACAGTGTCTACATTTTCGACAGTCATGCAAAGACTCCTAGAGGCTAATAAAGCTGTGTGTATCTGGGGCAACATTTAAGAGTGGGGGCCAGTTAGAAAATGACTAATCAAGCAAAAATGCAAAAAAAGTGAGCAAGACCAAAACAAAAACAAAAAATCAATTTAAAAAATATATCTAACCAAATTCTAAAGAAAAATAAATAGTAATAAACTGGTGGCACACAGATTCACGTATGGCAGGAAATGCTCTCAAAAGTTACGCGTTACTTTTGTTTCAGTTACAATGAAAAAAATTAACTAAAAAAAAAAAAAATTGTAAAGCACATTGCTCAAAATAATGTATTCCAAACACTAATAAACACATGGGTTCAAAGGGTATGCAGGCAGGTAGAAGCTACACACTGAATTTACACTGACATGGCTATGGAGATGTAAGCCTGGGGTTCTACTTGGTCTCTACTACCCAAGGTAACGCAGCATCCGTCATGCCTCCTCAACTTGGCTACGACGGCTCAATATTCTCACGGAGAAATGAACTTTTAGTAGCAGAGTCGAGCACGATTCGGATGGCTGCTGCTCCTTGTTATCTAGGCATTCAGTTCTACGAGGGAAAGTGTCTAGTAGGTCGTGTGTGTGTTAATATTTTGGGGTATAATGGAATCGGGAAAATTTCTTGATATTTTTCAATACAACTAATGTGTGTGTAAAAACCAAATACCCCAAAACTTTTCATGGTCTTTCAATTTTATTTAAAATGACATTGATGCATTTGTGTGTGCATAGTGAAAATACAATTCAGAATTGAAAAAAAGCCAGCAATAAAAATAACTAATTTTGTCTATCTTCAATTTTCAATTGAAAACTTAAAAGAAATGTCAGCCAAAACCAAATTAAAATTATGCAAAATACTGAAATGTGAAAGGCCAAGTTACACGCGTCTTTCAGTCAGAGTCTATTGAACCTCAGAGTGGTGGTACACATTGGGTAAAGGTAGAGGAAACTGTTCACTGTACAAGTCAGCGGGGGGAGGTCAAGTCCATGGGTTGTCTAATGAGGTCACAGGGTCCCGCAAATACAGTACATAATTGGCTAAAACTAAATAAAACACAACTCATCTAAGCAAGCAGGCACATCAATCAATGCACCAAACAAAACTTGTTTAGCGTTCCTTAAACAACAATTATTCCATGAACAACTGCTCGGTAGAGGGCACTCGGGAAGGCACGTTGAAGGCCAAACAAGCAGGAAGGCAGGGAAAAAGCACCGGCACAACACACTAAACATTCATTACAATTACAAACCCGGCACTTGACAAAGCTCATCGTTATAAATACTTAAAAGTCTTTTAACCTCTACTTACAAATGCCAACATGCCCATTATGGCATTTAAAGATAAAAACAAAACAAAAAAATTACATTGCAACTAGTTACACACAGCAAGCAAGGAGCTATAACCAAAACTTAAAAACCTAAAAAACAAAAACAAAAAAATGAAATTAGGATAGAAAAAGCTACAGCCGAGGATGAGCAGAAACTGTGTGGTTATAAGGAAAGTTGTTGTTGTTGTTGTTGTTGCTTTTAGTTATTTATATTTGGGGGGGCGGGAAAGAGAGAGAGAGAGAGAGTAGAGTAGAGTTCCACGTAGAAAACTAACACTTACCGTAATAGTCGAAGGCATGGGCTGGGGTGAGGGAGAAGACGGGGTAAAAGTGAGTACTTTTTCTCATACATCACCTGGCCTTTTGTATTCTAAAACATTTTTTAAGGTTTTATCTAACACTAAAACACTCCTATAATAAGAGATCAACACTGATGATATTTACAAAGCTTCATTTAGTTTTTCCTCTCTCCCTCCTGGCGAGAGCAGGTCAATTCATATAAACTGATAGAATCCATTACTCTCAAACATCATGCAAACAAATTTCCTCAGTAGTTAAAACATCTATGTTGATGACTAAGTATAAATTTATGGTTAGTTTTTTGTTAGTGTTAACAACTGCAACCATGAAATGCATTTCTTGCCCACTGCTTATGTGTGTGTCCCCAATTCCATTAGAAAATCGGCTAAAGTAACAAGCTTCCATTCTAATGTGAAGACTATTTACAACCTACACCAGGAAAGTTTTTAGGCTCAGCTAGGCATTATTGTCTACTGCTCTCTCATTTGTTTCACTGAAACACCAAACAAAAATGAGTAAAATATAATAAATAAGCAAATCATGTTCAAGGAAAGTGAAATTACTTTAATCCAAAAAGAGAAAAACTTATTTCAATTATTAGTAAAGTCATTAAACTATTAGATAATGTAGACAATTTCATCAATACTCCTTATGGGCTGAATAAAAATGAAAACATCAGAATTCAAAGTAAATAAGGGGGCTAACCCATTATATTAATGTATAATATTAAACATTTTCCAGACAATAGGTCACAATAATGGGGCTGAAAATTAGACACCCAACCACAAGTCTGAAAATAAGGCAACTGACGTACGTTTCAGTCCCTCTCAGGGCAGACTGAAACGTCAACACCACCTTAATTTTCATATTTGTGGCTTGGGTGGCTAATAAACTCTCTCTTTGGCTCCTTTTCCTGAATATTCTGATGCTTTTGTTTAGACACCCACCAAATCATGTAAACAAAATGGCGTTGAAGAACAACAACAATAAGGAGAGAGGAAGGAGGAGACCTGACTATAATTGTTAACCAGTAAGAACTGTCATACCCATAAAGTACATGGCCCAGGACACAACTACTGTACTTCGCAGCCTTAAATAGCGCACCCATTACGATGGAATTTCATCGTTTAATGTACACTTTTATAACAAATATAGTACTCTATGGAGACAAAATAACTATTATAATAAATCACTTCAAGCTTTTCAACATTTTAAATACAGTATTTCATTTTTTTTCTGGTAATATGGTATAACTTCATAAAGTGGCATCAGGGTGGATAATTTGCACAAGCCATACTATTAAACGTGTGCCTCAAAACTGAACGATAAAGAACGTTAAACTGTGGTCATTAACAAGTGACCAAGAATATTAAAACAACTTGGAATAAACAAAAAAGCTGAAGGAGAGGAATTAACACGATTTTTTTTTAAGGTGCTAAGGCTAAAACAGCCAGTGAGGTGGCTTATAAAATACTGTACAATAAAGTACAGTACAGTATTTACCAAAAAGAAGCATTTTTTTAGCACAACAAATGTGCATAACAAATACCCTGCATACAATACACCAGTATTATAGATGGAAGGTTAAGCGGCATATGGACGACAAGTATTCAATATCTAAGGGGGGGGGGAGAAGGTCATTTCAGAATAAACCAAAGGCATTTCATGGCAAGTGAGGCTTGATACCTGCTTGATAGGGTTCTGGGAGTCCTTCTACTCCTCAAGTCCGACCCGAGGCCAGCAGTCTGTTTACCAAACAAGCACTGCTCTACCATTCACGCCACCTGAGTGTGTGTTTCCCCAGCTATAGTGACTTTCTGTGTCGATTCTAGCTGCATTTCATTCAAATTCACCAATGAGAACACAGTATGGGGAAGCCCCAAATGTAAGTGCCCAATGGGGTGTGGAGCGGGGTAGCAAATGGCTGGAGCGGCAATTAACGTGGAAAGTGGTTGGGGGTGTTAGGGAGAGAACAGTAGCAGAGAAAATGGTTCAGAGAGAAAAATGAGCCCCTCATGATTATGCAGCACACACCACACTACTTCCAAAAGTAAAATGACCACCAGTAATTGATGACAGATCTTTACAATAAATATTCACACCAACAGATCCTGTGAAGCATCCACGAAAGAATAATGAAATTCGAAAATAACATCAGAATCCAATAAAAATGCATGCAAGTTATGTATGGAAAACAAAACTTTGTTTGTGGTGTGAGTGAAAAGGAAAAAAGGAGCTAGCTGGGGAAGGGGGTCGATGAACAGCTGGCAGTGTGAGTAATTTACAAATCTGGATAGCTATTAATATATGTGAAGTGAATAATGGACATATTTATCCTTCAAAATAAATGGGACAACACTCCTCCTGCTGATTTCTTTATTCTTAGAAATTAATAATTGCATGATAAATATGCAGACTATCACAAAACAAGCTGTAATAAATAGTGAGAATGAGATGAGGATGACAAAGGGTGCAAAGCAAGAAAGAGATGAGGGTGACAAAGCGTGTGAAACAAGGAAGAGATGAGGATGACAAAAGCGTGCAATGCAAGAGAGAGATGAGGGTGACTCTCTGTGAATGGGCAGGTAGTGCTTTCCAATTAATGACAATGGAGAACGAAGTCTACCTTTTCTGCCCTGCCTTCCAAGATTTTGTACATCTCTGGACATTCAAAGTCTGTACCACATTTGATTCTTGAAGATACGGATAAAAGCAATTTCCATCACTTTTAACAGTTAATACCTCTTGTTGAAAACATATACAGCATAGGAGTAATTCCTTATTTTTTTGTAGTAATCAGAGTTTTCAGTTTCCACTGATATCCTTGTCCTATTCAATTAGAATTCAATGTTGTTGTCCTTGTCCATTTTGTTTAACCCCAATCCTCCAGTATTTTGTAAGTAGTGCCCATGTCCACTCTGTTCTTCCTTTCCTCTAGCAAGGTTATTTTTAGTTCCATTAACCTGTCCTTGTAGCTTGATTCTTTTAATTCAAGAACTTTTCATGCTGTTATCCCTACACTTTACAAGCGTCTTGTGCTTCACGAGGTAGGGATTCCATGTAGAGTATTGGAATACAATATCCAATAACGAACGAAATCTCAGTTTTATGATATCTGAAGTCGTCAGTTCCAAATTAATACGACGAGGCCGTCTGAAGATAGCACAAAAGTTTACCATTATACTACATTCCATAACTTCAACAGCAGTCATACATTTTATCTTGCATTTAAATACTTTTAAATTTCATGTTATATGATGAAGCATTCTCAAGACATCTATTTATCATTACCTTATCTACCGCTTGCATGCGGTAAGAGAAAAGACGAAGCACTCGTCCCTTCACCACATTACTGTACATGCTACGCAGCCCCACTCTCAAACAAGCACCCCACACTATATATAATCCTACGTTTGGCTTTTAGTAGATTGCTTGTGCAAGTTTATCCAAATGGCATTGCCAGAATCACCACTGGATAGCTTTAATTTAAATCTCTCCATTGTGTTAGAAATACTGTACCCAATATATATCCATTCTTACAAGAAAATAAGCAACTGCAATATCTAACAATAACTGAGAAACAATAGTTTAATTTGTAAAGCAAACAGCGATCTGCATGTCTTTGCAAAGGACATTTGTCCTTTAGCTTCGGACTTAACTATTGCTGTCATGATTAACCACGAGAAGCTAAGAATTTAACTATGATTATCAATGAAGCAAGTATCGAGTAAATTGAAGGCTGTATATCAGACAGCTAGGTATCAAACTATAACTAGGAATCAAATCAAGATTAGTTCTTTTTTAACACCTCACTGGGATCTTTCCCTAACTATAGTACTCTTGGTATCACACATTATATTAGTAATAATTATCCAGTATCAACCTACTTCAGGCAAAGTATAACAATGCACAATGATATGTGTCAGGCTCTGGTAGGCTGAACATGTGAGCATCATTCATTAAATATCCAGCCAAAACAGGCAGCATTAAAACACTCTATAAAGAGAGTGTCATGCCATACAAAGCTAAAAATCAGGCGACAGCAAGCGCAATATCAAATAAATGCTACCTGGTTTCAAATCAACACAAGACGTATCAGAGTACCTATCATTACAGTACTCTATACAAATAATGAAGCCATGGATAATGCAACATCAACCGTGTTAAAAGCCAAGAATGTGGTCTTCATATCACTGTCATTGGTAAATGTTTCATAGGTATCCATGCAGATGCACAATGCATTTTACGTAATCTGACATGTCCACATGCCATCAATCTACATCTCTGATGTCTTGTTTCCTCTTGAGAATTACCCCACCCTTGAGCGGACAGGCACAGGCCAACTTTTTACCAAGACATTTCAAATTGTTTGTAAAAGATGACTATAATCAGCTCTGACTATCAAATTAACGAAGCAACCAACACTTTAGCTGCCACTCGGAAATAAGAATGCGTAGAAATGAATAGTGCCAAGGACGAATGTGGTGCGTAAGGGGGGGGGGTAAAAAAGGAAAATTAAAAAGGTAAATGTTGAGATGGAGAAACAGCAGATTAGCAGGTGGTACAGCTGTATGAGGCCAAAGAAAATTAAAGTAAAAGGGGGGGGGGATATACCCTTTTACTTTCCCTCACAGCAGTGCTTCCATGGATGGCCAAGATCAGCTGCTCTATTGTCTGCCATTTATATATTATTCTAGTCAAAATAAATGAATGAAAACATTTTTTTAATATAAAATTTTAGTCATATTGAATACCGTATTTTATACATTCCTTACATCATACAGTCACATTGTATTTACTGGATCAAACACTAGCCACATTTGGCCAGTAGACATTTCTAGTCAGTTTATAGAGCAGTGATATAATACTGCCTTTGACTCTTAGCATTACAAATTAATCAATATTCCCCTCATTTCTCTAGTGAAACTGTCCTACAGTATCCAGCCACTACTACTTATTATGGTGGATATTCATTACTAAATTATGTGTCAATAATTAACTCTTCCTTTTGACTGGGCCATATATTTTTACAAGCTGAATCCTCTGGTTAAAAATTACAAGTGCAGTAATTCTGTATAAACAAATAATACATATTTTTTTTGGTGAGGTGACATCAAACCCATTAGGAAATTAAACAGGAAAAAATTAACAGAATTAAGATTTCTTAAATATTAGAATAAAAGAGAGAGAGACAGAAAGAGAGAAAGAGAGATGTAGCTGTTGAGAGCGACAAGTAGTGCACACAGCTCAGGAGTACAAGAGATACCAAGGCATGGCCCGTGAGCGAGCGAGGCAGCCAGCTAAGGGGGGCAGTTCAACCAACCTTTGCGGGCCTCCACCAGTCCTCATAGTAACCTTGGGTTGGGGGAAGGGGAGGAACAACAAGTTAGTGGATGGGGTCTTTATGAAATTGGCATTAATGGAATCTCAAAAGAAGCAAACGAGATGGGAAATTGTAGAACATTAAAAAAACCAGACAGAATCCAACAAAATGCACAAGATGAAAACTATGTGAGGAAGGAACCCCACTACATAATTAAGCCCTTCTCAATGGAGAATCTTCCACTAACAAGATATTTGAATTTCAGGTAAAATTTTTTTTATTAATATCCTTCTAAATATCTGAAATATGTACGTACTGTACCTAACTTCAAAGCAACAAAGGGCAATATCTGACTAAGGAAAACTCTCAAAGATATCATTTAAGATTAATCTGTCTTGTAATGGGGCAGGAGGGAAGGTGGTAGTCCCTTGGTGTTGCAGGACAAGGGTGGCATCATGTGGAGCGGTGACACTGTCAACCCACACCCAAGTAGAGGGTGGCTCAGGTACTCATGCACAGTCGCACTTGCAAGAGGGAGATGAGAGCATTTCATATCTTCTTTTTGGGGAAGGAAATATAATTAATATTCTTTTTACCTAACACAAATAAGAGAAAAGTACTTTAAGATATCCAAGCCAAACTGATATACAAAATAAATTAGAGACTGGACACTGCAATTCAAACACTTAAACCTATAAGTCATATTAATACACACATTTAATACCATTAACACTTGTTATCATGAAGCATCTATACCATGCTCTAAGTGCTAAAACAGACACCACTTAACAAGACAGCTGCAAGTCCGAGGGTTGGTGGGTAGGGCGGGTAACCTTGAGGTGTTGTGGAACAAGCACCCATCAACATGCAAAGAATATACAGCAGCTCCAAGGATCACTATCACCTCTCTTAATTTGAGAAATATTGTTGCTTACCAGGCTCCATGTTATCAAGCATAGCAGCAGGTAATGAAGACTTTAAAAACGTGAGGCATTTGTCTACCTGCTCTTTAAAAACGTAAGGCATTTGTCTACCTGCTCTTTAAAAACATGATGCATTTATCTACCTGCTCTTTAAAAACGTGAGGCATTTGTCTACCTGCTCTTTAAAAACGTGAGGCATTTGTCTACCTGCTCTAACCTCCAGTCATTAACAAGAAATTTGGACAGGTAAACAACCTGTGAAATAGCCTATATTTAGCCTTGCATTGCCATGATGCTAAGCTTCAACACTGGAGACCCCCGTCGACGACGTGTACAGCAATATCAATAGAAAAGGGCAAAAAACAAAGCCATGTGGGCAGTCATGCATTTCATAGTGTAAAACAAAACAATGGCATCTCAGATACAGGAAATAATGCGATGATTAAACATGCAATATATTAAACTGCCAGAAAATAAATACATTTTAGTAAAGACAAAGGACTGAAATTGGCAACTTTAAGGCAGGATTCTTTGGTCCATAATTTGCTTAGCTGACATTTTTAAATGATGAATTCCAGGTAAAATGAACTATAATTTATTCAATCAAGAAATTACAGAGATTATTCAAGCAAAGAATTACACAAAGTATTCATAAAAGCGGAGCAGAAATTGGACCAAAGCGCTTCTCTGACCAACCTATTTTCTTCATTACTACATAAAACCCTATGGATTCTATTTTTCTATCATCCTATTCAAAGACTCATGGAAAAGTATGACAATCCAAGAAATTATTACAAAGTAAAGAGCTATACTCACTCACTTCCTTACTCTTCTACAATAGTACTGTACCGATGATAAAAAAAAAATTAAAACAGTTTTCAAGAAAAATTATCATTCTTTTCAAGAAAATATAGTTCATTACAAATTCATGTGAGCCTTAGAATAGAATTAGGTTTCCTATAATGAAAAATTACATTCTAAAGTATGTATATGGCTGCTGCATGCACACGCATGGATGGAGATATAGATGGCATGCAAAAAGCAAGCACGCGACAGATAAAAGTACCAATATAACTGTTTTTATACCCCTTCCTTGGTGCCTAGCATTCAACATGAAATATATATATATTTTCAAAAATATATATAATCTAGTTTCAATTAAGGATATTACTTAAAAACCTGGTTGAAAGTGGATAAATGCGAACTAGGAAAAAACATGGGGGGTCAAGCTTCAATATGAAAGTAGCACTGCGATGACAATTATTTTTGTTTCTTTACATACTAGGAGACCAGGAGGCCTGGTCGACGACCGGGCCGCGGGGACGCTAAGCTCCGAAATCATCTCAAGGTAAGGTACTAGACAAAAAAAAAATCAAGTTTCTATATTTTTGTGTGTATTAATATTTGTTATATGATTTATGATGAAGCAAGCATGTATGTTGACATAGCACTAACACTACCCATGGAAATATATATATTCTTGCTGGAATTTAATTAATGAACACATTTTATATTTTTAGTTTTCTACATGTACTCTGAAACACAAACAAAATAATGCTTTGGTAGATTAATGCAGCAGCATACTTGAAAGATAATGAAAGAACTGCAAGATTAGTTGTTTAACTGTGCAATTCATGGCACCTGACACCACGGGATTATGAATGTCAATGACCGTCACAAATATCCAAGCCGTAATGAATTGAATCACTGATGGTAATTTCATCGTGTTACTGTAAATAGCACAAACCATTTCACCGCTCAATGCTCAGGTGCCATTAGGAAAATAATATTCTTAAAACTGCTGCAACAAAGTCAAAAACGAAGCCTGCAAAACAAACAGTTGCACTAGAAAATGGGAGAGTGGGGGGAAAAAACGGCGGGTGATACTGAACCATTGCTTCTTTCCTTCTGTACAGTCGTATATTGACAAACTAAACCACTGTCTCGGCCCCCAGTAAATATAAAGTATATAGTATGCAATTATTTATTATACATACTGTACATACATATACAACACACACACATTCAAGCACACACTATATATACAGTAAACCAACCCATCCTCCCGTTTTGATAGTACTTTTTTATAACTATGTAGTCAATCACATCAATATATAGTAATGGAGTCCCAATAGGTCACTTGTGTACTTTTTTATGGTCCAGAGAAAATAACGCCAAAAATCAAACTTAAATATTCTAGGTTTAGTATAGCACATATGTACACACATTTTATTTATTTATTACATATATATATATCATATATAATCTAAATGCTTCATTAGCAACAACAAAAACTAACTTTTCAAGTTTGTTAAAATTCAATACGACTAAAGTCTACTCTATGTTGGTTCATCACATCATTACTATAAGTAATTTCAGTTTAGGAGGATGGGATGATTATATTAATATATAATATATAATAATATATATATATATATATTTATACATACACACACACACACAGCTAGTTAGCTATAGCTAGATACACAGTATATGCTATGTCATATATATTTTATTATATATATATATATATATATATATATATATATATATATATATATATATATATATATATATATATATATACATATATATACATATATATAATATATATATATATATATATATATATATATATATATATATATATATATATATATATATATATATATAAATAAATAATATGTATATATATATATTTATATTTCTTAATCTCTTAATAAAAGTTTCAGAATTTCATGCCTGTTGAAGGAGTAATTAGAAGCCAAACCCCTTC
>NC_091209.1:19894798-19959798 GCF_040958095.1 Procambarus clarkii
TATGATGATAGACAGTAATCGTGTATTGTTATTCAATAATTGCCATTTTGTTTTAAATTGTGATACATTTAATAGAGTAGAGTTAAAGTAAAAAATTATAACTGAAGTTTCACTTGAATGAGTACTGTATTAATAAAAACTATTGAAGTACATAATTTTGTATGTTTAACAATCATGGTTAATATACCTTGTTTCTTCTCAGAATTCTGTTAGATTTGAATAAACATTTATTTCCATTAACTGCAAGAGGATTAAGGAAATTATAATATTAAAAAAATAAAATATAAAATAATGCAGTAGTAATTACATATATTTACACCTTTAAATAAACTATGAAACATGAAAAGCAAGAATGGAAAGATTTTAAATATTAAAACAGAAGCTATTTAATATTTGATAGTAAGGCTTCAATTAGGAGTTATAGAATGCAAGTGTTATGCCCATAAATCTGCATACAAATTCAAACTCACTTAATCGTCTTCATCAAAATACAGTACGACCATGCATCGTATGACCATACATCGAAAGATCTTGATATTACATCGATATACTGTATATATTAAAATATTTGAATTCCATTACAATTATTTTCTTCCAAAAATGTTGAAAGTATTCATTAATATGGGATAAGAGCCCACACTTCTAGTTTCAAAATGAGAAAGAAACTTGCTACTGTATTTGTACCACCAGATAAAAATATGTGCACACAAAACACTAACAAAACGGTGAAAAGTAATTTCTCTGACTTGACGCAGTAATTGAATCATTCACATGACTGCACCTGTTTTATAATTGTGCTCACAATGCAATTTAGATAATTAAAAAAATAAAGTCTCGACTTCAGAATTATACTTCAATCACCCTAAAGTGTTGAGAAGCGAGACAGTCGCACATTATGGCCACCAGGACAAAGTTAAGAGTCAGTCAGTCCTACACTGCGCACAAATAACCAGCATAAGCAGCAAGCATGCATAAGCAGAGAAGAATATTAAGGGTTAATGTTTATATCTGTAAAAATTAAATCATATTTCAAGAAGCTATTTAGTGAATATTTTTAAAATACCGAGTATAATACCAATATAATATAATATACAAGTTAGCTTAAATTATGCAAATGTGTGTGTATTCACCTAGTTGTGTTTGCAGGGGTTGAGCTCTGCTCTTTCGGCCCGCCTCTCAACTGTTTACTAGTACACTAACTACTATTTTTTTTTTCACACCACACACACACACACACACACACACCAGGAAGCAGCCCGTGACAGCTGACTAACTCCCAGGTACCTATTTACTGCTAGGTAACAGGTGCATTCAGGGTGAAAGAAACTTTGCCCATTTGTTTCTGCCTCATGCGGGAATCGAACCCGCGCCACAGAATTACGAGTCCTGCGTGCTATCCACCAGGCTACGAGGCCCCCGTGTGTGTGTGTGTGTTAATTAAATATATATATATATATATGTATATACACACACACACACACACACTGTACACCAGTTGATTGAGAGGCGGGGACTGAAGAGCCAAAGCTCAACTCGGTGAGTACATACATAGATACACACACACACACAGCATAATTTAAACTAACCACAAAATTATCTTAAATTAATATGGATGCTATGGCAGCTATTTACATTATTTGTCTAAGAACAAGGGTCTCTCAGCTAATATGGGTCATTTAAAAAATGGTAGAAGATAGAGCAACCTCAAATTTCATTTATATATTAATTTTTTCCAAAGCATATTAAATTCCTTGGGGAAAAAAACTCTCATACTAAAATCCATACAATATTATGGAAAAGCTATTATTCTATAATTAAAAATGTATTAGAAATAAAAAAAAAAAAATATATATATATATATATATATATATATATATATATATATATATATATATATATATATATATATATATATATATATATATATATATATATATATATATATATATATATATATATATATATATATATATATATATATATATATATATATATATATATATATATATATATAATATATATAATATATATATATATATATATATATTTGAGTGAGGTGGGAAGGGTGATGTGGCATTACATTTGAGTGAGGTGGGAAGGATGATGTGGCATTAGAGGATATTAATAGGGTATTAAAAGTATCAACACAAGACAGAACACGAAACAATGGATATTGAATAGAAGTGTTTGTAGAAAGCCTATTGGTCCACATTTCTTGATGCTTCTATATTGGAGCGGAGTCTTGAGGTGGGTAGAATATAGTTGTGCAGACGCGACACGGCACAACTATATTCTACCCACCTCAAGACTCCGCTCCAATATAGAAGCATCAAGAAATGTGGACCAATAGGCTTTCTACAAACACTTCTATTCAATATCCATTGTTTCGTGTTCTGTCTTGTGTTGATACTTTTAATACCCTATTAATATCCTCTAATGCCACATCATCCTTCCCTCCCACCTCACTCAAATATATATATATATATATATATATATATATATATATATATATATATATATATATTTATTTTTATTGACAAAAAAAGAGAAAAAAAGGACACCCATGCTTAACACAGCACTGAGACTCGGCACCGAGCTATAACAAGCTCTTAAGAGTGCACCTCAGCTTACCTTCATTGACCAATGCTATCGCATCCCAAAATGAACAGAGCAGAAGAAAAACATAGGTTACAAATATGAACATAAAATCATGCATCAACAGCTGCTCCTGTTAAATATTATTCCCTTTCGCAAAGTTTTCCTGTGCCGTTACCTTCCCACTGGAGAAACAAAGGAAAAGGCGGTAACGCTCTTAATATGAAGCTCAGATGCAAAACATACGTGTAAGAAAGGCTCCATAATACACAAGATAAATCAAATGATAAAACATGTATGTGTTTATAGAGTATCATGTTATGTCACTGTTTTAGAAAATGTGAGGACAGGAATAAGTGTTTGATATGGAAATTAAGTTTTAAAAACTTCAATTGTTTGGAAAAAATATATTCAAGCCGATTTAAACAAAATTTAACGGCATATTTACATCTCTTCCTACCCCCGCTGACATACAGGAGTATATAAACTCAAAGAAAGAATTGTAATCAAACAAAATTACTAATTGAATATTAAAAATGTTAATTTTTAAAATAATTTAATACGGTGGAGTATTTCGCATCCTACGGCCACCTCTCAAGACAGCCCATCCTCAAACTAAATCTATTACCATGAGAAAAACAACAACTCCCCCTCAAACTACCTGAACAGTTATCGAGATATTTGCGAGGGTCTGAAAGCATGTTACTGTTCCAGTAATAGTCTACACGTAAGCTGGCAAATGAACTGTTGCCGTAAACAGAGATCATTCTCTAGTTATAACCTTAATGTAATAGAAATAGTTGGTTTAAAATATAAAGTGTATGCTGAAAACGTTTTATTTGAAGAATTTGGTTTTCTGTAAACGGAATTCGCAGGCACCCTGAAACAGTTTTTGAATTCCACAACATTATCGTCAATAATAAATCATATTAACATAATCAAACATAATGAAAACTAACCTAACAAAACCTTAACCTAATGTAACCCAGGATAGTGTAGATAATAGCACCAATTATGTAGTCGTTTCTAATCCATTCCCCTGAGGGGATTTCCTCCGAGGACAGGCTGCTCAAGAGGTATTTAATCAAACAGGATTCACATTTTCAGACATGACATAAATCCATGTACTATGGCTATTATTGTCTAGTTATAACAAGTGTTGCTCTAATGTCTGCATCTTTTTGTCAATTGTTAGCTTTAGTTGTACCCAAATGAAGCATATTACAGGGGGCCCAAAGATGTAGATATTATGAATGCTGTGCACAACTTATGTTCATCTTGTAAACAAATTATTTTTGTATTTTATTAAAGCATTAATGAAGCTTTTAATATGTAAGGTTCAAAGCTTACCACAACAAAGACCCAAAAGTTGCTAAATAAATAGCTTTTAAATACAATTTGAAGTTAATTATTGCCAATAGCAGTCGAGTAAAGCTCATTAGTGATAACTGTATAAAGAAATAAAATTTGTGCAAATTATCTTCTTAATTTATGTATGCTATAAAAATATATAATTTTGTATTATCTAAGCAATAAGCATTCAATTAAGAAAGCAAATTAGTAATACAGCAGTTACCATTAGCCTAGTGTTATGCCTCAAAATCTTTTTCTATATTTTGTGAATTCAGTAACTTATAAGTTTTATGGCTACATCATCTTATAAACAAACAACATACAAACTGAGCAGAATGCAAGAGCTCAGCAAAGTTCACCACCAGACACTTACCTTCACTGACCATAACTTGACTGTCCAGTCAATGGAAGATAGTGAGGAAGAGATGAGAGAAATCGATGGGACCAGGGGTTGAATGGGTGCTTATGCCCGTCACAGGACCCTGGTGCCCCTCATAGGCATCCACGATACCGGCTTTACTTCCGTGGCGGCAAGCTGTCGCAAGGAGAGTATTACCTCGTTAATGTAGTCCAACTTCCGCTGGAGTAGATTTGGTTATATTCTTAACTTGTAAACCTTGTTTAATTCTAACAATGCAACTGTTCTAACACGACTATTTTAAGACCTTCTGGTTAGTACCCAATTTTTTTTTAATTAGGTCTGCAACAGAGAGTATGCAGAGCTTAACTTTTTATACCAAACACACTTAATTTTAATATTTGAGCACAAGATTACTAGACATTATGTGGGAGATTGGAAGATCTGTTCATTTAGTACTGTCAAAGAAAAAATTACAATAGGTTTCTTTACCAATGTCCTTGTTTCTAGCACTGCTTTCATTAGCACTACAGTTACTTAGTCTATTATCCAAGCAAGAGAATGTGAATACAAATATTCCTTTACAATACACAACGAGTAGGTGGTGATACATGTGAAGGGCGGAGGCAACAAACTAGTGCATGGGGGTGGAGGCAGCAGCTAGTGTGAAGCGTGTGTGGAGACCACACCTTATGAAGCACAGGAGGAAACCTCATTAAATGCAAAGGTTTGCAACAAAATTAGTGATAGAACTCTGAGATCTCAGCTGTAAAATTAAATAGAGGAGACATGATCCCTATACACACAAGTTACTGAGAGGAATAGACAATGTATACAAGACCAGCCTATTTAAATTGAAATGATGTAGTAAGAGGGAGCATTGGTGGAGTTTAATACACAACCGAGTCAAGAGAGATGCAAGGAAATTCTCCTACTCCATACAGGTGGTTGGTAACTTATGTAGAAGCTCAGAAAACCTGATGGCATAATGTATGAACCACAAACACTCACCAGTAAAGACTGCTCCTTCTTCTGATCCTACGATGAAGTTGTTGACATCACCATGTGGAAAGGCCATGCAAGTTACAGCAACAGCCCGGGATTGTTTGTGTTGCAGTTCCATAGACTCCTTAAAATATAAAGGTTTAATGGTGACTGGTATTTTGAAAAGATCTGCTTCAAAGTTTAATGATGATGAAGGATGTGTCAAAGACCAAATATAACAACTTTAAACCATCAACAAAGTTTCTACCGTCACTCTTTCTACCGTTTCTAACTATCTTCCGTCATGACACATTACTCCCGACCAGAGCTCTTCCAAACTCTGACCTCATCCCCCAACTGTTTTTTCATATATATAGTTTCACTCTTACCATTTATCAATGTGCTACATCGTCATACAGGTTTAGTGCTTTACCCTAACACTTACCATCCATAATCCACATCATCTGCCTCTACCATATTATCCATTTAATTAATTTTTGTTATTATCCTGCTTACAAAGATTAACAAATTTAATGTATTGTCTCAAATTCACCACTGTTCACAACTCAATAATATCGATAAGCAAGAAGTCACCCACCTGCTTCATCACCTGCCCGAAACGCTTTGCGTAATAGTGGCTTTAGGCATTGTATGTACTAGCTCTATCTATAAAGCCAACAAACTTTGTAAAATCTCTTTATGTATGTACCTTACCTAAATAAAATTATTATTATATTATTATAAGTATTGAGCACTAACCTGTGGTTGTGACAGCATGTCAAGGGACCACGAGCACATCTTACCATCGGTGCTCACACTGATCAGGTTGTGAGCATTCTGTGTGCCAACAACCTTCATGCAGTACACTGGATGCTAAACAAAGAGAGAGATCACGTCAACACTCCCACTCTAAATATCCATAAAACATACCAAAGAATGCTCAAATGTCATATTTTTTTTATGCCAATGTACAAAGTTGCACAACACTGGCATAGGTGAATTGTTTCCTTTCCAATAGAATGTCAATATGCAAAACGTGAAATATTTGGTACAAATTCATAAGGTACAGTATTAAATCTGTTATTGTTTACAGTGTGAGCAGAGGCGGAGAGGGGGCTCCGTTGAACTGGAGTTCGCTTCTGACTGCGGTTATCCCATAAAACAATCTGCCCTGAGTAAGTACCTCCAATGATAAGATTTGGGTGAAACCTGTTGAAAGAATTGTATTCAAAGAATTGTGTACATATTACCAAGTATATAAACTGAAATATTTCACAAATATTACTGCTATTTCTTTAATTGTAGTTCCTCACACGAGAAACGTCTAGCACTTTAAGAACTACATAATAGTAATGGCTGCTCTTAGAATCTACCTAAGGTGCAGAAAACCCACTAAATATTTTAAGTCTGATCTCTATTCAAGATCATCTTGTCTGACCTAGCAATCAAGAAAGCACATATTTGAGAGATAATACATAATACCTACTAAGTTTCAAATTTATTCATGAAAATCTGGTAGAACATGCTATACTGACAAATATTGAGTAGATAATATTCTTCAGCCAAAATTAGTCAAGGGTTAAAATATCCTTGGGTTAAAATATAAAATATAAATAAAATATTTATTTAAAAGACGAATAAATGTGCAATTGTGAACTCAAGTTGAACAAACTAAGCCTGGTATGTAAGCCACAAACAATAAATAGTATTTACCTGGCAAAAGTAGCAGACATTACAGGGGACTGGCAGTGAAAGATATATTCTGGCGTGTCCTTCTTGAACTTGGTGTTCCAAACTAGAGCAACACCATCAGGATCGTGTGGAGAGTCCTCATTATTGTTGTAGCTGAGGAA
Source organism: Procambarus clarkii (assembly GCF_040958095.1). Lineage (NCBI taxonomy): Eukaryota > Metazoa > Arthropoda > Malacostraca > Decapoda > Cambaridae > Procambarus > Procambarus clarkii. The sequence continues at coordinate 19,901,942 of NC_091209.1, forward strand.
AGTCAACGTATAACAACACCAAGTAGGCGATGGGTCACAATAACGTGGCTAAAGTATGATGACAAGACCACACACTAGAATGTGAAGGGACGACGACATTTCGGTCCGTCCTGGACCATTCTCACAATCGACTTGAGAATGGTCCAGGACGGACCGAAATGTCGTCGTCCCTTCACATTCTAGTGTGTGGTCTTGTCATTAACACCAAGTACAATGATTTACACAAACCTCCAATAATTTCTGAAGTTGGTAATAAGCACTTGGGCGAGAAGAAAACTATTTAACACAAGACGCATCTATATCATTCATTTATTTATTTAAAGTATTTTAAGAACCTGTGAAAGAGTGAACAATGGAATTGGCCAAATATTAAAGTTTTCAAGTGAGCGAAGACAGAGAATCATAACCTGTTGATTCATTCAACTTTGGCTGCAAATCAAACGGTTTCTTTTAATGAGGTACTGAACTGCAATCGACCATCTTGGAAAAATATTTCCATGTACAGTGTATAGCGCAATTTTGATTTTTGTGAACTATATGGGACCAACTCTGATTCGTTAGTGATGGATTTGTTGTAACCGAGATACCACCTGGAGGCATTTGTGAAACTATTTTTTTAAGACAAGAAAATACTTTGCTTCAGCTGTTTCCTCTAATTTCACAGAGTGAAATTAAAAAATTAAAACATTGCTAAATTCAAAACTTGTTTGCACCACCCTTCAAACACCTTAAGATACTATGAGCAGTGCAGTGGTTAAATATCCTTGATAGCTTTCCCAAAGCTCTACCCATTTCTTTTTAATGTTGCATCAATGAAAATAATTTAAAACATGATTAGTCATATTAAGAATGCTGCCATTCACGCCCTAATATTTCACACACTATGGGCCGATCTCACAGAGGAAATTTTTTATTTTAATCTATCATATGCCTGGAAATTCTAAGGAATTTCAGGTTTCCTGTTCCTTACAGTGAGACACCTAATCCTTACTATTTTCTTGGAAAATACAAAGTACACACACACACACACACACACACATGCACACCACCAATAACAAAAGTAACGGATAAACCCACAGACATTAAGATGAAGATTTATCCCTGCATATGAAGCAAGGGAATATAGTAAAAGTTTACCTTCATATATGAACAAAAAAATGCTCCCTCTTACATACCAGATGTAGCAGAAAAAAAATGGAAATTAAATGTCTAATTTAAGTGTCAATTTTCCTTACCTTGCCACTAACAGTTCTGGGTACTGAGGGGACCAATCCATGCACGTGATGCAACGGTTACGAGACCACCTCTCATCGAAGAACCACCGATTCAAAGACAATTTTATTCCGCCATTTTCATTTCTAAGAAAAAAATAAATGTATATAAATTTAAAATATAATTATAGACCAAGATTAGGTTCAATTCTAACTAAAATCTCTTAAACAGGGCTAACATATTTATATACCTGTATATAGTACCTGTACTACTGCATACTGTATACATGAATTTAGTAGTTCTTAAAAAAAAAGAATTACATACGCTTCTCCATCCTCTTCATAGTCATGTGAATAATCCACAAAGAGGTTGGCATCTTCAGCCAAGGCTCGTTCCATAACACGTGTGGTACGATCAAAGAAACTGTGAAATTCTTCCGTCATCATCAGCATCTGTTTCTCTTCGTCTGACAATTCTCGTGCTGGTACCAAAATGATAATTCATGAGCAATCAGCAGGCTACAATTCTTACAAGCTAGGGCTCGTTACTTTCGATAAAATATAACTGCCTGATCGTCATTCGTTTGTGTTTTCGTGTCCAAATTATAAAGGCCCATCATATAATGTTAAGTGTTTTTAACCTAATGAAAAATATAAAATTTACATAAATAATTGTGTAGAATATACTGACGTACAGAACTGTAAATTAAAACTTTTAAAGTATTTCAGTGTTTGGTATTGTAATCATATCCATAGATAGTTTGATTTTATTTACAGACTATCCTCTTTTATTTTAGGCAAGCTTAATAATCACCAATATTTAAATGTGAAGCCCCTCGTTTAAATAATGTATGAAACTTTCACGTTCATGCAAACTCATATAAACACCAGACTTAAAAATAAAATAATTGAAAAAAACTTTCAAATCAAACCAGAGTTCCAAGGTGAAACACTTACGTGGTTGTGGCTTCTCTTCTTCCATTTTCTTCTCTGCTTCCGTTGCTAATGCTGGCTTTACATCTTGCACCGTAGGCATCCCAGTGGGGAGTATCCCTGGCGGCAGGTGACGGTTATGGCCCCCTCCGTATATTGGCGGTGTATCCAGCATGGTCAGTGAATTGTCCTCCTCTTCAGCTTGCGGGTCATCATAGGTGAGAACTACATGGTAAATAAGTCTGCACCAACTTCCAATGCTCTATTACACAACTAGCTAACAGTCACAAATCCATGAATCTCCGTAACTAAAGGTAGCAAAGCATGGCAAAATATTTGTAAACATTTCAACTAATTAAAAATACCTAGGATTGTGCAACACTTCCTATAGTGCCTATCTTAACAGCTTGATAATAGTAGCTTAGCATACTTAGAAGAATTATGACTTTACATCAGATGAAAAAACAAAATAAATAGGAGTGCAATGTTATATGAAAAAAACAAAAATATTTCACAAATGTTCAATTTGATATGGACAAAGCTGAATACTACAAGTGATAATTTAAGAGCAAACATGTATACTATTAAATACTGTGCTGTACGAAGAGGCAAAAGGTGTGTTCTGCCAAACATGGGCCATCTTGTAAAGGTGACAGGGGGGAGATTTGAGATAAATATGCAATATTGACAAGAATGTAGTATATAGAAGAGAAACTTAAGAATCCCAGAACATTCACTTACCAACTGAGAAGGTACCAAAAGGTTTACATCAGATAGTTTATCATTAGAGATCTCAGAAAATAAATAGTAAGAGTAGAGATTTTTTTTCTTATTATTTAAACAAATGGACATAAAAAAAATATTAGCCATATATGTAAACACTTACATTTTTTTTACTGTGTGCCACATGTGTGTGTGTATGTGACACAAAGTACTTCCATGAGAGACTACAAGGAAGGGGGGGGGGGGAGGTTGCTATGCTAATGCTAAAAATAGCTGTAACAAGTTAGTGCATTTCACATTAAAACCACACAATTCCAGCCATGCTAGAACTGGACCACATGACATTTGATAATTATAGCATTTGCTAGTCTCTTTATCAAATTAACCCAGCTAGGTCTTTCAATAAAAAATGTCAAAAATTAAACATTTTAAAATGAGGGATCTTAAAATATCCAATATTGCCAAAGCTTAAAAAAAAACAGCGTTAACACAGTGAAACATGTCTTTCCGCATGAGCAGCTAGCACCGAAATAGCACCACACGAGTCACATCAGTCCTAGAAGTCCTTTATAACCTACTTGAGACCAGAGCTAGAACCTGATCCACTCAAAAGAAGTGCAGGGAGCAGGGGAATGTTACAAATCGCCTTCGCCAAGGAAATATCCAGATAGTAGGCGAAGCAAAACGGCCAACTGCATGGTTCACGGTGAAACAAGTGAAGCAGCAAATGACTCCGCAAACGATCCACTCGGTCGTCAGTTTGACTCGCCTCTAGTTACAGCTTACCACTGCTAGGTGGCAGCACCACTGGGAGCTGCTGGCTTCTATGTCAACACACTTCAGTACGGAGTTGAAGACCACAGACATCTGGTAGGGGGAGTGGTAGGAGCCCAGGGAGATACCAAGGGCTAACCAGAATGAGGCATTTCATAACATTTAATGCTGGTTATCTTGAGGGGATGAGTGACGGATCCCTGTAACCAACTATCATAAACAATAAGGAAGTGAACTTACCAGGGAGGAGTTGGGGGAGAGCAAAAACTAAACCCTTCAAGAAGACAATGCAGGAAACCAAACTGAGTGCAATACAAGACCAATTGGAACCAGGAACACTAACCAGGTAACAAGTTACCAGGGCCTCCTGTTAGACCTACAAAACCCCTAAATGCAGCTATCTGCCCAAGACATATTAGGGAGCACTGTTAACAATCTGAGAAAGATAAACCTTGGAACAGGGAACCAAGAAAACAGGATTAATGAACAATGCCTTTCCCAAAGTACGTAGTCCATGCGGAATGCAAATAACGAGGAACATCCACAATCCAACAAGTGATGCTCCCCTGGCCAAACAAACTAAGAATTACTGTATGCAGACGAGAAGTCGCAATAACGTGGCAGAAATATGCTGACCAAACCCCACACTAGAAAGTGAAGGGATGACGACGTTTGGGTGCGTCCTGGACCATTCTCAAGTCGATTGAGAATGGTCCAGGATGGACCAAAAAGTTGTTGTCCCTTCACTTTCTAGTGTGGGGTTTGGTCAACAAACCAAGAATTAAATAAAAAATATAGAAACCAACTGTTTCATTCCTCACCACAAAAGAAAACAGAAGGCTGCAAATGCAGAAACTGGCCACCAGTGCTGAAGGAACAGAACCCCCACTTTCGGAGACGAACATGAATCTCCCCATCCCGAAAACCAGAAGTGAGGGCCAACAAAAAAAATGCTTCACGGACCAAAGGGGCGACCAAGAACCAAGGGGACAAAAGCCAGTCCCGACACTAAGACTGCAAAAGGAGAGTGAGTAGGCCAGAGGTGGAAGAAGACACAAGACAACTTGCAAAACTTTACTGAAGTACAGTAGTATCGACACTGAACACCAACATAAGCAACTCCAACAAGGCTAAATTATTAGAGGCAACAATATCAGGCATAAGATGCCGATAAAAAAAAAAAAAAAAAAAAAGAGACAAGGACAAAACCACAGGAATCAAAACAGAAGATAAGTGACGAAGAAACAAAAAGGGGTGACAAGGAACTTCATACTGTCACCATGACACATGAGGGATACCAACAACTCGACCATCTGCAGCCCATACATTCCAATGGTAATATGTAACCCCTTATCAAACGAGGCAAACACTATTTGGAAACAATACGCAAACAAATGTTTGTGAAAACAAACAGGACCGAGTCCAAAGGATAACCAACAAACATGGCTAGAAAACGTTGGGACTTGCTAAGGCTGGCAACTCAAGCAGCAATCAACACAGTTGGACATCATTGAAGGGACTGAAGTACTCGCCTAGTTGTTCTTGCGGAGTTGAGCTTTGGCTCTTCGGTCCTGCCTCTCAACTGTGACTGTGTTGACATGGGTGCCAGGAGCTCTCAGTGGTGGTGCTGCCACCTAACAGTGGGCCATCTGTAACTAGACGGGATCGAACTGACCACCGAGTGTGTCATTTGCAGAGTCGTTTGCTGTATTATTTATTGTTTCCCCGTGAACCACACAGTTGTCTGCTTCACATTCATTTTTTAGATAAGGGTGATCGTAACAATCCCCTACTCTCTCTGCCTCCGAATGGATCAGGTTCTGGCTGTGGTCTCCAACAGGCTATAGAGGACTCTTGGGGCCGTTGCAACTCGTGCGCGCGTATGTGGATCTATCTCGGTGTTAGCTACAGGAAGCCACCAATCACCTCCTCCAGAAAAGTCCTTTAATGGAAATATGTTACATCACTGTACTGTATATGGCAATGATATTTGTTTAAATGAACTAGTATCTTTATGACAATAAAATGACTATTTCTGTAACTTTGAGGAAGTTGCAACCAGCATCAAATATGAAATATTGCAAAAAGATTACCACCCCATGTGAAAAACTCTTAGCATACTTTGGCTGTTCAACTCTGGTACATAACAGTTGAAGTGACTGAATTAGCTGTTCAACTCTGGTATATAACAGTTGAAGTGACTGAATTAGCTGTTCAACTCTGGTATATAACAGTTGAAGTGACTGAATTAGCTGTTCAACTCTGGTACATAACAGTTGAAGTGACTGAATTAGCACAAACTATACTGTTTGACAAGCCATTATTAACACTTTCGCTCGGGGATGACGCAGCATTGCGTCATCCGTTTACTGGCGGTAATGCCGGGGATGACGCAGCATTGCGTCATCCACTTTAAAAATTCGCCAAAAATCAGGTTTTTATCCGATTTTTGGGGGACTGGTTTTAAAATGTGCGCCGATGTCTTCCCATTTTCTTTGTTGAGCCTCGTCGCCCTCAGGCTGCTTGGCACACGCCGTGGGCCCATTGTCTTTGCTCCACTGTTGTGACCAATGTCGCTTCCCCTCGCATCTCAAACGTGTGATCATTTCGGCTATTTTCCGTGGCTATATTTCTTACTGCGGCTTTAGAAACTATCTACGCTTACTCCACGATGGATAGTAATCATGAACAAGGCCCTTCCAGGAAGAAAATTGCGAAAGAAAGGCTTGAAAAGGGTAGGAATTGGGAGTGTAGCAGGAAGGCCTCTGAGCACTCACTCACGGCTAACACGTGGCCCGTCTTCAACTCGTCGGCGGTTGGAGCGTGACCAGGTTTTTTTTTTTATAGGCTAATGTTCCTCTAGAGAATTTTATTACGAACCCATTGAGACCAAAATGAAAGACCTAGGACAAAAATTGAGGTGACCAGAGTGAAAATAGTGAAAACATTTTATCCCGTTTGCGCGCTCCCGGGTAACTCGTTCGCACTTTCTCTGTTTGCTGCGGGTAATTAGCCGGGCTTTTGGAGTTTATATGCATTTAGTGCTGTAGAGAATTTTATTGCGAATACAATGATACCAAATTTAATCTCGTAGAAGGAGAATTGAGGTGACAAAGTTGAAGAGAGTATACACTTTTCGGAATTAACGCGCGCTTCCGTGACACTCTGGGGCCCATATCGCCCTGTCGAGGGGTGGCGCGCGGGGTGAGCGAAAGTGTTAATTAACGATATTAATACTAATTTGTTAACTTTTCTTTGCATAACATATTAATGTACAGCTCATTTTTGGATCATTCTAAGTAAGGTGTAGATTTACTAAGTTTAATACCAGTTCAGAAAAATAACTAACAGATTCTAGATGGTAAACTGAAGTATACATATTACTTATTTTCACAAGTGGTCTAATCATTTGTATTACCTTCAAACCGAAGGCATTTTTACTGTATTTCCACGTGCCAAACTCAGACATTAAATGTATTTTTATTTAATAAAATGCACATCTTTTCAGACTAATGTAAAAATTAAATTAAATGACAGTACCATTAGTACACAAATCATGCACTCAAGTTGCAACATTTTGCAAAATTTAAAGCCTTGCTTATATGAAAAGATGATGGGACATCAACTCAAACTGACAACCTTGAAGCCGATCCATTAATATCTCTAGTTCTGTTGACGTGACATGCCTTGTCCACAAACTTGCTCTTCCATTCTGATGATGCACAAGCATCAAATTGCAGTATTAGTTTTGTGCCATATGATGAAGATTGCTCAATTCACATATTTCACAAGTTGGCAAAGCTTAGCAGAGTAGGCCATGATACCTTTTACCCCTGCAAGATTCCACTTAAGTCACCGAACGTACGTGGGACGACAGCGTCAGAGAAAGACCTGACGTGGGCCCAGTTGACCATAATGCTGAATGAAACAAGACCATAATAGCTTGCCACAAGGCTGAATTGAGCAATAAACATGGGTATCCAAAAATATAATTAATTAAGAGTAGGGAGAAAAGAAGCCTCAGAAAAAGAGAGGGGACTAAACTTTATTTAGGCCCTCAAGCCTAGATAAAACAAGACTGCAAAAAGGGAGATAGGCCAAAACAAGACTGCAAAGAGGGACATGACACTTCCCCCCCCCCCCCCAAAAAAAAAAGAGATGAAACTATTTTTTACTTGCCTTCCTGGCACTCATTAATCCTTGTTAATGTCTCTAGCAAGAATGTGAGTATACAAAACTACTACTGCACTGGACCCAATACAAAAACACTGCACAAAATTACCTGAATAACACATTTATAAGATGCCCATTTACTCTTATTTTCAATTTCTTCAGTATTTTTCCAATTTGAACCACTGCTACCAGTTCATACTCTCACTTGACACTACCCAGGTTTCCTCAATTTTCTCAATCTAACTTCTTTTTTCAATGTAAAGATACCTAGTCAGTCAATCACCATTGGGGACTTGGGAGACGTCCCTGGCAAGGAAGTGGCTGGGATATGATGACACTCAGAACAGGGAGTCAATGACAAAGCTCGGACTTGGGTCAACGGAGCCGGAGCAGTGGAACCCGATTTTCCATCATACTCCAACTCCGGGGGGGGAGGGGCCTGGTCGCCCACCCCCACGAGCCTAAATGGAAGAAGAGATGTGTTGAGATGAACATAAAAAAAGAAACATTAATTGAACTTCACTGCCTTGCATCCAAATCTACCACAGAGCCCAACCAGGGAAAGTACAAGCACACGGACATCCTCAAAGGTAACAAGGAGAGTACATGCAGGTAACCCCTGAAGGGTCTGAATGGCAGCCCAGGAACTGATAGGAAAACTGGCCCTGCAATGCCCACTAGACCCAGTGTCTAACCAGGTGCACAAGCCAGATGAACAATTCAGGCAGGCCTCACTGAACCTCCCATTTGATTCCTATTCCCTCACCAAGGAAGTGTGTTGCCTTCCCAGAGGCTACAGCCACTGGGTAGCCTCAATGACCAGATGAAGGAACAACGGGGAATGTAATGATCTCCATGCAAGGTGAACCCATGGGTGGCAAAGCCACTTGGGCAGAATTCACTTGTGCACCACCCCAGTAGGCAGGAGAGGGAAGTATAAGTCACCTACAACTACCCACAGGTGGTGCACAACAGCCCCCTAACCACATCAAGGAACCAAACATGAGGGGGGCCAAGTAATTTACACTTGCCCCAAATGAACTAAATAAACCCCCCAAACTCGGAAAGGAAAAGAATGTGCCAGTTGGTATAGCTTAAACGGAGCATAAAATGCCAAGCGAACCAAAGCTGGCCTAGAGAAAAAAGGAAGCAGGTTGAATCATGGTACAAGTGTCAAACACCACAAGCCCATAAACTCGGAACCAATACAGTGGGGTGTCGGCATCAACACCACCCACCGTACACGACCTGCAAAAGTCTACATCAGGAATTTTTAAGCAGATGTCACAATATGTAACAACTTCATTATCAATAAATTTACTCTTTTTTTCCATATTTTATGGTGGGCTTAAATGTAATATTCTTTAGAAGCTGCAGGACCAAATATTACTAGGTTTCCAAAGCACCACCAGAAATGTAAAAAGTCATAGGTGACAACTTATTTGAAGTCGTGCAGGGTTCTGGTATACATGGTTTGCTAAACACACAACCTATTAAGCTCAATATACTTATGAGACGTACAATATAAACAGTATCATATGACATGTGTTGTCATCAGAATGTGCATGTTATACTTTACTCAATAATATTATAAGTGCATTAACAGCCATGAAAACCTACAGGAAAATGAGCAGAAAAATAAAATTCCAAATTTTGCATAATCTCTCTCCTGCTAAGTTAATTGCATACCAACATTTTATAACTAAACAATTATTAGCAAGAAAAACCCTGATTTTTAATCCGTGTTTACGCACACAAATACATTATACACTCTCGCATTAATGCAGTAACTGGAGTCCACAAAATGTGCCGAATTATACACAAAAAAAATATTATCAACACCTATTTTAAAATACACGTTAAACTCACATCAACTTAGGCATGTAAAAGGCTAGGTGGGGGGAACACAAAGAGCTATCTATCTAATGGCTGCATATTCCCTACTAATAAAGTGACTACATAAACAGTTTTCAATGACATATGCACACACACACACACCGAAAGATAAAAAATTGGCAATTTTGCGTATTAACGACACACCAAGAATTATAAAACTAGTCAATTTATGAAAGTTAGACAAAACATATATAATTATAACATAATAAATATCTTTCCTTGTCTTAATATAGTGTTTACCATTCTTGCAAACATCATTCACAGGGCTGTATTTACCTGCACTAACTTGTGATGTATCTCAATTATAGCACATATAGAACACATCTATTATTTCACAAGCTATAGACTAGGGGCCTAAATTCATGGTTAATACAGGAGCATTAACCTGAGGGGGAAAATATACTATATACATGTGTGGGAGCATCACTACAGTTAAGAATTTGCACAATGAAAGGAAATAAATCGACAATAGCAGTAATCATTGATAAACATAATAAGGGTATGAGAGCAAAGTTATAATTGTATAAATATTTTTACCTTTTTTCTCAAAATAAGCATAATGCATACCAATGTCTTCATTTGTTAAATGCTATTACTGTACCAAATCAAAATACAAGAAAAGGTATTTATTATCTTAATTTCAAATACTGTCAATAAAGATGAAATATTGACAGTTATCTGAAGTACATATTGATACCTAACAACATCTCCAGAATCTCTCCAAAGAAAAAAAATCTCTACACTATTAACAGAAAGGTGCAAGATCCAAAGGTTACTTTATATCCAAGCCAACACCACTGTAACAAGCTAATCAACGAGCATACGTAAAAGTGAACGCATGTTCCAAGGTGGGAACTGAAATGTACCTCTGTACTACTGTACCAAAAAAAAAAAAAATAAAATAAATAAATAATAAAACAAGTAAGCATGCACTCCTCTACACATTGACGAGAAAGAGTTGTCCAATGCAGCTATGGGACTTTCCCATATTACTTAGTACAGTAAATGAAAAAAGAATTTTCTTATAGGTGATGCCATTAGTGCTTATGGTGCAAGAAGTGTACTTTAAATGTTAAGCTATAGTGGCAGAGGAGAACAATTAAATGAAGCATTATTAACAAGCTTGCACCAAAGCAATGATGCCACCATGTACGTTCCTTCCAGAGTTAGTCATGGAGCAGACCTCATTATTTAGTGACACCATTATAACACTAAGTACATGCTTACGGTTGTGTTCCATACAAGTCCCCCCATACTGGGGACTAGCAAGATCAAACCCTACCTGGTAATTATCCCTGGCTTGTCAATGGCCTCCTCATTACACGTTATAACATTACAATCGTACGCTAGTAAAAGCAATTTACATTAATCTCTAGCTCCTCGTACACTACTCTGAGGGGGGCTATAAATCTCCCATTCACCAAGGCCAAGCAATAACAAGTTAGGTTGTTTTTTAAAAAGGTCCTTCTTACACAGTACCTGTATTAATCATCTAGCCCTGATATCAAGTTACAACATCAGTACAACACAATAGCCTGCGATAACCAGTGGTCTAGTCTAGGCTTTACAGTTTGCAGCGTCAGTCACGTCAATTGAGAAAACAAGCAAGGTCAAAACAAAAGCATCAAGCAAGTTGAAAAAAAAAATAAAGTTTGGTGGTACAAAAAAAAGGACAAGCAATATATGAATAAATGATACTGGTGCAAAGTTTCAATTGAAAAAAAAGAGTCTGCTTGTGCAACAAATCTATTGGTCACTCTCAGCCCATTGGAAATTGCTTCCAGTTTGTTATAATTATTAAGTTTTTTGGGTTAGCATTTGTTGAGAGAACCAAGAATTTTGGCACTGATCACCTATACATTCCACAAACATTTGAAAATAAAACACATAATATTTACAAATTATAATGGGGACATGGAGCAACAAACATGAAAAGCAGACATATTGGAAGAGCAGAGAACAAGAAAGCGAAGCCAGCATACATGACTAACATCAGCAGCAGAAGCAGCCACGAGCATGGGACCTACCTGTGAATTCATCATCCCATTCTAGCGCTGGGTTTAGATTATATTCGTCTGGGTATAAGAGAGAGTGGGGGGAAGAAAAAAAAGACCAAGTCAGTCTACCTCCATGGTGGGCCGTTAGCGAACATCCTCACAGCCACATCAGTTCACAAAACAACTCTCAAATGTTAACCTTTGATCAAAAACTTTTAAGTGTTAATCATTATTTTCTAACATTGGAAAACCAGCAGTACAACAGGATCTTAAAAGTGTTAATTTTAATCTACAATTCCTTTTTCGAAGCATATTAAACATACATGGCACAGTGAATATCAGACAAAATATATGCCAATGATTGAAGGATAACGTGCAAGTCGATAGCATCTCACAGCTTTGAACAAGCCTACGTGGACAGAACATGAGAACATTACTCGTTACCTTGTTTGGTTTTTTTGGGGCATGCCTCATGCACTATAACGAGACTGCACAAACTAATGACGACATGAGTACACAAGCGACGGCAGTCATTAGGATACAGAACCTTATGGAATAGGAGTGGACCACTTGTAAATCTTAACAAGCAGATTAAATTCCATATACCTCTTATTTGGAGAAATTAATAAGCTACAACTCACTAAACTGAAGAATTATTCAGTGACAAGCAGTCATTTACCCAACTTTTTTTTTTTTTTTTTTTGTAACAGCAACTTCATTACTGCATCCATCAACAAAAATAACAAATAAATAAAAATAAAAATAAATTAACTACAGCTGTGACAATTCATCCGCTTATAAACTTGTTATGAGTTGACACAAGCATTTGTCTTCATTCCTTGACAGCCCAAGCTACATGATGACGGCTTTAATGCCTTTCTACCTCAACACAGGTTATCAAGCAACTAAGCAATACTGTACATTGAAAAGAATTAACAATCAGGGAAAATTCACAAACCATACTCTTACTTACGCATACTGTGGTATTTAGATCGAATTTGAGCTAAGATTCCATCTCCTAGAATTGGGAAAAAAGAAAAAAAAAACAAATTTAGACCAAGGGCCTACTCAAACAATCATTGCGAATAAATCCACAGTGCAACCAAGACTCGTAAACCCGTAGGAACTCAACCGAGACAACAGGCCACTACCCCGCAAAACTATGAGGTTCGGCTGATATTCGTATGTCCAGGAAAGAAGCAAAGGTTCTGTATCCATTATTGTGGTTCCCAAAGCTATTTTTCTGTCGCTATAAAGAAATCTTTCTTCAGAGTACTGGGACACTAGGGTGCAGGCCCAAATTATGAAAAATTATGAGCAAGCCCATATACTTTTTAAAAAGGAAATTCTTTCTTAACTTGCTACATTATTATTTTCATTAGTGCCATAATAGTCCAGAATTTGGGTCCTGATCACTGGAACAGAGAACTTATAATGTGTGTGCCAATCAGTAAGACATGGATATACTGTACAGTACACCTGCCACAGATTTCAGATCCATATTTACCTAAACGTTCATGCATCGTGTGCTTTACTGACAAAAATTGACAGACGGCACTTTATCTGCATAATTCACCTGTACAGTGTCTACATTTTCGACAGTCATGCAAAGACTCCTAGAGGCTAATAAAGCTGTGTGTATCTGGGGCAACATTTAAGAGTGGGGGCCAGTTAGAAAATGACTAATCAAGCAAAAATGCAAAAAAAGTGAGCAAGACCAAAACAAAAACAAAAAATCAATTTAAAAAATATATCTAACCAAATTCTAAAGAAAAATAAATAGTAATAAACTGGTGGCACACAGATTCACGTATGGCAGGAAATGCTCTCAAAAGTTACGCGTTACTTTTGTTTCAGTTACAATGAAAAAAATTAACTAAAAAAAAAAAAATTGTAAAGCACATTGCTCAAAATAATGTATTCCAAACACTAATAAACACATGGGTTCAAAGGGTATGCAGGCAGGTAGAAGCTACACACTGAATTTACACTGACATGGCTATGGAGATGTAAGCCTGGGGTTCTACTTGGTCTCTACTACCCAAGGTAACGCAGCATCCGTCATGCCTCCTCAACTTGGCTACGACGGCTCAATATTCTCACGGAGAAATGAACTTTTAGTAGCAGAGTCGAGCACGATTCGGATGGCTGCTGCTCCTTGTTATCTAGGCATTCAGTTCTACGAGGGAAAGTGTCTAGTAGGTCGTGTGTGTGTTAATATTTTGGGGTATAATGGAATCGGGAAAATTTCTTGATATTTTTCAATACAACTAATGTGTGTGTAAAAACCAAATACCCCAAAACTTTTCATGGTCTTTCAATTTTATTTAAAATGACATTGATGCATTTGTGTGTGCATAGTGAAAATACAATTCAGAATTGAAAAAAAGCCAGCAATAAAAATAACTAATTTTGTCTATCTTCAATTTTCAATTGAAAACTTAAAAGAAATGTCAGCCAAAACCAAATTAAAATTATGCAAAATACTGAAATGTGAAAGGCCAAGTTACACGCGTCTTTCAGTCAGAGTCTATTGAACCTCAGAGTGGTGGTACACATTGGGTAAAGGTAGAGGAAACTGTTCACTGTACAAGTCAGCGGGGGGAGGTCAAGTCCATGGGTTGTCTAATGAGGTCACAGGGTCCCGCAAATACAGTACATAATTGGCTAAAACTAAATAAAACACAACTCATCTAAGCAAGCAGGCACATCAATCAATGCACCAAACAAAACTTGTTTAGCGTTCCTTAAACAACAATTATTCCATGAACAACTGCTCGGTAGAGGGCACTCGGGAAGGCACGTTGAAGGCCAAACAAGCAGGAAGGCAGGGAAAAAGCACCGGCACAACACACTAAACATTCATTACAATTACAAACCCGGCACTTGACAAAGCTCATCGTTATAAATACTTAAAAGTCTTTTAACCTCTACTTACAAATGCCAACATGCCCATTATGGCATTTAAAGATAAAAACAAAACAAAAAAATTACATTGCAACTAGTTACACACAGCAAGCAAGGAGCTATAACCAAAACTTAAAAACCTAAAAAACAAAAACAAAAAAATGAAATTAGGATAGAAAAAGCTACAGCCGAGGATGAGCAGAAACTGTGTGGTTATAAGGAAAGTTGTTGTTGTTGTTGTTGTTGCTTTTAGTTATTTATATTTGGGGGGGCGGGAAAGAGAGAGAGAGAGAGAGTAGAGTAGAGTTCCACGTAGAAAACTAACACTTACCGTAATAGTCGAAGGCATGGGCTGGGGTGAGGGAGAAGACGGGGTAAAAGTGAGTACTTTTTCTCATACATCACCTGGCCTTTTGTATTCTAAAACATTTTTTAAGGTTTTATCTAACACTAAAACACTCCTATAATAAGAGATCAACACTGATGATATTTACAAAGCTTCATTTAGTTTTTCCTCTCTCCCTCCTGGCGAGAGCAGGTCAATTCATATAAACTGATAGAATCCATTACTCTCAAACATCATGCAAACAAATTTCCTCAGTAGTTAAAACATCTATGTTGATGACTAAGTATAAATTTATGGTTAGTTTTTTGTTAGTGTTAACAACTGCAACCATGAAATGCATTTCTTGCCCACTGCTTATGTGTGTGTCCCCAATTCCATTAGAAAATCGGCTAAAGTAACAAGCTTCCATTCTAATGTGAAGACTATTTACAACCTACACCAGGAAAGTTTTTAGGCTCAGCTAGGCATTATTGTCTACTGCTCTCTCATTTGTTTCACTGAAACACCAAACAAAAATGAGTAAAATATAATAAATAAGCAAATCATGTTCAAGGAAAGTGAAATTACTTTAATCCAAAAAGAGAAAAACTTATTTCAATTATTAGTAAAGTCATTAAACTATTAGATAATGTAGACAATTTCATCAATACTCCTTATGGGCTGAATAAAAATGAAAACATCAGAATTCAAAGTAAATAAGGGGGCTAACCCATTATATTAATGTATAATATTAAACATTTTCCAGACAATAGGTCACAATAATGGGGCTGAAAATTAGACACCCAACCACAAGTCTGAAAATAAGGCAACTGACGTACGTTTCAGTCCCTCTCAGGGCAGACTGAAACGTCAACACCACCTTAATTTTCATATTTGTGGCTTGGGTGGCTAATAAACTCTCTCTTTGGCTCCTTTTCCTGAATATTCTGATGCTTTTGTTTAGACACCCACCAAATCATGTAAACAAAATGGCGTTGAAGAACAACAACAATAAGGAGAGAGGAAGGAGGAGACCTGACTATAATTGTTAACCAGTAAGAACTGTCATACCCATAAAGTACATGGCCCAGGACACAACTACTGTACTTCGCAGCCTTAAATAGCGCACCCATTACGATGGAATTTCATCGTTTAATGTACACTTTTATAACAAATATAGTACTCTATGGAGACAAAATAACTATTATAATAAATCACTTCAAGCTTTTCAACATTTTAAATACAGTATTTCATTTTTTTTTCTGGTAATATGGTATAACTTCATAAAGTGGCATCAGGGTGGATAATTTGCACAAGCCATACTATTAAACGTGTGCCTCAAAACTGAACGATAAAGAACGTTAAACTGTGGTCATTAACAAGTGACCAAGAATATTAAAACAACTTGGAATAAACAAAAAAGCTGAAGGAGAGGAATTAACACGATTTTTTTTTAAGGTGCTAAGGCTAAAACAGCCAGTGAGGTGGCTTATAAAATACTGTACAATAAAGTACAGTACAGTATTTACCAAAAAGAAGCATTTTTTTAGCACAACAAATGTGCATAACAAATACCCTGCATACAATACACCAGTATTATAGATGGAAGGTTAAGCGGCATATGGACGACAAGTATTCAATATCTAAGGGGGGGGGGAGAAGGTCATTTCAGAATAAACCAAAGGCATTTCATGGCAAGTGAGGCTTGATACCTGCTTGATAGGGTTCTGGGAGTCCTTCTACTCCTCAAGTCCGACCCGAGGCCAGCAGTCTGTTTACCAAACAAGCACTGCTCTACCATTCACGCCACCTGAGTGTGTGTTTCCCCAGCTATAGTGACTTTCTGTGTCGATTCTAGCTGCATTTCATTCAAATTCACCAATGAGAACACAGTATGGGGAAGCCCCAAATGTAAGTGCCCAATGGGGTGTGGAGCGGGGTAGCAAATGGCTGGAGCGGCAATTAACGTGGAAAGTGGTTGGGGGTGTTAGGGAGAGAACAGTAGCAGAGAAAATGGTTCAGAGAGAAAAATGAGCCCCTCATGATTATGCAGCACACACCACACTACTTCCAAAAGTAAAATGACCACCAGTAATTGATGACAGATCTTTACAATAAATATTCACACCAACAGATCCTGTGAAGCATCCACGAAAGAATAATGAAATTCGAAAATAACATCAGAATCCAATAAAAATGCATGCAAGTTATGTATGGAAAACAAAACTTTGTTTGTGGTGTGAGTGAAAAGGAAAAAAGGAGCTAGCTGGGGAAGGGGGTCGATGAACAGCTGGCAGTGTGAGTAATTTACAAATCTGGATAGCTATTAATATATGTGAAGTGAATAATGGACATATTTATCCTTCAAAATAAATGGGACAACACTCCTCCTGCTGATTTCTTTATTCTTAGAAATTAATAATTGCATGATAAATATGCAGACTATCACAAAACAAGCTGTAATAAATAGTGAGAATGAGATGAGGATGACAAAGGGTGCAAAGCAAGAAAGAGATGAGGGTGACAAAGCGTGTGAAACAAGGAAGAGATGAGGATGACAAAAGCGTGCAATGCAAGAGAGAGATGAGGGTGACTCTCTGTGAATGGGCAGGTAGTGCTTTCCAATTAATGACAATGGAGAACGAAGTCTACCTTTTCTGCCCTGCCTTCCAAGATTTTGTACATCTCTGGACATTCAAAGTCTGTACCACATTTGATTCTTGAAGATACGGATAAAAGCAATTTCCATCACTTTTAACAGTTAATACCTCTTGTTGAAAACATATACAGCATAGGAGTAATTCCTTATTTTTTTGTAGTAATCAGAGTTTTCAGTTTCCACTGATATCCTTGTCCTATTCAATTAGAATTCAATGTTGTTGTCCTTGTCCATTTTGTTTAACCCCAATCCTCCAGTATTTTGTAAGTAGTGCCCATGTCCACTCTGTTCTTCCTTTCCTCTAGCAAGGTTATTTTTAGTTCCATTAACCTGTCCTTGTAGCTTGATTCTTTTAATTCAAGAACTTTTCATGCTGTTATCCCTACACTTTACAAGCGTCTTGTGCTTCACGAGGTAGGGATTCCATGTAGAGTATTGGAATACAATATCCAATAACGAACGAAATCTCAGTTTTATGATATCTGAAGTCGTCAGTTCCAAATTAATACGACGAGGCCGTCTGAAGATAGCACAAAAGTTTACCATTATACTACATTCCATAACTTCAACAGCAGTCATACATTTTATCTTGCATTTAAATACTTTTAAATTTCATGTTATATGATGAAGCATTCTCAAGACATCTATTTATCATTACCTTATCTACCGCTTGCATGCGGTAAGAGAAAAGACGAAGCACTCGTCCCTTCACCACATTACTGTACATGCTACGCAGCCCCACTCTCAAACAAGCACCCCACACTATATATAATCCTACGTTTGGCTTTTAGTAGATTGCTTGTGCAAGTTTATCCAAATGGCATTGCCAGAATCACCACTGGATAGCTTTAATTTAAATCTCTCCATTGTGTTAGAAATACTGTACCCAATATATATCCATTCTTACAAGAAAATAAGCAACTGCAATATCTAACAATAACTGAGAAACAATAGTTTAATTTGTAAAGCAAACAGCGATCTGCATGTCTTTGCAAAGGACATTTGTCCTTTAGCTTCGGACTTAACTATTGCTGTCATGATTAACCACGAGAAGCTAAGAATTTAACTATGATTATCAATGAAGCAAGTATCGAGTAAATTGAAGGCTGTATATCAGACAGCTAGGTATCAAACTATAACTAGGAATCAAATCAAGATTAGTTCTTTTTTAACACCTCACTGGGATCTTTCCCTAACTATAGTACTCTTGGTATCACACATTATATTAGTAATAATTATCCAGTATCAACCTACTTCAGGCAAAGTATAACAATGCACAATGATATGTGTCAGGCTCTGGTAGGCTGAACATGTGAGCATCATTCATTAAATATCCAGCCAAAACAGGCAGCATTAAAACACTCTATAAAGAGAGTGTCATGCCATACAAAGCTAAAAATCAGGCGACAGCAAGCGCAATATCAAATAAATGCTACCTGGTTTCAAATCAACACAAGACGTATCAGAGTACCTATCATTACAGTACTCTATACAAATAATGAAGCCATGGATAATGCAACATCAACCGTGTTAAAAGCCAAGAATGTGGTCTTCATATCACTGTCATTGGTAAATGTTTCATAGGTATCCATGCAGATGCACAATGCATTTTACGTAATCTGACATGTCCACATGCCATCAATCTACATCTCTGATGTCTTGTTTCCTCTTGAGAATTACCCCACCCTTGAGCGGACAGGCACAGGCCAACTTTTTACCAAGACATTTCAAATTGTTTGTAAAAGATGACTATAATCAGCTCTGACTATCAAATTAACGAAGCAACCAACACTTTAGCTGCCACTCGGAAATAAGAATGCGTAGAAATGAATAGTGCCAAGGACGAATGTGGTGCGTAAGGGGGGGGGGTAAAAAAGGAAAATTAAAAAGGTAAATGTTGAGATGGAGAAAACAGCAGATTAGCAGGTGGTACAGCTGTATGAGGCCAAAGAAAATTAAAGTAAAAGGGGGGGGGGATATACCCTTTTACTTTCCCTCACAGCAGTGCTTCCATGGATGGCCAAGATCAGCTGCTCTATTGTCTGCCATTTATATATTATTCTAGTCAAAATAAATGAATGAAAACATTTTTTTAATATAAAATTTTAGTCATATTGAATACCGTATTTTATACATTCCTTACATCATACAGTCACATTGTATTTACTGGATCAAACACTAGCCACATTTGGCCAGTAGACATTTCTAGTCAGTTTATAGAGCAGTGATATAATACTGCCTTTGACTCTTAGCATTACAAATTAATCAATATTCCCCTCATTTCTCTAGTGAAACTGTCCTACAGTATCCAGCCACTACTACTTATTATGGTGGATATTCATTACTAAATTATGTGTCAATAATTAACTCTTCCTTTTGACTGGGCCATATATTTTTACAAGCTGAATCCTCTGGTTAAAAATTACAAGTGCAGTAATTCTGTATAAACAAATAATACATATTTTTTTTGGTGAGGTGACATCAAACCCATTAGGAAATTAAACAGGAAAAAATTAACAGAATTAAGATTTCTTAAATATTAGAATAAAAGAGAGAGAGACAGAAAGAGAGAAAGAGAGATGTAGCTGTTGAGAGCGACAAGTAGTGCACACAGCTCAGGAGTACAAGAGATACCAAGGCATGGCCCGTGAGCGAGCGAGGCAGCCAGCTAAGGGGGGCAGTTCAACCAACCTTTGCGGGGCCTCCACCAGTCCTCATAGTAACCTTGGGTTGGGGGAAGGGGAGGAACAACAAGTTAGTGGATGGGGTCTTTATGAAATTGGCATTAATGGAATCTCAAAAGAAGCAAACGAGATGGGAAATTGTAGAACATTAAAAAACCCAGACAGAATCCAACAAAATGCACAAGATGAAAACTATGTGAGGAAGGAACCCCACTACATAATTAAGCCCTTCTCAATGGAGAATCTTCCACTAACAAGATATTTGAATTTCAGGTAAAATTTTTTTTATTAATATCCTTCTAAATATCTGAAATATGTACGTACTGTACCTAACTTCAAAGCAACAAAGGGCAATATCTGACTAAGGAAAACTCTCAAAGATATCATTTAAGATTAATCTGTCTTGTAATGGGGCAGGAGGGAAGGTGGTAGTCCCTTGGTGTTGCAGGACAAGGGTGGCATCATGTGGAGCGGTGACACTGTCAACCCACACCCAAGTAGAGGGTGGCTCAGGTACTCATGCACAGTCGCACTTGCAAGAGGGAGATGAGAGCATTTCATATCTTCTTTTTGGGGGAAGGAAATATAATTAATATTCTTTTTACCTAACACAAATAAGAGAAAAGTACTTTAAGATATCCAAGCCAAACTGATATACAAAATAAATTAGAGACTGGACACTGCAATTCAAACACTTAAACCTATAAGTCATATTAATACACACATTTAATACCATTAACACTTGTTATCATGAAGCATCTATACCATGCTCTAAGTGCTAAAACAGACACCACTTAACAAGACAGCTGCAAGTCCGAGGGTTGGTGGGTAGGGCGGGTAACCTTGAGGTGTTGTGGAACAAGCACCCATCAACATGCAAAGAATATACAGCAGCTCCAAGGATCACTATCACCTCTCTTAATTTGAGAAATATTGTTGCTTACCAGGCTCCATGTTATCAAGCATAGCAGCAGGTAATGAAGGACTTTAAAAACGTGAGGCATTTGTCTACCTGCTCTTTAAAAACGTAAGGCATTTGTCTACCTGCTCTTTAAAAACATGATGCATTTATCTACCTGCTCTTTAAAAACGTGAGGCATTTGTCTACCTGCTCTTTAAAAACGTGAGGCATTTGTCTACCTGCTCTAACCTCCAGTCATTAACAAGAAATTTGGACAGGTAAACAACCTGTGAAATAGCCTATATTTAGCCTTGCATTGCCATGATGCTAAGCTTCAACACTGGAGACCCCCGTCGACGACGTGTACAGCAATATCAATAGAAAAGGGCAAAAAACAAAGCCATGTGGGCAGTCATGCATTTCATAGTGTAAAACAAAACAATGGCATCTCAGATACAGGAAATAATGCGATGATTAAACATGCAATATATTAAACTGCCAGAAAATAAATACATTTTAGTAAAGACAAAGGACTGAAATTGGCAACTTTAAGGCAGGATTCTTTGGTCCATAATTTGCTTAGCTGACATTTTTAAATGATGAATTCCAGGTAAAATGAACTATAATTTATTCAATCAAGAAATTACAGAGATTATTCAAGCAAAGAATTACACAAAGTATTCATAAAAGCGGAGCAGAAATTGGACCAAAGCGCTTCTCTGACCAACCTATTTTCTTCATTACTACATAAAACCCTATGGATTCTATTTTTCTATCATCCTATTCAAAGACTCATGGAAAAGTATGACAATCCAAGAAATTATTACAAAGTAAAGAGCTATACTCACTCACTTCCTTACTCTTCTACAATAGTACTGTACCGATGATAAAAAAAAAAATTAAAACAGTTTTCAAGAAAAATTATCATTCTTTTCAAGAAAATATAGTTCATTACAAATTCATGTGAGCCTTAGAATAGAATTAGGTTTCCTATAATGAAAAATTACATTCTAAAGTATGTATATGGCTGCTGCATGCACACGCATGGATGGAGATATAGATGGCATGCAAAAAGCAAGCACGCGACAGATAAAAGTACCAATATAACTGTTTTTATACCCCTTCCTTGGTGCCTAGCATTCAACATGAAATATATATATATTTTCAAAAATATATATAATCTAGTTTCAATTAAGGATATTACTTAAAAACCTGGTTGAAAGTGGATAAATGCGAACTAGGAAAAAACATGGGGGGTCAAGCTTCAATATGAAAGTAGCACTGCGATGACAATTATTTTTGTTTCTTTACATACTAGGAGACCAGGAGGCCTGGTCGACGACCGGGCCGCGGGGACGCTAAGCTCCGAAATCATCTCAAGGTAAGGTACTAGACAAAAAAAAAATCAAGTTTCTATATTTTTGTGTGTATTAATATTTGTTATATGATTTATGATGAAGCAAGCATGTATGTTGACATAGCACTAACACTACCCATGGAAATATATATATTCTTGCTGGAATTTAATTAATGAACACTTTTATATTTTTAGTTTTCTACATGTACTCTGAAACACAAACAAAATAATGCTTTGGTAGATTAATGCAGCAGCATACTTGAAAGATAATGAAAGAACTGCAAGATTAGTTGTTTAACTGTGCAATTCATGGCACCTGACACCACGGGATTATGAATGTCAATGACCGTCACAAATATCCAAGCCGTAATGAATTGAATCACTGATGGTAATTTCATCGTGTTACTGTAAATAGCACAAACCATTTCACCGCTCAATGCTCAGGTGCCATTAGGAAATAATATTCTTAAAACTGCTGCAACAAAGTCAAAAACGAAGCCTGCAAAACAAACAGTTGCACTAGAAAATGGGAGAGTGGGGGGGAAAAAACGGCGGGTGATACTGAACCATTGCTTCTTTCCTTCTGTACAGTCGTATATTGACAAACTAAACCACTGTCTCGGCCCCCAGTAAATATAAAGTATATAGTATGCAATTATTTATTATACATACTGTACATACATATACAACACACACACATTCAAGCACACACTATATATACAGTAAACCAACCCATCCTCCCGTTTTGATAGTACTTTTTTATAACTATGTAGTCAATCACATCAATATATAGTAATGGAGTCCCAATAGGTCACTTGTGTACTTTTTTATGGTCCAGAGAAAATAACGCCAAAAATCAAACTTAAATATTCTAGGTTTAGTATAGCACATATGTACACACATTTTATTTATTTATTACATATATATATATCATATATAATCTAAATGCTTCATTAGCAACAACAAAAACTAACTTTTCAAGTTTGTTAAAATTCAATACGACTAAAGTCTACTCTATGTTGGTTCATCACATCATTACTATAAGTAATTTCAGTTTAGGAGGATGGGATGATTATATTAATATATAATATATAATAATATATATATATATATATTTATACATACACACACACACACAGCTAGTTAGCTATAGCTAGATACACAGTATATGCTATGTCATATATATTTTATTATATATATATATATATATATATATATATATATATATATATATATATATATATATATATATATATATATATACATATATATACATATATATAATATATATATATATATATATATATATATATATATATATATATATATATATATATATATATATATATATAAATAAATAATATGTATATATATATATTTATATTTCTTAATCTCTTAAATAAAAGTTTCAGAATTTCATGCCTGTTGAAGGAGTAATTAGAAGCCAAACCCCATCCTTCTGCCAAAGCCATTCATATTTGCTCAAGTTCCCACAGTCCTTCAAAACTAATTCATTCTCATTACTGTAATGTACTTTCCTCCTTGACAAGACTGCACGGCACACCCCCTCCTCCACACACACACACACACACACACACACTGCTCTCTCGTCACCTACTCCCTCAACCTTGCCTAACTCATGCAGATATATCAAGCATTGCCAATAGCACTGCAGACACTAAATACATTACCTAACTTGTCCCTTGACCAATGTAATCTTAAACTTATAACAAACACACTGATCTCTCTCTCTCTCTCTTGTTTAGCTATAAGATGATACAAAAAAGCAATACAGCTAATCTTGGATAAATCGGATGAACTAATAGGTTAAAACTAATTCCTATTTGTAAAATCTAAATTACACCAGCGACCATTACCTGCTAGTGACTTGCTAATGACCTTTAAGTTTACTACTTTTCAACAATAATTAATCTTTGAACATTACAGTATACAGTTTACCAGGATTTTATATTATCCACACAACAGTAATATTCAAACCAATTTATAGTATTAAATCAGAATAATGATGATTAAATTAATCAACTTAAAAAAATTGAAGAATTCTAAGATACTAGTTCATCATTTTTGGAGTCACTCAGGTGAAGGTAAAACTGCAGAAGTTGACAATGTTATAATTCTATGGACATCCTACTATGAACTAATTAAGTTATTCAATATTAAAAACTTCATCTAAAAAATGTAAACTTATATT
Organism: Procambarus clarkii; assembly: GCF_040958095.1. Classification (NCBI taxonomy): domain Eukaryota; kingdom Metazoa; phylum Arthropoda; class Malacostraca; order Decapoda; family Cambaridae; genus Procambarus; species Procambarus clarkii. The sequence continues at coordinate 19,926,694 of NC_091209.1, forward strand.
ATATCTATAGTATATATTAAGTACAGGAGCTAAGAATGACTTGATAGTCCGCTAAACTATCCTGTCTAATATAATGGCCATACTAACGGCTCTCATTTACCCTGTCAAAATTGCACAAGATTCTCCCATAACTAACCGTGGCCATCCCCGGATCCTGAAGTTTGAACTCCCTTGGTGTAGGTAACCGTTTCACGCGGGGGAATGTTCGTGGCTTGCACACTCACTACTGACAACTGGGGTGGCTTCTTACTGCAAGTAACATTTGTATTAACAATTTGGATCGTGAAAATATAAAACCACCAAATCAACAATAGTAAAATACATATAATATTTAAACATGCTGTAACGTGTGAGAAATTTTGGATATGGTTTAATTTCCCAAACATTTTTCCAAATTATACAATGTATTATTTTTAAACCTTTACTTATTTAAATAGAACGCACTTTTGCCTGTTTTTGGCGTCATTTTCTTTCCAAACTTTCCTTTCCAAAGGAGCCTATGCTACACATTTAAATATCAGAATTGCTTTTAAATACATAGGTGAAATCCTAAAGAAATTGTTCACTACATTTGCGAGACCCCTGCTGGAAAATGCAGCGTTGAATGGTGCTCATATCTTCAGAAGCACATCAACAAACTGGAAAAGGTGCAGAGACATGAAACTAAATGGCTCCCAGAAATGAAGGCCAAGAGCTACGAGGAGAGGTTAGAAGCATTAAATATGCCAAAACTTGAAGATACAAGAAAAAAAAAAGGCTATATGATCACTAACTACATACGTAATGGGAATCGACAAAATTGATATCGAAGAATTCCAGAGACCCGGAACTTCAAGAACATGTGGTCATAGATTTAAACTAAACAAAGTTGGTTGCAAACAAACAAACAAACGGTTGGAACAAGTTTGGCGAGGTGATGAAGTTGAAGGACATAATGTTAGATGCAATCAATTTGTCAAGAGTAAATGCAAGTCAAATGATACACAGTAACTTGTAGAAAGCATCCTAAAGAGTCGTCGTAAGTAGCAGCAAGATGTTTGTGTGGATGTACTGCAGTAGTGTAACATTGTTGATGCAATGTAATACTGCAATTAAGTAGTGTGATTGATGGAAAACAGATGAAGTGTCATTTTGGTTATCTTTATTATCTCTTTTTTTGCCTACAAACCCCATCCAAATGAGAAACAGAAAAGTGATAATTGTGGATGATAAAAAGCAAAACAAGACCTTTACAGCTTCGCATACCTTACCCTCGGGACATGTCCTACTAACAAAACAAACCCTGGATGTCTTGCAGATAATATATATATTTTTATTTTTTTTGCACAGGTGGATAGAGTACACACACTTCTTACTTACTGTTAGCAGGCTTAAGAGCTGTCCCAACCCACAGCTCACCTTAAACCTTACCCCAGCTAGTTTGCCCGGGCAATGCCCTGTCAATTGGCTTACAACTAGGTCCCCAATTACTGCTGGACAAGCAGTCAACCTTCAGTGATCATTAAAGTTATTATTTAGATATCAGCATCATAATAACAGAGATCATTGTAGTATATAAGGAGTAATGTCTTTTTTTTTTTTTTTTAACTCTCAGTGCTCGAGGGCTGGCAACCGTAAGAATATGCACGACTTTACCCTAGGGTAAAGTTGCATGTATTCACACAGTTACTGGCTGCTGAACATTGGTGCAGAAAAAAATCTATAGCACCCACATGACATGGAGAGAGAGAAAAAAAAAATTGCTAAGGTTGTTGATTTATTGAACAGGTCAACAGGTTTCATAGGAATATACTGTTCTGAATTCCAAAAGCATACTGAAATATGACAGGTGTCTAATACACACCTGTTAGAATAAATATCATAGTGTTCATTTTCCATGATTCAGTCAATTGTTCTTAAGAAAACTAATGTTTCTTATTATCATCATCATTAAACTTGAGTGCATATATTTAATTCAATTTGACTTTTTATTTGGATACAAGTACAGTCATTAAATTGTGGGTTGACTGGGCTAGACACCTAGATAGGTGCATTATGGGTAATAATACTTCAGAACACCACAACCTAAATTAACCCATTTCCTATATCTGTGCCATGTACCCAAAATATATAGTACAGCACCTCCAAATCAATAGACAATTCAAACACATGCCAAACACACCATACTACCTTACATATGTTAGATGTTAATGGTCAATGGTTCCATAGGAGTGTCACTGAACACGGGTGGAGTTATTACATTACGAACACTGTTCATAATCTGGTGACTTTGCAACTGATTTGTATCTAGGAATGAACGGCTAAAAATTGAGTCGAGGGGAGGCAAATCATAAGACAGGTAACTCTTATACTCAGTTGTCTATATATTTTTCAAACCTTTCATTTCAGGCCTTGGGAGCATTCCAGAGGCCATTCGCCACAAATAGGCAAACATGCACACACACAGATACAAGAGTACTGGGAAGACGGGACACCACGAGCGTAGCTCTCATCCTGTAACTACACTTAGGTAATTACACACCCACCCACACACACACATATATATATCTAATTAACCTTGAAAACCATTGCAAATACATATATATATACCTAGGTGTCCGTGGAGAAGCTGTAGCATTGGCTTCCAAGCTCTTGTCAGGCGAGCCACTGTGATCAGCTCCTGGCTCCGAGGACATGCTCGACATACTGGACAACACCTCTGAAAATTCAAGAGCACACAGTACTTATTTCTCATTACCAATGAAATTATTCCAACACGAAACAATTTAAATTTAGATAAAAGCACACAAAAATATAAATACTGGTAAGCACTAGAGCCACATTTGCAAGATGTACCGTACATTAATAAGTAAGGGTGCTTCAGGCATGTGAAATATGGTTAAGCTCTACACCCACTGATCTGATTGTGAAGACTGTATGTTAACACTTAGACTAAGACACGAACCTTCACATGTAATTTACTTATAAGCAAAAGATTAAGACAATCATGCAATAAGAAATAGGACAAGCACAGCTACGTTCAATAGATTGTAAATACTATTACCAAGGTAATAACAAAAAGGGTTAACAAAAACCACAATTAATCCACACACACAAGAACAGTAACTCATTTGCAGTAACGCCTCATTTTCTACCTGGCTGTCATAAAGGATCAAATTCGAGCTGGTGGAGCATACTGGAAAATAAACCTCCTTTAGATATTTAAATTATTTCCTTAGGTTCATCTTTTCATGTTTGTGGACACCTCTGGTGAGTGTTGGAATTATATCCCAGGATAGACACCACCACTTAGCTTAAGCAGGAAGCAAAGGATGGACACCACCAGAGGATCCGTGCCCTCTAGTCTCTCACTCACCTGGTGAGCAAGAGGGATGGGCTGTCTTGAACCTGAAGTGACCTGCGCTACCACCTGGTGGTAGTGCTGGTGCATCATTGTCTTGAGATCTTGAGACGATTTTGGGCTTAGCATCTCCGCGGCCCGGTCCTCGACCAGGCCTCCTTTTTGTTACACACCCCCAGGAAGCAGCCCATAGCAGCTGTAACTCCCAGGTACCTATTTACTGCTAGGTAACAGGGGCATCAAGGTGAAAGAAACTCTGCCCATTTGTTTCCGCCTTCACTGGGGATCGAACCCGGACCCCTCAGGACTATGAATCCGAAGCGCTGTCCACTCGGCTGTCAGGCCCCAGACAGACATCATGGTTAGGCTGTTTACACAACAACCTTCTTTACATTGTTTCCCCAAGGGTACCTAATTTTCTTCAAAAAGCGACTCGTTTTATTGAGATTATGCATTCAGATGGGGTTTTTGTATTGGTCTCTGATCCCCCACTCTCTTGTCTTACAGTGAGCCAGACTCTTGTCCTGGCTTCTGATGGTAGGCCTGAAAAGGCCCTAGGCATCTTCCTAAGGCATGGCTGTGCCAGCACCTAGTTCAGGTAAGAGGAGCCCTACAGTGATTAACAGTAATAGCAAATAATGTACGTACATTACATACAGACCCGGCGATGAGTCAGGTGAGAGGACAAGTCACAATAATGTGGCTGAAGATATAATATCCAAACCACATATCAGAAAATGAAGAAATGATCACATTTCGGTCCATCCTAGACAATCAATCGGATTTTATAATGGTCCAGGAGTGACGGAAACATCATCATTTCTTCATTTTCTGATATATGGTTTAGATATCACACTACATACAGTTATAATAAGCTTCAATATTTACCAAACCTGGCCAGTCCCAAATGATTAGAAAAACTGAGTGAATGCTACATTGTAAACATTCTATAGTACACACTCAAGTGTTTATTAAAATATTATATGCAACACTAACCTTCCCATAATAATAATGTTGTTTTCATATATTAGTAGGATAAACAACACAATGCAATATAAAAAAAAGAAAGAAAAATGTCTTCATTCAACATTAAATATTCATGCAGTGTAACAAGTATACTAAAGTACATTGGAGGCTTAATATTAAGAGCTAGAAAATGGATTGTTGACACACACACACACACACAAGGCACTGTCAATACTTTACACACTACCGTCTAAATGCATAGTTTTGATTGTGGAGTGCTGCTGAACGAGAGATGTGAAAACACCTTTACACTCGTCACAAGGTGCAAAGTCTTGTGCTATTGCTTTATCTGTCAACAAAGCTTCTTTTTTAGCTACATACAATCTTCCAAATCTAATCTACTGTTCAGTATTATGCAAGTATGCACCAAGATTAGAAAACAGTTGTAAATGACATATTGCCGGTAAGGTCTTAATCAGATTTAACAGATACATTTATGGTTAGTGCTTATAATGGGTAAACATTTTGGAAAGGCGAGGACACCGAGCCAACGTCGATCAAGATCAGCGTAGGATTGTGTCAATTTAAATTCCTGAAATACTAATTTAGCAAGTGGGGACAATGTAAATATTTTTTGTTCTGTTTAATGGCTGCAGACTTGGATACTGTCTACTGTTCAGTCAGCAGTCATCAACTACTGCCAAACTACGAAACAAAATGCAGGAAAACTCAACATTGTTACACCTCTTACTAATACTTTTATCAAAATACACTAACATATAATCCCTCAAATCTCACCTTTACATCAATGTCCTTAACCTATCTTTATCTGGATCGGTTAAGGACATTGATGTCATTACTGTACATTGAATTTTAATAATGCACAGTAATGACATCAATACCTCCTATATAGGTCGCCAAAAAAATTCACGAAGATGGAAAATACAAAAATGCATATTATGAAACTTTATACTGTATTATATTTTAACTCTACCATCAATACCATAAAGAAATACTAATACAACTGTAACTTAAGGTTAAGAAAAAAAAAATTAAGGCAGTTACCCGAGACAGGTGCCACTCCAAGGGAGGAGAGCATCTTGTCCAAGTCTTGGTCATCGCGAGGTGCATTGCTGGCCCGTACTGCTGCTTCCTGCGCCTAGAGAAAAAAACAGTGTTTTATCACTTAAAAAGATCGGTAACTTTTCAATTTCTGCTTACAAACAGATATTGGAACTGAATTTATCATGAAGATATAGTAAATTATTAAAAAAAAATAGAGCACTGTACAGTATTTTAATTCCAGACATAAATTAGGTAGAATGGACACCATACACAGTAATGGGAATTGATACGAATTACCGAGCTGTACTTTATGAATCTTTAAAAATAATATACCTTATATGTTTGGAGCACAGTTAATTGTAATACAGTATCATTAAAATCCTTGACTAGTGTCTTAGAAAGATGGGCACCTCTTTTGACAGTTGTTCTCTCCGTCTCTTCTCTCTCTCTGCTCGCAACTGCTTAAGCTTAGCCAATTTGCGTTCCTTTTCCTCTTTCCAAGCAGTTCTTCTGTCTGGCGAGTCCAAACGCAAACGATCCATCACATTTATTCCAACACCTTGGGACATCATTGTGTGTGGTTTGATTCCTTAAGTATATATTCTGTGTTAACAAATGAACCACAAAATATCGTTTGATAGCGGTTCTCCAAGAATTCAATAGGTATGGAGTCAGCTATTAAGTCTTGATTGGCACAGATTAATCATTATTTGTTCGTGCGCTTTCAGAGTTCCACTTACAGCACTTTTATAACCTTAATTTATTTCTAGGCTAATATTTTAAAGTGTAGAGGAAGGCAGATGCCCAAAATTGTCGTGACATTTGATAATTAACAAGGCACTTTAAAGTTTGCCTTTTTTGCTGTCTTGTTAACTACAAAGCCTAGGGAGGTGTGCCACACTAAAGTGCAGACAGAAAAATACAAATTCATACAATAGGGCTCTTCATTGTATGAAATCATACAATGAGAAGAGATATGGGACATGTTTGTGATACACATTTGAATGTAATTTTTGTTTTTATACAGTATATACAAGAGTTCTTACATTCTTGTAAAGCCACTAGCACGCGTTGCATTTCGGGCAGGTCCTTAAATCTAATCTATAAACTTAATCTGAAACCTAAACATGTTTTAATAACAAATTTAAAAAAAAATAAATGCTTAATGGCAGATCCCACATACTGTAGTTGTATAAAAATAAATCCTCAAACCACACTTACAATTACATCACAACACAAATCATAGGAGTGAACTTTCACTGCAGTAAGTTGCCTCAGTCTCAATTGTAATTAGATTTGGGCCTAAAAATATAACTAATAAAGTACTATAACAAAAAATTGACATAACCAATAAAGAACACTAGGCCTACTACAATTTAATTAAGATCAGCATAGAAGTTAAAAAGGATATAACAAGTCTCTTCATCCCACTAAAGTTTCCAATTAAACTAGAATTTTGAAAATGTTTGTAAAAATCATATCAGTTTTATTATTAACAGTGCAGTGAGACCTATTGAAATAAAGCACTAGTGTGTGTGTGTGATTATATTTTATATATATATATATATATATATTATATATATATATATATATATATATATATATATATATATATATATATATATATATATATATATAATCCCATTGTTTACTAAAATAAAAACTTTTACTCTAAAAGGAAAAATAAGTGAGAGAGAATGTTAAGTGAAGACCACAACAACCTTGAGAATGTCAGGCAGCCAGTTGCCAGAGGCCTCACAGCAGCCCCCAGTATTGATATTTCCCCAACACCTCTGTGTAACACCCTAAAGCCAACACACACCCATTAACCACTGTACCAACACTTTGTCCAGTGCAATGACCAACCAAAGGTGACGTTAGCAACTGTTGAAGAGGGCAAAGCCACTCCAAAGGGCAAATATATACATACAGTATATATATATCTGCAGCAACAGGGTATTATATATGTATATTGGCGTGTGCTTGAAACCAGTGGCTCTCACACCCTGAGCCATGCCAGGGTGATGATTGATGATGATTAAGGCACGGGCATGAATAGCCCGTAAGTGGTGGAGCCCTTTGGAGCCATTACTAGTATTAAGATCCGATTCTGGAGATTCTCTATAAGGTGCGACTGCACCTTATAGAGAGGTGGTGACCTCTGGAGGTGCCAGGGTGAGGGGTGTTGAGGCATTATAAGGGTGACTACAGGCCAAGGGGGGGGGTAATGGATGAGAGTAATCAATAACCACCTCTGACCTGGCAGCCTCGCCTGCCCACTGCGCTAACATTACACATATGTACACGATCCACGGGCCCAAAATCATGCACAACCTAGCTCATTTCCCCCACCCCCTATCTTCCAAACCGAAAAGCTAATCTGCCATAAAGAAAGAACCAATCCAACAGCGCCATAATCACGAATACTTGACACACCAATCACCACACAGCCGCTTACAGGCCTCTCACACACACGTAGCGAATAACATACTAAACAACGTGAATCTTTGAGTTTGGTTTCACACAAGTCACAGGAAACACATCACGAGTGTTTAAAGAGAGTGGAGGAAGGCAAGAGCTCGCTAGCCTCACTCACACCCGACTGACAGCATGACCGAGCTGCCTCCCAACCTTCCCACACCCCCCTTTCAACCCTCCCTATTAAAAACCATCAAATTCCATACTCAAATTCATTATTATAACTCCCGAGACAGGTGACGCGGTGACCTGTGATGCTATAAAGCGGTAGGTATAGTATAGATAGATTTATATGTAGTGTATATATATATATATAATGGAAAATACTAGAGGCGGCATCAGCGTGCATGACACCAGCTGAGCCGTCCCAGCCACCAGGTGCCGGCGATGCCTGGTTCACCCAACACCACATTTAATTAACATTATTTCTAGATTTCTCGCTAATGTCAATGCTTTGTAAACGCGTTTAAAATACACCAAAAATACTTATGGAGATTATAAATATTTTTACAATGTAAAGCGATATTGCCGTTCTATAATCGTGCTAAGATATGGGAATTTCCTATATTAGGCAATATTACAGCGATATTACCACGGTATTATATATAATGTGTATTCACTGATAACCTATAATATACGTTGTAATTATTTTGCACATGTGCGGTAACAACTTGACCTCACTAATTGCCAGGATCAAATAAAATCTACTGTATAGCGTACACGGTTTTAAAATTGGAGCAAAAATGGGAACAGAAAAATGTAAAGAAGTAAAAATTTGTGTTGGTGACGGTGGCAAGTCCACCAAGATCACACGGAGAGGAGGAGGAGGAAGTGCTGGTTGTGGACAATCACCAAGCCCGGCCAACTGTGACTGACACTACGCTACCACAGACCAACCCGTCCTCCACAACACTCCATTACCCGCCTACAACCAACTTCCTGGCCCGCTACTTCCCACCACCACCACACCTATCAACCTCACCCCAACATCCCTCTCTCTTTACATATAAAACAATCAGACTTCCGACAGCTAGACACCATCTGGTCACCACTTGGTCCGGGAGACATCTCCCGTCACGCAGGGTGCAGTTGCGCCTCCACAGATCTCCAGTATCATCTTTTGATACTGGTAATGGCTCGAAAGGGCCACCACTTACGGGCTATTCATGCCCGTGCCACCTCTTGGGTGGCTTAATCTTCATCAATCAATCAATCGACAGCTAGACACGGGAGACATCTCCCGTCACGCAGGGTGCAGTCGCACCTCCACAGATCTCCCGTATCATCTATTGATACTGGTAATGGCTCAAATGGGCCACCACTTACGGGCTATTCATGCCCGTGCCACCTTTTGGGTGGCTTAATCTTCATCAATCAATCATCAATCGACAGCTAGATGTCCAGCAGCTGGACACCCTCATAAAGACTGTGAAGCAGTATCCTCCCCCGCGATAACAGCTTGATTAAATGCAACCTCAGAATACTGAAAAAAAATTGTACCACTTACGGGCTATTCATGCCCGTGCCACCTCTTGAATGGCTTAATCATCAACAGATAGGTCGCACCCATTTATCACTTACAAGCCCTCCCGTAATTCTGTCAAACGACACTATACAAATTGAACACGACCAGACACAAACAATACAAGGGCGCACGCAAACCCCACAGACAATGGAGAGTTAGGGGGAGACATGATTACCACATATAAGATTCTAAGGGGAACTGACATGATTGATAAAGACAGTTTATTTAACACCGGGGGGTACACACACAAGTGTGGGGGGGGGCACAAGTGGACACCGAGTGCAAAGACTTTATAAAAAACTTTCTTTTAATGTCAGTGGTTAACAAATGGAATGCACTAAACAGGGATGTGGTGGAGGCAGACTCCAATACACAGTTTCAAATGGAGATGATTAGAATGTTTACCACCAGTCGATGACGGTCGAGAGGCGGGACCAAAGAGCCGAAGCGCAACCTCCGCAAGCAAAATTAGGCGAGTACAGACTGACGGACGGACGCATTTGGTTCTTCCAGGGTCGGAGTTCAATCCATGATGGTCAGAGTTGCTGGGCACCGATCTTAAACCTGTCAGCAAATAACTCCACTTGTCATTAAACGGAAGCCTGTAGTTGTCAGTAATACAGTAGGCTGCAAACGATCGATTTATTAAAGTGGTTGATAGTTAAAACTCAAAAATAACTTCATGTACACGTTTGACTAGGGGGACCTCCTTTACCATAGAAAACTTTAATCGTGTATGTTTAAATTTAAACACACAGCAAAAGCTTTCTGATGAGCCTTCGCTGGCCGAAGAGGTCCCACGGCTTTCTGCAGAGGCTTCGTCAGCCGAAGAGGTCCCAGGATTTCTGCCGAGGCTTCACCGGCCGAAGAGATCCCACGGCTTCGCTGGCCGAAGAGGTCCCACGGCTTCGCTGGCCGAACAGGTCCCACGGCTTCGCTGGCCGAACAGGTCCCACGGCTTCGCTGGCCGAACAGGTCCCACGGCTTCGCTGGACGAAGAGGTCCCACGGCTTCGCTGGACGAAGAGGTCCCAGGATTTCTGCCGAGGCTTTGTTGCCCGAAGAGGTCCCATGGCTTCGCTGGCCGAAGAGGTCCCAGGATTTCTGCAGAGGCTTCGCCGGCCAAAGAGGTCCCACGGCTTCGCTGGCCAAAGAGGTCCCACGGCTTCACTGGCTGAAGAGGTCCCCACGGCTTTCTGCAGAGGCTTCGCCGGCCAAAGAGGTCCCACGGCTTCGCTGGCCAAAGAGGTCCCATGGCTTCGCTGGCCAAAGAGGTCCAACGGCTTCGCTGGCCAAAGAGGTCCCAGGATTTCTGCCGAGGCTTCGCCGGCCAAAGAGGTCCCACGTCTTCGCTGGCCGAACAGGTCCCAGGCTTTCTGCTGAGGCTTCGCTGGCCGAAGATGTCCTTAGCTTTCTGTGTGCATGGAATGGACTTTAGGTCTTCGTTTTAAGGATGGGCTGCCTCAGCTTTCGGCCAAGGCTTCACTGGTTAAATGTCAGTTGGCTTTCTGCTGAGGCTTTGCTAGCTGTAGGTCCTCTGATTTCAGCTGAGGCTTCACTGGTTGAATGTCATTTGGCTTTCTGTACTTACCAAATAAGGATCGAGTTTTGCTTACCTCCTTTTTCTATTAAATCAGGTTTCTATTAAAACAAAAAAGTTTGGAAATAAAATTTTAATGAAAGGAGTAGTACAGTACTGTATAAAATAATGCAAGGGGTAGAACACATTGCGGACAGAATAACCAAGTCTCGACGGATCAGCTCAGGGCTCAATATGTAGGCAACCAGATGAAAAGTAAATCCCCTTTTTTTTAACTGGGAAACACACTGTATAGCCTGAACATGAAGTTATCATTATTGTCATAAATAGTATTTTTTTTTATTTTATATTAGTGCCAATTTAATGTAATTTTAGTTAGGAGCATAGGTCACCATATTCCATTCAGTAACCCAGCTGCAAAACCCAGCAACCTGGATTTTTGCCCTATGCGAGTAGTGAAGAACTCAAGACTTGATTTTGGCCACATTACTAAAAGGTCTGTGTTACAGGAATCCAATTTAGCGAGCACTTACAGTACAGTACCTCTACCATATCATTTCCAGCATTTAACAGCTTTGTGTATACAAGTTCCTCTTTAATATACACCTTCACTGGATCTACTGTATTTACTCTATCACATCTATATTAATCATATTTTAGGATCTAGACTTCACTGTCCATGTTATCTCCCGAGTGGATTTCTGCGAAGGCTCCAAATATTAAATTCAACTATTAGGATACCATTGTGAACATAGCTTTCTATTTTGAATTGATGCCTTGTATTTTGGCAAATATAAAAGACTCCATATTGTGTCCCCCTACCCAGTGGCAAAAGAATCAGTAGACTTGTGTATCTGGGAAATGCTCAACTCCAAATTCAACATGACTTCTGTGTAATTAAAAAAATTAGTTTTTAATCTGGGAAAATGCATAGCATACGTTTTGGTCAAGTTAGGTTAATTTGGCTAGGAAGCAATATTTTCTTGTACTAAGAGAATACTGACAGGGCTGCCAATAGTATACAGTTTTCCTAGTTGCCGTTCAATGCATTGTTGGAAAGTGTACCAAGTGCAGTGCTTTCTGATGAGTGATTAAGAGATAATGCCTTAATAAGCCTTTACCTAACTAAAGGGCCATAGTTATGTTGGATACAGGGCAGTGTCATTTGGGTACATGGAGCACCACACTATAGTACAGTATTTGGGTACAGGATGATGTAATCCTATTTGTACACTCAAAAAAAGGTTTAATCCTACATACAACATATCACAATTTTAAGGTTACTTAAACATTTTTATTCAGCCAACAGTATTTATTTGTCAAGAAAATGCTGCATGCCATCACAGGCCTATGATCAGTTCTACAAGTTCTACTCCTACTACTCGCAGTTCAGTTCTACTACATTTTAATTGGAAGCAAATCAACAAATCATTCAGCTTCAGGTAATGTTAACATCAGCAATAATAAGATGGGAAGTTCCTTTAGACAAAAGAGACTACTTTAGCACCCACATACAACACAACAAAAAAATAAAAAAGGTTTGTATACTTTCTAAAATCAGATATTATGTTTCAAACTTTGCTCTCCTCTCATTATACTACCCACAAATGTATCCCTATCTTACATACGATATCTGTGCATGGGGCTCAACCAGTGCAAATTACCTCAAGCCCATCATCACCCAGCAAAAGCCTGCTATCAGAGCAATAACAAATTGTTTTCAGACAACACACAGTCCCTCTGTTTAAATCCCTAAACATAAACTCACTCCACACATTCTCTTGTGCCATTTACATGTACAAAACCTTGTTCCTAAATGCAAGTCCTGATCTGAAACTCTTCCTTGACAGATGTAATAGAACCCATAATACCACACACTGTGCAAATAAAGGGACAGTCTATGGAACTCGCCCCTAACGAATTAAAAAGCTGTCCAACCAATGCCTTAGTCAATAGTAAAACCAAAACGAACCTAATTTCATCCTCATAGTTTCCTACCTAATACTTCAAACTTGCACTGTATCATGTGCTATCCACTCCCCCAATACAGTATGTCCCTAAGCCATACAACTTCATTGTAATCACTGCTATCTGCGTATATCATGGTTGTTATGTTAAACGCAAATTTTACTACAATGTACCTAGAAATAATCCTGAAATTATGCTACAATGTACCTGGTGCTAATCCTCAAATTTTACTATAATGTACCTACTAATTTTCTTCATATTTTCTTACAATGTACCTGTTAACATTTTTCAATTTTGCTACAAATTACCTACTTAAAATTATCTGTTAGATTAAGAACCAGCCCGAAATCCTGTGCGTGTCAGTGGCTTTATAGGAATGTAAAAAATCAAATGCGATGTACTCTTAAACCCATTGTATCTTCTTGTATATAAATAAATAGATAAATAAATAAACAAGCAAGCAAGAGGTTTGAAACAATATTCAAATAAGCATTCAAAATATCATGAAACCTTTACTTCTCACTACTACAGATAATTTGGTTTAATTTAAATGTGCAAATACAATAAAAAAAATTCAAAGTCATCATGAACTGAACATTTCAAATAAAGGAAAACTATGTATACAACAAAGGTGATACAGAGGTGTAATAAATTTCTAAGATAAGAGTGCACCAAATACTATAAATTGGTGGAGTGCACGTCTCATCGTAGATACAGCGCAAGTGCTCTCATGAGAAATCTAAAATTGTCTGGTGAAAACTCTTCCTAACCTAAAGTCAGGAGTTGTTGATGCACTATTAGAAATGGGTCCAATGGCCACAGTATTATTTGGATACTAGATAAAAAACAAAAACATTTAAGTTTGTTTCTACAATTCTGGTAACATTGTCCCATGCTAGGCTAGATTACATTCAACTAGTGCCCACACATTCACAAGCCATAGATTTGACAAGATGCATTAGTCAGAGATTCTCTCGAATTGTTCCTGATAGTGTGTTGGGCTTTCTCAAATGATAGGCTACACAGAAGACTACAATTACTGTACTATAGAATACATCACAGAATTCCCCATTAATCTTATTTCATGACAATTTTCAGAGACAATTCATACAGAGCTCTGGTAATGACTATGACAAGGTGCAAACTATCAGAGCCAGAGGGGAGGGAGAGAAAGAGAGAGGAAGAGTGAGTGAGAGAGAGAATACCGCCACTCCCAGCCCCTTGGGACATGCAAGCATCAAATTCATGTTCAAGTTGCAGCATTATTAATGGGTAAATCACTGCCAAACATTACATATACTGGGCTGTATGTGTGTGTACTGGACCCACGACGACTACTCTGGGGGTAGATACCCAGGTAGATGCCCAGGTAGATTCCCCCATAGTATCTACGAGTCACACCCACCCATGCCACTTTTTGCTCCACCAACACCAAAAAATCCCATGCAGATTTACTCCATAATCAGACATCTTTCCCATGCGACTAACCTCATCACGATTACGTATGAGCATTACCACGTCGATGATGAATTTAGCTTCCAGTGACTTTGCAGTATGACAGGTAAATTACCGTGATGAGAGCCTGGCCCGCCCACCACACTCACATCCCGGCGGCGTCTCTACAACTTAATTACCTCAAAAACCACCTCAACCTTCCCCCTCCAAACTTCTCCAGCCACAATTGACTTACCCTCTCTAATAGTCACACACATGCCATGCTAATTCGACACTCGAGAGATCATTAAGAAGTTAATTCAACGTCTTATACTCACCTCCTTTTGTTCCTTCTCTCGTTTTCTCCTCTCTTTCTCCTCCCGTAAAGCCATTAATTTGGCCTTTTTACGCTCTAGTTCTGCTTTCCGGTCCGCCATGATGCCTTTGTGGTCACAAAATGCTATACACCGACAGGTTTACTGTGCAACTGGTCAAATCATAGGTCGAAATTCATCGGTAGAATGCGATGACATTTCCTTATGACTCATCGACCGTCTGTCCCACCCCAAAGTCAATATGACGGCCGTGTTCCAGTAATGCAGCAGCTGGTGTTATTGTTCATCTTCTGTTATCATTTTAAGACTCTATGATACATTTGTATATCCTTGAAATTAAGCATTAACGTTTAGTTTTTACTTTTGGAGTTATTGACATTATAGCGTTTTGTAAAGCTTTTATTTTCGAATAAAGATGTGGTTTGGAAGAGCGAGAGGTCTCTACAGGTGAGTATTGAGTGTGTACATTGTGGAGCGGGAAGTTTAAAACTTTGATTCCTCAGTAAATCTAGTAAAAATTATATACAAACTCCTCTGACATTCGAATATTTATTTCTAGGATTAATTCGAACATGAAAATCAATGAATACAATTTCAAACTGAATTCTCTATTATCGAGAATATGTTGGATATAGCAAATTGTAAAACTACCCACATGAGCTGTACCGATGGTTACAAGACTGGTACAGGTTCTTATTTTCATGTATTAGCAAGCTTAGATACACCGCACTGAGTTGCTAATCTAGTAAACATGATTGATGACAGTCATACATGGGACATGAGTCGAGTCTACTAGCCTCCAATAGCAAACTTCGATAGACAATGAGGATATTTTTCCATTATCATTTTGCTTGTTCTGTAAGCAACATTAACTCGGTTTGTTTTTATCAAACACACACACACACACACACACACACACACACACATACACACACACACACATATATATATATATATATATATATATATATATATATATATATATATATATATATATATATATATATTAATTATATAAATATAATTATAATAAATCAATTATTATAATTATTTATCCTTCCTGTATATATCAACTCATACGACGATTCCCAGCTAGCGCCAGTAGAATGAGTGAGTCCACTCATCACCAATGATTGTGATGACTGATTGATTACGATGACTGAATGATTCAGATGATTAATAAATGTTTACGATGATTAAGAATGATTACGAATGATTACTGCAGTTGCCACTAATGATAGAGTATGCTCCATAGTACAAGACTAAATTTGATGATAATAATAATAATAATAATAATAATAATAATAATAATAATACTAACTCATCGTGTCGGTGACAGGAAGCCAGAGTATATTCATACACGTTAGACTTATATCGAGGTCAAATTACTGACACCGCCCCAGGATGCAACCCCACAACCAGTTGACTAACTCCTGAGTACCTATACTCACTGCTAGGTGAACAGAGGCGTTAGGTGAAAGGAAATGTGCCCAACCTTTTCTATCCCGCCCGGGATTCGAACCCGGAATTCGCGATTGTGCGTCGAGAACGAATCCGACTCTGCTACCGAGACCCCTTGTAGAATTACACAAAGCAAAAATACCGCAATATAAACCATAGAATAACAGAGGAATTACAAAATAACCATGTTAAAAGTTAAAAAAAATATATGTTAAATACTGGGCAGTAGAAAGTGTAGATTAAGACATAAAAGCTTCAATGAAATAACTTTTTTGGTAGAGTTAAGGATTACTGTAGTTGCCATAAAAGCCTCTCATGACATAATGTTATAATTCCCAGAGGATGCTTTTATGTTTATTAGTTTATACACGACAGAAAAGGCGGGCGGAGGCAGGAGGAAGCCTCGCTTTATAATAATATTTAGGCTACTAATAATATTATCACGAATAAGAAATAATTAATAATAATAATAATAATAATAATAATAATAATAATAATAATAACAATAATAATAATAATAATCACAAAGAAAGCACACTGGCGTAATGTATCAATGACAAAAAATAATTTTCGAAATACCAAAAAATAATTTTTCGAAACCAAAAATAATTTTGAGGCAATGGGGTGACTTGAACCGCCGTAGGGATATGAAGACAAAAGTGTCAAGAAATTAAGGAATGTAAATGATTTAGGCTACTTCCAGACTATTTGTTTCCTTGTAGACTTTCTCCATCTGACGTCATGTTGATGAAACTGTATATAATGTCCTTATTTTGCAGCCCTGTTATTCACACCTCTGATAGTAGTAGTAGTAGTAGAAGTAGACGAGAGCTCGGAGAAAATCCCTGAACTTCCTTTTAATCTCCGAAACGAGAGTATACTGTCCGCCCGGACATTATTATTATTCCTTGTGAGAATGTCTTGTTATCATCATCTCCCGCATATTGACAGGAGCCTTAACATGGTGTGTGTGAGATGATAGCCGCATTCCCAGAGGTACATATTGACCGGCTGCTCTTCACTGGCAGTGTGTGTGTGTGTATGTGTGAACCAATACCCAGGCGAGCATGGCATCAATGGACCAATGAGAAAAGACTTCACCAGACTCCCTGATTGTTATTGATCAGACAACAGCAAGGGTGCCAGCCTTTCAAAGATTCTGTGTGCTATTCACTCCATATCATTAAATTATCATAATTATAGTATTTAGTACATTTATTGCCAAGAGACTGTTATTATATAATGTAATTACATAAATTGCACATGATTTCATTCTTAAAAAGTGTACATTTTTGATGGGAAACCGAAATTTTCTACCGTGATATCAGTGGAAGGAAATCAGCCTGCATGGTATTATCTTAGACCACGTCTTGTGCGGCAAATACCCGTGTGTCGAGCAATGTGTGTGCGCTGTTTACGGGGAGCGTGTGTCATTAAAAACACCATAAGTTATGCATAATGACAGCTGGGACAAGCATCGAGAGGGAAGATGAACGGCGCAGACTGGCAACATGAATGAACCTTCCTCGTACGTCCGGCAGAGTGAGGCCGACACTGGCACTTGTTGAACGTGTGACGGCGACTGAGGGGAAACATGCGGACGTCTCTACGGGAAAACCTCGTTTCTGCTCTTGTTAATAGTACTCTAATACCCTTTAACCTGGTGGTGTGATATACCCGTCCTGTGGAGCCCCGGGAGGGCAGCGATACTACCCCGTTCTTCAGCGTGGTGTCGGGACTAAACGATTCAGGAGGAAAAAGAGAGAGAGTGTTGGGTGCACGCCCAAGAGGGGTTTGGCCTCCATGTTTCCTGAAGGTAACCTGTGTTTGCTTTGGCAGCGCTGTGTGCTCTAATCTCTCTCTCTCTCTCTCTCTCTACTCCCTCTCCCTGTCTTCTGTGTTTATATATATAACACTCATCTCTACTCCTTCAACTCGCAGCTTACCAGTGGACTGGCAACTCCCTTCTCCGTCAACTCTTCCTCACTCAGCGACTTGGGGGCACAGTGCTATACTTTCAAGATAAGTGTTAGTGTCTCGCAGGCTTTTCTCAAGGTGTTTACGTCGTGTTAAGTGGCTCTTTGCTGGCCCACAGGAATGGGGCGCGTTGATTGACATGAACGGTCACTTGATTGACTACATGATAGAATACAAGTTATTGATTAAATCCATGAACTGTCTGTTTATTTAGTTTTATTGCATTTGATGCAACCCACTTGCCATAATAATGTTTACTATCCTAAACACGAGAAATAAATTGGTAATGGAGGTACATCGAACACCGTAACGTGTGGCAACATATTAATTAACATATAATTGGTCGTCATAGTGACTAAATTTCCCCCCACGGAAACTCCACCTTTAAATTAATAATTATTGCAAGTAGGTGTGGCTCAACACTCAAATATGGATCGTAAATACCGTAGATTTATTTGTTGTACAGTAATAATAATAATAAAATAATTATTGTTATTTTTATAGAAACAGTAATGCCATATGCGGAGTTTGGGTTTCCTTAAAGCCGCGGAAAAGGTTATTAGTCTGTCACAAGTGATTCCAGAGGTGCTAAACTGTTTTCTGTGATTCCAGAGGTGCTAAGCTGTTTTCTGTGTTTCCAGAGGTACTAAACTATGTCGTAGTATATATTTCTTGCGGGGTGTGTGCCAGCGGGCAAGCAAGACATTCAGAATAGGCTAAATAAAAAGTATTTTCTTCTGCGGAAAGGTACTATCGGCTAGTTTAGCTGTAGCTAGTAATTCCTCCTGCTGTTTCTCATACATATGCATTGATCATACATATGTTTCGCCTGAATTTTCTGCTGTCGAGTCAATTAATGGGATCAAAATGTTAGGTGATATATATTTCGTGCGCAAAATAGATCGTCAATGATCTTTTTTTTTTAATTTCTGACTAAATAGTGGTGTCAAACAGGAAGCTATTTTTTTTTAGTTTTTATTATTTGGTGGCTGTTTTTGACCCGCTTTTGAAAGAGATCAAAGTCAACAGAATATTTTGAATGCAGTGAGTGTTTTGAGTACAGATTGTATTTTGAGTGCAGTCGGTATTTTGAGAATTGTATTATTACAGTGGGATTTTTGAATACAGGGATAGGTTTTAAGCTCTACCAATATTGTCAGTATAATGAGCATTATGAACACAGAAAAGTTATTATTTAAGTTTAACGAGAATTTGAGTACAGTGAGCATTTTGAGTTACAGTGAGCATTTTGAGTACAGTGCTTATTTTGAGTTACAGTGAACATTTTGATTAGTGATCATTTTAAGAACAGTGAATATTTCGAGTGCAGTGAGCATTTTGAATACAGTGAGCATTTTGAGTTACAGTGAGCATTTTGATTTACAGTGAGCATTTTGAGTTACAGTGAGCATTTTGAGTTACAGTGAGCATTTTGAGTACAGTGAGCATTTTGAGTACAGTGAGCATTTTGAGTACAGTGAGCATTTTGAGTACAGTGAGCATTTTGAGTACAGTGAGCATTTTGAGTTACAGTGAGCATTTTTAGTTACAGTGAGCATTTTTAGTTACAGTGAGCATTTTGAGTACAGTGAGCATTTTGAGTACAGTGAGCATTTTGAGTACAGTGAGCATTTTGAGTACAGTGAGCATTTTGAGTTACAGCGAGCATTTTTAGTTACAGTGTTCATTTTGAGTACAGTGGGCATTTTGAGTTACAGTGAGCATTTTGAGTTACAGTGAGCATTTTGAGTTACAGTGAGCATTTTGATTACAGTGAACATTTTGAGTACCATGATAATTTTGAGTTACAATGAGCACTTTTATTACAATATTTGTTGTACACTTCACGAGGAAATCTAGTGATTGTTTTTGCGTTTCAGGTTGCGTGTGATGTGGGTGCGCGGGGGCAGCCTCGGGGGCGGTGTGTCAGGGGGCGGGGCGGTAGCCGTGCTGGGTGGGGGCGTTGTTGGGGGCGGTGGGCGGCCCATGTGGATCCCTTACTGCTCCACCGTCGACCAGCGCTGCGCCGCGGCCGCCCTCGAATTCGCCGGCAAAGCCGACTGTCTCAAGGTAAACTGTCTCTTTGACGTCGACTGTCCAGCCCTCTCCCGTTCTGAAGATCAGCTGCTTGTGTAAATCTTGCTTTTTTTGCTTCATGGCTTGTGTGTGTGTGTGTGATACTAATATGTTGTCTCGCGTCCTCTTTAATGACACATTACGTCCACGTGGTCTTTGTTTACATGTTGAGGTCACGTGATCTTTGTTTACATGTTGAGGCCACGTGATCTTTGTTGACATGTTGAGGTCACGTGATCTTTGTTTACATGTCAAGGCCACGTGATCTTTGTTGATATGTTGAGGCCACGTGATCTTTGTTGACATGTTGAGTCCAAGCGATCTTTGTTTACATGTTGAGGTCACGTGATCTTTGTTGACATGTTGAGGTCACGTGATCTTTGTTTACATGTCAAGGCCACGTGATCTTTGTTGATATGTTGAGGCCACGTGATCTTTGTTGACATGTTGAGTCCACGTGATCTTTGTTTACATGTTGAGGTCACGTGATCTTTGTTGACATGTTGAGGCTACGTGATCTTTGTTGATATGTTGAGGCTACGTGATCTTTGTTGACATGTTGAGGCTACGTGATCTTTGTTGACATGTTGAGGCTACGTGATCTTTGTTGACATGTTGAGTCCACGTGATCTTTGTTGACATGTTGAGTCCATGTCATATTTTGCTTCCTTTCATCTAATGCCTCTGCTCACCTAGCTGTAAATAGGTACCCGGGAATTAAGCAACAAATTTTTTTTTATTATTGCAGTATGAGACGGGTAGTTTTTTGTGCACCCCATACTCACCCTGTGAGCGGTAGTTTATTGTGCACCCCATACTCACCCTATGAGCGGTAGTTTATTGTGCACCCCATACTCACCCTGTGAGCGGCAGCGCATAAAGGATTACTGAGGGCAAAATAGATCTTACTCAGACCTCAACGGAGAGGATTACATTAACAATTACATCTATCCTGATCACCTTATAATGTCAGCCAGCTGCAGATACGCTTTCATTACAACATATATGTATTCACAATGTGTTGTTATACATAGATGACAACTGTTGTGGGGTTGCTTACTGAGTTGTTCAGTAAGTAGTACGACCTGGGGGGGGGACCTCCATACAACCCTCAAGTATATACATACACAGGCTCCCTGTCCCCGCCCCCTCCCCCCAAAAAATATGAATTAATTATCCTCGGCGACACTTCTTTATATTCGTGTATTATATATTGTATGTTCATATTTCACAATCGTTTTATAATTAACGATGTACGTAAATCTTTGAACTAAATCTTTGATTTTGATATTTTTGGCAATTTTTATCCTCGCTGAGGAAACAGTCAATTAAACAGATATTACAATAGGAAGGTGATGATAAATTTGGGTATACGTATATATATGGCCGTGTTAAATATGGCTACACGTCAGCAGCCTAGCTTGGCCGTGTGCTAAATATGGCTACACGTCAACAGCCTGGCTTGGCCGTGTTAAATATGGCTACACGTCAGCAGCCTAGCTTGGCCGTGTGCTAAATATGGCTACACGTCAACAGCCTGGCTTGGCCGTGTTAAATATGGCTACACGTCAGCAGCCTAGCTTGGCCGTGTTAAATATGGCTACACGTCAGCAGCCTAGCTTGGACGTGTGCTAAATATGTCCTCACGTCAAGACGACGCGTCACCGGACTGTGTCTTGGACGAGCCGACGTCTCCTGTGTTTACGAAAAAGGTAAACAAAGAAATCTCAGCGTTTATTATGGCGCCTTTCGTGAGCTGCTTCTCTAAAGGTTTCTCACACTCCCCTGCTCATGACCTCTTCTGGTGCAATCATAGCTTTATACTCATGACCTCCTCTGGGTGCACTTATAGCTTTATACTCATGACCTCCTCTGGTGCACTTATAGCTTTATACTCATGACCTCCTCTGGTGCACTCATAGCTTTATACTCATGACCTCATGTATCTCTGGCAGTTCGGCTTGTATAAGAGATCTAGATGAAGCAAAGTGTAAATAAAGTGTGTGGACAAAACAACCCAGAGACACACCCGAGCACTGCATTATACACTGTGGACAAAATTTAGCCATTTAGAGATAAATCTAAACTTGCGTTGCATGAAATGGCAAACCTATTGTAAACAACATATCTGAAATACCTGTACGGTATTCATATCTTAACAAGTCTTACCTTCATGTATAACAATATACATTGTTAATACACAGAAGTTGCAGTGAGTGAAGCCTGCAACTAGTTGTCAATGTAATTATGGAGTGATTGTAATTAATGATGCAAAATTTACCGCTGAGGTTTGAGTAACATCTTTTTGTGCTCTCTGTAGTTCTTTTTTGGGCTACCGCTCACAGGATGAGTATTGGGTGCACAACAAATTACCGCTCACAGGATGAGTATAGGGTGCACAATAAATTACCTCTCACAAGATGAGTATTTGGTGCACAATAAACTACCGCTCACAGAATGAGTATTGGGTGAACATTCAACTAACGCTCACAGGATGAGTATAGGGTGCACAATAAACAACCCCCTCACAGGATGAGTATAGGGTGCACAATAAACCACCGCTCACAGGATGAGTATAGGGTGCACAATAAACAACCACTCATAGGATAAGTATGTTCATATGTATATGTACGTGTGTATTTGTATGTATATGCATGCACTTACATGTATATAACATAATTATGAACTATAATGACTTTTTATCTAGTGTTCTAAGCTTCATTAGTGTTTCGAAACATGCATACACCTTCACCTCTTTGTATTCTTCTCCCTGCTAATTTTATCAAATGTGGACAATGTTTTCCCTGTAACTTACATAAAGACCACTTAGCTGCGATAATAAACACGCTTAAGTGAACGGCGTGTTAAGTGAGTCTTAGTTAATTGTTGTGAAGTTTCATCCTAGGGAGGGTCAGTAGATCAACGTTTAGGGGGGTTGGGCCTCAATACCTGCCTAACATATGTATACATACGCAGGCTACCTGTCCCCCGATAAAACTAATTATTACAATAATTATTATTAACATGAGTGCTTGACTGGCTAAATATGGATAAAGATAAATATGGTTTCGCCAACCTTTAAAAGAACATATTTCCGTCGGAAATTGAAACATGATAAGAAACAAGCATTGATAAACAGCACGAAATACTTCTAATAATAATTCAAAGTAATTATCCACGAAAAAAGCATAGATATATGACAATATAACATACACATTGACAATACTGAGAACCTTAGTTTCTTTCAATTGTCTTGTAATTACCATGTAATAGGCTACAGACTGCATATTGACTCGTAACTTTCCTTGACTTGAATCTTGCACACCAACAGTTTATCCGGGAACTGAACCGCGAGACATCCAGCTACCGTCACCTGGCTGTTGGCTTAGGAGGCAGTGGAGACTGTGACCAGCTGAGGGAGGAGCTGAAGAGGTCAAGACGTCGCGCTCAGGATCTTGCTAGAGAGGCTAAGAACAAACTCAGTCCATATCTCCAGGAGTTAGTTTCATTTCTCATTTTCTGAATGCATATCATGGGGTTTTGGTATACTGTAAATTGTTTATATGCAATTACTTGATTATAGTTACCGCACTGCAAACTCCCGCTTCTCTAAGCTAATCATTATTAATCTCAGCCAATTTAGCTCTTCAAAATGACTAGTTAGCGGGTTAAAAATGTGGCGACTATTGTCAAGTAGCTTTATAAAACTGCATACTTCATTGTATCCCCCCTTAACTCAGATATATTTTATTCTTTATCCCCTTGCGATATGTAGATACCCCCTATTATATGTCCACAAACTATAACCTTAAAAGCAAGATTCAGGATTTAAATCCGTTTCATATAACTGAAATCCACCACTCATGAAGAATCTTCCCGCTTGAGTGGACGTCAATTAAACAACTTGTTTTTAGTGATATAATTAAGTCTGCATTCTGACTTTTGTCTAATTCATACATGGTTGAAGATATTATAAGTATCGACGCACCCAGTGTTATAAAGCATGATATTATTAACGAAGTTGAGCTTCCTTGGTATAAATTTTAATGGAGAATTGATTAATTTATTAAATAACATGAATATAAGGTACACAATGAACTACCACTCGCTCATAGGATGAGTATGGGGTGTACAATCAACTACCGCTCATAGGATGAGTATGGGGTGTACAATCAACTACCGCTCATAGGATGAGTATGGGGTGTACAATCAACTACCGCTCATAGGATGAGTATGGGGTGTACAATCAACTACCGCTCACAGGATGAGTATGGGGTGTACAATCAACTACCGCTCACAGGATGAGTATGGGGTGTACAATCAACTACCGCTCACAGGATGAGTATGGGGTGTACAATCAAATACCGCTCACAGGATGAGTATGGGGTGTACAATCAACTTGCCATTGTAAGCGGCAACAATCAACAGCAAGGGAACACGAGGCTGCTTCAATAGAATACGTCACATTAATCATCTACTTCCCCAAGAATTATATACGCTACTGTGCTGTAGTGAAGGCACTCAGTAATTTTATACTCCTCTCTACTCCACCTAAAATTTGGAGGCTAGAACTGAAGTTTATTACATTTTTTTTAAACTTTATCTGAATTGCTTTGGGATTCAGTTCAGTTTTTGGATTCAATTCATTAAATGGAATGATGGACGACAGAAAGTTGACTTTTGCATTATTGAATTTGAACACACCGAAAGCTTTTTTTTGACCTCAACATAAATATAAGACTTAACATATAACCTATCTTAGCGATTCTAGGCCTAATGCACATTGCAATGCCTAATATAGTTCAAATAACCTATATTTTACTAGCGCTAGGGAATATATAAGTTTGTTTTTTAGCTTATTTTTTCCGGGCTGTAAAATTAGTAGTACAGAAAGTGTTTTAATAGTGGTCCATTACTACATATGGAGACTTAGGAGCAAATATTTGTTATAAGTACTAGCATTTCAGGAGGATGGGTTGGATCATTACAGCCAGTTTGTACTATTGAATTCTTCGTGCTATCCTTCTGTGATAAATAATAATAATTTGCCTTTCTTTTTACAGAGGGGACACAGTAAGACCAGAAGTTGCTCGACTATGGCGCATCCTGTTCTGTTGCATTCGTGTTTTAGGTAGGTTGTGGGGTGAAGCTTGTACTTTAGGTTGTGGGGTGATTATATATATATATTATATATATATATATATATATATATATATATATATATATATATATATATATATATATATATATATATATATATATATATATATATAATGTCGTACCTAGTAGCCAGAACGCACTTCTTGGCCTACTATGCAAGGCCCGATTTGCCTAATAAGCAAAGTTTTCCTGAATTAATATATTTTCTCTAATTTTTTTCTTATGAAATGATAAAGCTACCCATTTCATTATGTATGAGGTCAATTTTTTTTTTATTGGAGTTAAAATTAACGTAGATATATGACCGAACCTAACCAACCCTACCTAACCTATCTTTATGGGTTAGGTTAGGTTAGGTAGCCAAAAAAGTTAGCTTAGGTTAGGTAGGTTAGGTAGTCGAAAAACAATTAATTCATGAAAACTTGGCTTATTAGGCAAATCGGGCCTTGCATAGTAGGCAGAGAAGTGAGTTCAGGCTACTAGGTATATACACACACATTTGGGAGAATACAAATATTAGCTGCTTCGTATGGGCTAATAGTCCTTCTACCGTTTCCTCAATGCTGATAAAATTGATGTATAGAATATACCCATTCTGCCGTGCTTTAATATATCTATTTAATTGTTGCTATTGCTTTAGAACAGGAGATGTTGCGTACACTAACGTTACAACACACGTTTGGGCTGCACCTTGGTCCCATTGGTCTGATCAACACCGGGGTCCATGAATATGGCAGCAATCACCGCTCAGCGCCCCCAGGAGACAATAATGATCTCTCTCTCAGCGATAGACTAGCCTTGGAGAGAGCTGAGGTTAACCAACTTCACAAGTAAGTTGATTATGACTTAATGTATATGTAAAACACAGTCATAGTTTATTTGGCGAAGAAATATGCTGATTAATGATGTTGAACTACGTCAAAGATAAGCACTTAGCATTTTTTTTATGATAAGATGGCAAGTACAAAATAATGACCAATTAGATTTAATACAATACTATATGGCAAAGTGATATGAGAAGCAGCAATTCATAAAAAAATATATATTACATTGAAAATACTCGCTGATAATTGTGGATAAGAAAAAGGATCCTGGCATTATAATCCATCGTTACTTAAAAGTAATTAAACATGCGGAGACAATTATAACGAAATATTATAACTCATTTCTAGCAAATAATCTAACAACCGAAGCAGCAAAATATACCAAAAATCGTTCCCGTTCACAACTCACCAGGAACTCAGGGCAACTGTCCTCCTACAAAGAACGTCGCTTTTCGCACGTATGCGCACTGAGGCTACACACTGCCGTACTAGAAAATGGAAGCGGCTTATGAAATGACTCACTGGCCGTGCCTTCCTAGCCTGGTTTCTCTCTCTCACATGCCTCTTAGTTTCTTCCCTGGCTCACATTCTAGTCTCAACATGGCTTGCTCAATTTTGTTATCAGCCACACATCCCAGAAATCAATCCCGTCAAGCTCGGCGCCATTGGTACTCGACTTGAGAATGGCTCAGGACAATCGACTTGAGAGTGGTCCAGGACGGACCGAAACGTCGTCGTCCCTTCACCTTCTAGTGTGTGTGGTGTGTTTAAGGAGCATAACCAAGCAAATATTGCGTCAGCCAGAAAAATGATAGGATGGATTACGAGAACTTTCAAATCCAGGGATCCCATCACAATGGTTGTACTCTTAAAGTCACTTGTGTTGTCCCGTCTTGAGTACTGCTCAGCACTCACTTCCCCCTTCAGAGCAGGAGAGATTGCTGAAATAGAGGGAATACAGAGAACATATACGGCACGCATAGACGCAATAAAGCACCTAAATTATTGGGATCGTCTCAAAGCCCTCCAAATGTACTCACTAGAAAGAAGACGAGAGAGATATCAAATAATATACACGTGGAAGATACTGGAGGGCCAAGTACCAAATCTACACAGTAAAATAACAACGTACTGGAGTGAACGATATGGAAGAAAATGCAGAATAGAACCAGTGAAGAGCAGAGGTGCCATAGGCGCAATTAGAGAACACTGTATAAACATCAGAGGTCCCCGGTTGTTCAACGTCCTCCCAGCAAGCATAAGAAATATTGCCGGAACAACCGTGGACATCTTCAAGAGGAAACTAGATTTATTCCTCCAAGGAGTGCCGGACCAACCGGGCTGTGGTGGGTATGTGGGCCTGCGGGCCGCTCCAAGCAACAGCCTAGTGGACCAAACTCTCACAAGTCAAGCCTGTGGCCTCGGGCCGGGCTTGGGGAGTAGAAGAACTCCCAGAACCCCATCAACCAGGTATCAACCAGGTCTGGTCAACTCCATTGGTACTATTTATACACTGAATAAATTCAACACTGGATGACCATAGTTATCCCAAATCAAACACAATACACAAACGAAAACGAAACGCTCATAACTCTTATGGGTATTAGTGACTTGGCAAGATTGTAAAATCAATGGTATGTACTCTCACAAGCCTAATGAACCTCATTGTATATATAAATACAAATTAATAAATCATGCAGTATCTGAATGTTCAGAAAGTTATAGGTCTTACTAGAGCTAACAAACAATAACCATTTCTTGAAGGTATTCTATTACAAATCCAACATTAATCTTCTACACCGACATGCATAAGGAACAGCATAAGTCCTTGTTCGCTCAGAGTTTACTTACTAAAACTATAACA
This sequence comes from Procambarus clarkii, assembly GCF_040958095.1. Classification (NCBI taxonomy): domain Eukaryota; kingdom Metazoa; phylum Arthropoda; class Malacostraca; order Decapoda; family Cambaridae; genus Procambarus; species Procambarus clarkii. Next base: position 19,954,706 of record NC_091209.1, read on the forward strand.
TCAAGACTAGTTCTCAAAATTTAAAAAACAAGTGTCTAGCCTCATCTGATGTAACTCCATAACAAATATAAAGCCAATCAACACCCACGTTACTAGCTATAGCAAAGATTAGATATATTCTGTACTAAGTATAAATATCCTGGTTAAATATATCCATTTCACAATTTAGTATGTCATTAACGTAAATAAATAAATATGATAAATAAATAAATGTTTATTTAGGTAAGGTACATACATACAAGAGATTTTACAAAAAATGATGGATTTATAGATAGGGCTAGTACATACAATGCCTAAAGCCACTATTACGCAAAGCGTTTCGGGCATGAAAAACTTAAATGACCAAAGCTTAATATTAATTGAGCATATTTATTTAAGATAAAGAGCAAATATTTAAGATAATTTTATTTATGACAGGGAACTGATAGACTTAAGGAACCTGATTAACGTGATGGAAAGCAGCCTAGACATGAAGGCGTGGATCATGGACGAGCTGACAGAGAAGCAACTGCTAGCTGCCATAAGTGATGACTCAAACTCCTGTCAGGACAACAATGACTCCGTCTGTTCTGAAGCAGAGTCTGTGGTGAGTTCATGCTTGTGTGTGTGTGTGTCGACACTCTCGTGCTAGTCTCCTTTCATAAGTCTAGAGCTAAATATAAAAGAGCTGTGTGCATATGTGAATATATATATATGTGTGTGTGTGTGTTTGTGTGATTTTATGCATGACACAGTTCACTATAACATAATACATCTCATCTGCCTCTAGATATTTGGTGGATTAGAACACAAATGGACATGTGTGTCCCCATTGCTGGTGATAGGAAGTCTTTTAATTTGATTGAAGTGCTTGAGGGCCAACGACTGACTGACCTTACCCAGGAGGCAACCCTACCACGGTCGCCTAGTTCCCGGGGCACCTACTTACTGCTAGGTGAACATAGGCACCTGGTGTAAGGAAACATGTCGAAACGTCACGAGTGTGGTATGAAGGTGTTGTTACAGAGTGATAAAACACGACTAAAACAGAAGCGAAAAAGCAACAGGGAAAAAGGAGGAAACCCCACCTCCATTTAAAACTTTGACCCAAATATCAGAGTAACAAGGTTATCGCGAATAACCGAATTACGGGCTCACCCTAGTACTGAGTAGCTAAATCTAAAACAACAACATGGAGGGTGAGGAGAGTGTGGTATAATATGAGGGTGTTGTTGCAGGGTGAGGAGAGTGTCAACACAGTCAGAAGGCGCCGTTGTCTGTGTTGGATGGTGACTGGTGTGGTGGTGGCGTTCTTGGCCTGTACACTCCTGGGAATACTGATGGCCTTCCTCACCTAACATCAGCCCCGGCTACCTGGTCACACCTACTTACTCTTCCTTCTCTTCATAAAAGCAAAAAAAAAATATGACAGTATAAAGTTGTCAATGAAATATAAGGCTAGCCAACCCTTAAATTGAATTCTAATGTTATTAAGGTTAAATATTGTCTATATATTTTACCACGGGCATATAAATTCTGAGACATTTATCTCATATAAAGGTTTTTCATCATTGGAAGCTAGTTTTCATTTTAGTATTTATCATTCATCATAATTTTGATGCCATTAATACTTTACATAAATTGTTTAGGTACTGTACCAGCAACAGATGTTAGGGTAGAAATGCAGGTTTGAGGGCATGTCTTTTTAAGTTATTCATGTTTCTATAATATTAAACATGAGGGTGCTGCTTACTCTGTTTTATTTCAATAACTAGTAAGGGAGACATAGATCCTATATAGTTATATACGCTTGTTCAGCCTGACATAGCCTCGGCTCATTTATGTTTTAAGAACATGAATTGGTTAAACAAAATAGCAAAATTTGCCCATAATACACAGACATTTTTTAAATAAATATTGTAATATATTTTATGTATTATCAATTATTAGTTTAATAATATCTCGTGATTATTTGTATTGACTGCGTACATTTTTCTACTTCTAATTCAACGTAACAATGCTTATTGCTGTTGATAAATGGCCATTTGTTTATGTAATCCTTGATTACGTTTTAACTTAATAAACCTTACGTGTCCTAGGCAAATCATACGTTTTAATTTTGACTTACTGGATTCAAGAAAATTTATAATTTGACGAAGACATCCTTGCATTCGGTAAATTCAATTAATTGAAGGCAAAAGTGGAAATGGGCTTAGAATCAGATAATAATCCTTAGATAATCTTCCTCCTCAATGGATATTGATGTAAAACATTAAGAAAGCTCTGTTATATTTATAGTTTAAAACTTAAACTAAATTGGCATTGTACTCCTAAATATAAGTGCTACAGAAATTTTTATTATATTTTTGTCTGTGTTGAGCTTTATTTAATAATAAATTTCAATACATAAATACAATATTCCTTTCCTAGACTTGACCATGACTCCCCCCCTACAAAGGAGCCATAGTCAAGGGTTACTTTCTAGTGAGAATATGACCTGAATATTTAGTTACAGATTTTCTGATGCCATTACTCAACCGCTACCTCTCCTCTAGTCTGGCTCATGCTGGTAATGATGACCTTAGCTATCCCTTGGGACCTTCAGCCTCTGATGGTCTGGTGACCTCTGTGGCTGTCTAGCTTTTCAGCCTTTAATGGTCTGATAATTTCCGGTGCCAAACCTTTCTAGCCTCTGATGCTCTGATCGTTTTCTGTGGTGCCAAACCTTCCCATCCCAGAGGTTTCCAGTGTTTGATAATCTAGTTATGTGGTGCCAAACCTTCCGACCACAGAGGTATCCAGTCCTGACTCGGCTGTTGTATGTCCCATTGCTGTGGTCATCCTCTGCTCAAGTTCTGCGTCCCAAATTAACTATTAGTTGAATGATTTTCAATCCCTGTTGTACAGTAGTAATATTTGTCATATCGCTAGCTTTTGTATTTCTAATCTACTTGTGATAATGTGTAGTAGTACAATTTTGTTTCATTGTGATAATATGAAGTAGTGTATTTTTTTCATAATATGAAGTAGTATATTTTTTTCATATGATGATAGTTTTTAATTTAAAAATACGAAGAATTATAATGGGGAAATATGTGATACAAGCATATTTAGAACGTGCATCTTGGGTGCAAAAGTTTGCTCACACTTATCTCTACCTGTTAATATGGTAAAATGCAGCTTTATATTTAGCTGCTAGTACTGCACAAATATAGATCTGTGATTGTTATGCTTATATAGTTCAACCCGTCCTCCTAAACTTTCCCAGCGTCAAGAAACTGTTGTACTAAAGTGCCCCCTTCCTCTTATCCTATCCTAACCAGAAGACCCAAAACTGAAAACGAGACAGTATGTTTAATTTCGCGAGCCGCTTCCATTTTGTAGGTACGACAATTTTTTTGGGGCCATAAGGTGAAGTATACGTCAAAATGTGACGCTGTATTAAGAGGACGGGTTGATTAGTTAGAGGGTGAGAGCTACGCTGACGTCTTGCATACAAGAAGTGATGATCGTGTGACTGAATTGATGCAAATTTGTTAGTCATTCCTACCTATACCTAATTTGTATTTATATTATATTTTTCACATCAGTATTTTAACAAGCACATGTATACAACTATAGTATATGCACATAATATACAGAGTCTATTTACAGAAGAAAACTATTAATGAATTTCAATACATAAATATAAAATTTCCTTTCCTGACTCACCCCCTACAAAGGAGCCATGATCAAGGGTTAATATTTACTAGATCACTTTCTAGTAAGAATATGAAGGTTTAGTTACAGCTAAACTACCCTTTGACTCACAACAATCAACGGAATAGGTATCTCATACAAATATTAGATGAGAAGCGGAGAAATCCTCATAATTTCTGATTTATCAATTTTTCCGAATCAATTTAAATTATGAATCGGAAAAATACTCATAAATATTTGAGTAAACAAAAGTATATCATTAAATTTAGCACGTCAGGATTATATTTGTTAATAAGAGGTCCGTAAGAAAAAGATTAAAATAATACGAGAGTTTTTTTCTTTAGAGAGAACTTAAACAAGCTGCTAAAGCTATGAAAAGTAATCGTCAGAACAAAGTTGTAAATCAGCATAGCTTAACATTATAAAACTGTGGTATTTATATTACAGGTAAAAGCGGACTACTAATAAATTACTCAGGATACCGACACGAGGGCAGGACATATACTTAGCTATATAATACATCAGAGTCCCTAACAATATCTGATTTAAGCAGCCCATTTCCCTAAAACAATAGCGCTTTTAGTAACTGTTTGGTGGAAACTACCAATATGTAGTGATGGACTACCAAAAGCTTACATTTTGTATTAATGAATTTGTACAAATGTGAAACTTTTTTACTGCAAAAAAATATAGAACCTAACCTAACCTCTCCTACCAATTCTAGGCCTAATATATGCTATCAAACTAATATAGTACATGTATGTACTATATTAAGACTAATATAATAAATATATGTGCTATACTAGGCCTAGGAATGTTTAATTTAGTTTAAAATTTTAGTTTTTCGGACGATAAAACTCAAAGTACAAAAAAAAAGCGAACTTTCTGGTGGTCCATCTTTACATACTGGCACTTGTGACGAAATAGTTACTATAAGCAGTATCATTTCAGGAGAATGGGACAATTACGATACGAAATATATTTGACTCGTCCTGGAAATATTACCATTCATGGTCCCAGTGAGCACAAAATCCAAGAGCAACGTCAATTCAACGTTATAAAGGTTGCCTCAACGTTGATAGAACGATGCACTTGGCTATTGTGGCCACGGGGTGTATTTACTATTTGTGTCCGTAGAATCGAACTATTAGCTCTTGGACCCCGCCTTTCCAACCTATTTTTCTGATATGTTTACTACATACATTTCTCTAACACATACATACATGTACACACACACACACTTCCCCAGGAAGTGTCTAACTCCCAGGTACCTATTTACTGCTAGGTGAACAGAGACATCAGGTCTATCTGTGAGTGGATCAAGGCAATATAGGGAAGGGGTTCTAATACTGTTATTTTCTTTGGTAATAATTATTAATATTAAGGTTATTAAAATGTCTAAAATAATTTCATAT